>NW_022107432.1:15262950-15274116 GCF_000313985.2 Echinops telfairi | reverse complement strand
TTTTCAATAAACATGAGAGAGTAACCTCACAGTATCTCAGACAAACAGATAAAATTTTAGAGACTATCTCCATTTAAAAAAAAATCATTTTATTGCTCATACAATTCTTATCACAATCCATTCATACACACATCTGTTGTGTCAAGCACTTTTGTACATTTGTTTCCCTCATCATTCTCAAAACATTTGCTTTCTACTTGAGCCCTTGGTATCAGTTCCTCATTTTTATCCCTCCATCCCTGCTCCTCCCTCACCCATGAACCCTTGATAATTTATACATTATTATTATTATTTTGTCATATCTTATACCATCCAACATCTCCTTCCCCCCACTTTTCCACTGTCTCTCCCCCAGGGAGTGGGTTCTATGTAGATCCTTGCAATCTGTTCCCCCTTTCTCCCTCACCTTCCCTCCACCCTCCCACTATTGCCACTCTCAACACTGGTCCTGAGGGGTTTAATCTGTCCTGGATTCCCTGTGCTTCCAGTTCCTATCTGTACCAGTGCACATCCTCTGGTCCAGCCGGATTTGTAAGGTAGAATTGGGATCATGATAGTGGGGAGGAGGAAGCATTCAAGAACTAGGGGAAAATTGTATGTTCATCATTGCTACACTGCACCCTGACTGGCTGGTCTTCTCCCCACGGCCCTTCTGCAAGGGGATGTCCAATTTCCCACAAATGGGCCCTGGGTCCCCACGCCGCACTCCCCCTCATTCAGAATGCTATGATTTTTTTTGGTCTTTGTTTCCTGATACCTGATCCCTTCAACACCTCATGATTTCACAGGTTGGTGTGCTTCATCCACGTGGGCTTTGTTGTTTCTCAGTTAGACAGCCGCTTGTTTATCTTCCAGCCTTTAAGACCCCAGACTCTATATTGTTTGATAGCCAGGCACCATAAGCTTTCTTCACCACATTTGCTTATGCACCTACTTTGTCTTCAGTGATCGAGTCAAGACAGGCTGGTGTGCTTCTTTCATGTGAGTTTCATTGTTTCTCAGCTAGATGGCCACTTGTTTATCTTCAGACTTTTAAGACCTCAGATGCTATATCTTTTGATAGCCGGGCACCATAAGCTTTCTTCACCACATTTGCTTGTGCACCCGTTGTCTTCAGCGATCATACCAGGAAGGTGAGCATCTCAAACTGCCGAATTGTTAGAACAAAGTGTTCTTGTGTTGAGGGAGTATTTGAGTAGGGGCCCACTGTCCATCTGTTTCCTTAATACTAAACCTATAAATATGTGTACATAGATCTATTTCCCCTTCATCGTATATAAATATATTTACATCTGTATCTGCCTGTATTTAGATCTCTGTAAGTGCCCTTTGCCTCCTAGTTCTTTCCTCTATTTCTCTGTACTTTCCTCTTGTCCCACTATCACGTTCAGCCTTCATTTGGGTTTCTGGAATTCCACTCAGTTACATTGTCCTTAATCCAGCCTGCCAGAACTCCTACACTCTCCTTGCCACCGATTTTGGATCACTTGTTGTCCCCTTGTCCCTGGGTTTGTTAACACCTACTTCCTTTCCCCTGCCTCCCCTCACCCATGTCCCCCTGGAACTGTCATCCCGTTGTTCTCTCTTCTAGCTTGTTTATCCCGCCTATCTCTTCCAGGTAGACATGCAGCAACAACAATATGCACCATCACAAGACCAAGTACAATGAAGCAACAATAGAAAATAAAACAATAGCTACAACAACTATAACACCACCAACAAAAAAACCCTATAAGTAGTTAGTTCAAGGTCTATTTGTTGTCCTTTACTTTCCCATCGAGTCTGATGGGGTGTCATGCCCTGGCCCCACATCTATGCCTGGGGACTTCATTGCTCTGCTCCCCACTCTGCTCTGCTGCATGCCCCCAGAGGCTGGCTTACGCATAGTGGGCTCAGGGTGGGCACAATTCCCGCCGTGTGTCTTTAGTGTTGTCCCCAGTGGTGCTATGGGTCAAAGAGGAACGCTGTGTCCCGTGGTAGGGCCGGCCCTGCGGTCGTCTCTGTGCCTTGCTGTTCTGAGCAGAAACACTGTCCTCAGGGCTTGGTGAGCCAGGTTGTGCTTCACTCTTTTTTTTTTCCCTTCCCCTCTCATTGGCTCCTGTGTGCTCTGACCAGACAAGCCCCTATCCTTATCTGTAGCTTCAGTGCTGTCCTCTGAAGTTAATTATTCTGGCAGGAAGGGTGGTGCTGTCCACTTAGTTGGTAATGGGGCCAGCCGCTCAGGCCTCTCTATCGGTTCCCTGCTTCATGTCAGTGTGTTGCGTTCTTGTCTTGGAGCACTGGGTTGAAATTTGGTCCCTCTTTCCCTGTGGAGACACAATCAACACCCTCCCCCTGTGTGAGTTAGTGCCCTGTTCCCCCGGCTACCCATGTCTCCACCCCACGCCCCACTCCCGCTACTATATGTATCCCTGAGTTTGAGACTATCTTCTTAAGTAATTTGCTCATTTCCTATAATATGATTTCTCTGACCTGGCCCTTATGATTTCATTCATCTTTAGATGGACAAGATGTTTGCATGTTGTTCTTGTTTTGTGCTGAGGACTCCATTCTGACTGATTTTGACTATGGGACAGGCCAGAACTACTCTGTAGGCTTTCCTAGGCAGTAATTTTCATGGGAGGAAATCTCCGGGTTTTTTATCCCACAATGCACTGAGTGGATGGGACCATTGACTATTAGGTTAGCAGTTACTGGGCCAACTTTGCATAAGGGTTGAGGAGATGAGTTATAGCACATATGTGTGTGTGTGTGTGACTATGAGTGACTTGGCGGTGCTCTGGTAGCTCTATGGCTTAGGCAATGAGCTACTAACAGCAATCTTGGTGGTTCAAACCCCTCAGCCACTCTACAGGAGAAAAATTAGGCTAATTGCTCTCGGAGAAAACCATCTTGGAAAACCCAAACAGAGTCACCATGATTTGGAATCGGCTCTATGGCAGTGGGTTTTTTTTGGTGTTTTTGCGTGACTTGAAATGTCCTAAAATCATTTTTCCTGTTCATGGTGACTGTGTCCCAAAGAAGTGAGTATATTTGGCTCAGTCCTAGCTTTGTCCTTATTGGTCCAGCTCATTGCTTATTCTTGCCAATAGCGATACCCTTTCACATGTGTGTTCTCCCTTCCCAATGACCTATTGTTAATTCCGTTGTTATTCTCCATTTCAAAGTTTATGCCTTCTCACACTCTCCGTTTCTACTTTTCTACATTGCTGCCACTTACCACATTTAGGAGATTTTTCAATAAAATAATAATTCTTCCTGTGGCATAGTGGTTATGTGCTGGAATGGGAAGGTCAGCAGTTTGAGAGCACCAGCCGTGCGTGGCAGCATGATGGAGGTTTCCACTCCTGTAAGGTGTTTGATCTTGGGAACCTACCGGGGCAGTTTTATCCTGTTCTGTAGGTCTCTATGAGGCAATGTTGACTTGATTGCTGTAAGTTTGGTTTATAATTATTCCTACTGATATCTAACTTCTACTTGAGAGCTAACTTCTACTTGAGAGAACCAGAACGCTTTCAATTGGGCATGCTTAATTTACAAGAATCTTTGAATTAAGACTGAAATTGTTCTAATCCTGAGGCAGAGGGTAATTTTACATTAAGCTGATTTTAATAGATAATCTATATAAATGGTGCAAGATTCAGTCGTTACAGAGAGATTTGCAATGAAATATCTTCTCTTCTCTTCATCTTCTGATCACTCAATTTCCTCCCACTAGAAGAAACAAACATTATTGGTTTCATTTTTCTTTACAAGAAATACATATATGTGCATGTACACATTTTTCTTTAAAAAATAAGTAACATTCTATGCATATGATCATGTACTTTTTTCACATTATTAGTTAAGTAGAAGGTGAACTTATTAGTTAAGTAGAAGGTGAACTTAAAAAGAAGACCTTCAACAAGATGGATTGACATACTGGCTGCAGCAGTGGGCCCTAACATAGTAACAATTTTGAGGATGGTGCTGTAACAGGGAGCTACTCTGTTGTGCTCCGGGTCACTATGAGTAGAAGCGGACTCTATGGCACCTAGCAACAATAGCATTCCCCTACTGACTATCATTTAGATGGTGACCATCTTTGGCTATTATGAACAATAGAACAATGAGCAACTTCAAGCGTACATAAATAATTCTTCTAATATGTCGATTCCTTTTTCCCTTTTCAAATTTTTAATATGCAGATTCTTGAGAATTGTTTGGCTAGCTCAAAGATATGGGACTTGTCATGTTGATCGGCATTACCAGGTTGTTCTCCAGAGGGTTTGTGAACTTTCAATCCTCTGAGCAATGGCGTAAAAACCATTGATATGGGTGCATTTTTATGCTCTAGTCCAAGCACGGTTCTATCAACTATTTTATCTTTATTAAATTGATAAGCTTCTTAAGAATGTCATGTTTATCATAACTGAGGTTGGGAATATTCTTAGGTGATTTAGGACCCCACCCCAGTTCACCACACCCCTATTCATTTACTTTGTGCTTATGGGTAGATTTTTAAATATATTTTCATGGATTTGTAGGTGATCATTATATATTAGGAATATATCTCTGATATGAATTACAAACCCCTGCACCACCTCCCCCCAGTTTCTCTATTTAATGGTTTGTGTTTTTTCTTTGCTTATTTATATGTTCTTCTCTTTGCTTGCCATGAAAAACTTTTCCATATTGATATAGCTGGATTTTTTAATGGCTTTTAGTTTGAATCATACTTAGAAAGGTCCGCTTTATTTCAAAAATATAAAATAGATTCTCCCATGGTAATATCTAATTACTTTGTGGATTATTTTTTTAACCTTTAAGTGTTTTTGCCATCTGGAATGAGTTTTGTTGCTAGCTATACAATATGAATCCAGTTTGAGTTGTTTGTGCAGATGGTTACTCAGTTGTCTCAATACCTTTGATTGAGGCTCCATCTTTTCTCTTCTAATTAGAAAAGCAATTATTATAATGACTTCCCTATATGAATAACAGTTTAAAATAGATTGATCTTTTTCCCCCCACAAAATGTTTCTACATCTACTACCAAAGAGCTAAGCAAGGTAGAATGCATTATGCAAGTAAAGAGCTGGACAGAGACTTTAAATTGAATATTATTTCTAAAATTACTACCTGCCTTTTGAGTAAGTTACAGATGCTGCAATCATGGGGGAAGGTTCCTAGCCCAGTCCTGTGCCCTCAAAAAGCACTGGGCATAATGGTTTCCTTACAACACCGAATCTCTACCTTGGGATGAGTAACTTACCCCAGAACTTTAAAACAAAATGTATCCTGGGTTCAGAAATTTCATGCTAATTGTTGTGTGGTACAAAGGAGACATCAGATTTTGTTTCTGTCTTTTAAAGATTTCTCTATGTTATGGTAGTAGATGACAAGGTTCCAACCAGGGTTGAAAAACACTGCATTCAACTAATCAACTTTATTAAGTGATTTCACTGATATAGTATTATAATCTATTTTCAGGGTTTCCTATGTACTTTAGTCTTTCTGGCAACTCTATTTTACTCTAGTTATTCACTATATTTTTTGGGAGGGTGTCTCCTAAGACCATTGTCATAATTACCCAATAGCATATCATATGCTTATCACATGCCCATTATGAATCAGGCACTGTGTGCTAAGTGGAGGTAGAGAATTGGGAACCAAACTATTTATTTGAAAAAAACATGTTAGTGTTTGAACAAGCTCCTCACCGAACTGGGGTGACTATCATGATCCTAAGTCCCCTCTCCTTGTCATGGATCAGCATGTTGCAGACTGTTTTTTCTCCTCAGTGTCATCTGAGAAATTTGTAAGAGATCAACTGCCCTTACTCTGCAACTCTGGGATTCACTGCACTTGATATTTTAAGATATTTTCTTTAATACAACATCTTATCAAGATTTGAAAATATTCCCAAATTTTATTTCAGTAGAATAGTACTATAGATATAGATCTGAATTTGCTATTCCCCATACATGTAAATAAGATTGAAATCATACATATTTGACTGGAAATTAATACATATGAATTGTTGCTTTTACTTCATCATATCACCATACAAATCCTCAAATTGGATTTTAAAGAAATATTGCTCTAATGGCAGTTAGTAAGAATTATAGTGAATAAAAATGCAGAAATATATTTCAATAAAATTAATGTTAGATACTCTTATGTAGTTGTCAAAGCCCCTTCTACCCTTAAGTAAAATCATTCAAAAGGAAAGGGAAACATTTAACCAGTATCTAAAAGATTGGAAATCAAAAGCATTTATGACTTTGTAAAAGTGCATTTAGATCTGTTTCCTGTGAAATCAAGAAGCCCTGCTGCTGTAACGGGTTATGTACTGGGTTGCTAACGCCAAGGACAGCAGTTTGAATCCACCAGTTTCTCCAGATGAGAAAGAGGAGCCTGCCTTTCCCAAAGAGATTCAAAGTCTTGGAAACCCAAATGGGCCGTTCTACTGCATCTTATTGGGTCACCATGAGTCTGAATCTACTCTGTTTCAATGGCGCAATATAATGTCAGAACGCAGCAAGCACCTCAGTACAGTACGCAATAAATGTTTCCTCAGAAGATGTTTCCCCATTACGGTTCTATTTCTGGGCCACAGTAGTAATTGTCATTTGAACTGTTCCTTCCTGAGGCCCTGGTGACAGCCTCTGTGCCAATTCATCTCATGAAGGCGTCCTCTTTTTCCTGTTCTTCTGCTTCCCCGACCACAATGTCTTCTCCAGGTTCTGGGGTCTCCTGATAACATATTCAAAATCTGTGAGAAAAATCCTGCCATCTTGACTTCTAAAAAGCATTCTGGCTGCATTTTCTCAAAAACCGAATTTGAATGTTCTTCTGGCAGTCCATGATATTTTCGATATTCTTTGACAGCACCATAATTCAAATGCATTCATTCTTTTTTTTAATCGTTTTATTAGGGACTCACACAACTCTCATCACAATCCATCCATACGTCAGTTGTGTCAAGCACATTTGTACCTTCATTGCCCTCATCATTCAAAAACATTTGCTCTCCACTTAAGGCCCCGGCATCAGGTCCTCATTTTTTCCCCTCCCACCCTGCTCCCCCCTTCCTCATGAACCCTTGATAATTTATAAATTATTATTTTGTCATATTCTGTCCGACGTCTCCCTTCACCCACTTTTCTGTTATCCCTCCCCCAGGGAGGAGGTCACATGTAGATCCTTGTAATCGGTTCCCCCTTTCCAACCCACTCTCCCTCTACCCTCCCAGTATCGCCACTCACACCACTGGTCCTGAAGGGATCATCCGTCCTGGATTCCCTGTGTTTCCAGTTCCTATCTGTACCAGTGTACACCCTCTGGTCTAGCCAGACTTGCAAGGTAGAATTGTGTGTGGGGGCGTGGGGAGGAAGCATTTAGGAACTAGAGGAAAGTTTTATTTTCTTCAGTGTCCCTTACTCATTGTTCAGCTTCTACATGCATACAGGGTCATGGAAAGTACCATAGCTTAGGGGCTTCAGCCACACCTTAGTCTTCAGAGTGACATTCTTGTTCTTAAACACTTTAAAGAGATCTTATGCAGCTGACTCACTCAATGCAAAGCTTCACTTGATTTCTTGACTGCGGCTCCCATGATTGATTGTGGATCCAAACAAAATGAAATGCTTGCCGACTTTAATCTTCCCTTCATTTGTCATGATGCTATCTAAGGGTCCAGTGTTGAGGGTATGGTTTTCTGTGCATGGAGTTGCAATCTATACTAAAGTCTACAGTCCTTGATTTTCAGCAGCAAGTTCTTCAGCCTAAAACATGGTACTTAGAGCTGAAATTCTTGCCTCTAGGAGAACACAGCTCTCTTCATCCTATTTATAAAATATTTAAGTCTTGCAATAAAATGAAGGTGCATGCCAAGATTAGTGTATTAGTTCAGTTGTAGGGACAATGTGTCAGATGGCACAATACACTGATATAAAAGAGGAGTTTAAAACCCCCCTTTAGTTATTTTATTAATGCTGTATTGTGAATTGAGCAACAATTTACTAAGCAAATCACCTGCTTTATATTCAACAAGTCAGACACATTTTCTTTTGTCTCATTCAGTGCAATCCAATCCTTCAGTGTGATGTCATTTCTCCTACTTCCTCCTTTTGTTCCCTGCTTCTATTCCTTCCTTTCCTAACCCTTCGGAACTTTGTCCTGGGTAACTACTGCCCTTTTGATCTTAAATGGTTGGTTATCCTAAAGTGTGCATTCCACACAAATACAATTTCCCTTACAAACCTGTGTATTGTTTGGCTGCAAATTGTCCACAGAGATGGGCTCAATTCTAGACCTGCAGAGTGAAAAGGGCCAGAGTCCCTGGGCTTCTACCAGTCTCTATCTGAACAGTAAGCCTAGTATCCTTTGTGAGTTTGAGTTATGTGCCACAAGTTTTCTTTCACTTTATCCAGGACCTTTAATGGGATGACCTTTTCCAGAGGGGTTGGTAGTGGTAGCCAGGCACAATTTCATTCTTCTGGTCTCAGGAGCAAGGAGACTGATGTATACTTTTCTCCCCGTCTGGACAGGGCGAAATCAATAGTTGCTCCTTAGATGACTGCTCAGAAACTTTTAAGACTCCAGTTGCTACTCACCATAGCAGAAGGTGGGACATTCATTGTCTTTGTGAACTACGTTATGCCGATTGATCTTGCTATCCACTGAGACCATTGGCCTTCATGCTCAAACTTAATGATTCATTCCCTCAAGATATTTAGTTATGTCCAAGAAATTTTAAAAGATATGCTCTGTTTGCTCCACCACATTCATAAATATAGTTGCCACATAGGTAAATACCAAGGTACAAACATCAAAATTGTATATATAATAGCATTTACCTCGGTTGCCTTGAACTCTTGTACTCTTCCCAGTTTCTTCTCCTGCTTCCATTAATTTTACAAAAACTGTAGCCCATAAGTAGATGCATTGATAGACATGGGCTGAACAAGGGTGGAAGGGAGAGTTGGATTATATTCGCAAATATATAAAGGTCTGATGGATGATATTTGTACCGGGGTATTTACCTATGTGTGTCATACATTGTCTGTTGTCTCCCTTCCCCCACATTTCTGTTATTCAGCTTCTTGAATTTGTATCTTCTCATCTTTTATGATGGTATGGAAGTTTTCTTCCAACAATGTTTTTACATCGTTCTCTGTGCTTTTTGTTGTCCCTTCCTATTCTGAAATTCTGATCGCATGTAAGTTACTCCTCTTGATAATGGCCCACATAATTATTAGGCTATTTTTGGATTCTTTCATTCTTTTTCATGATTCTTTAGCAGGTAAATTTTGAGAGATTATCTTGAAGCTCACTAACTTGACCTTCCATTGATTCAATTAGATTCCTTTGCCTTTCACTTTGAAACATATTATCTATTTCTGAAATCTTAATATTAATTTTCTGTGTTTTTACTTGATGTACTTGTGTGGTTATTTTGTCTATTTGTCCTTGTATTGTTTTCCTGCATGCTTCTGAAATTTTCCTTGTGCTTTCCTTGATTTAATATGCAGCTTTCTTGATCTTTCTCTAAATCCATTAAGTACCTATATACCATTCTTTTTAATTCCTTGTCAGGTAGTTCCAATGCGATTCTTCCTCAGAATAGTCTTCTGACTCTAGATTTAGTCCATGTGTTTTAATTACTCTGTCCTATTTCTTAGCATGAACTGACAGTTTCTTTTATGTCTAAGGCATTGTGGTATTATATTTACATTTAATTGATGATTGTATGTTGGTGTCCATTTAGGGACTCACCACATGCCTCCTCATATAAACGCCCTAAAGAAATAAAAAAGAACTAGGACACCCTACCTCACCTCTTTGAGGTGAAAGCAATCATGTGTGCTATTACGGGAACAGAAGGGGAAATGTTCTTAGTTCTTCCTGAATCACTTGGTCCAACCTAGGTTAGTGCCTGTTTGTTGTTCACATAAGCATTTTGTTCAACCCCAGCAAAAGGGAGGCTCTTAGATGTTCACTTCACAAATCAGTCAAACTTTCTAGCATCTGAGTCATAGGCCTTTCTGATTTTCAGTTTTCTATTTTTCTTAAACTGGTTGGCTCTAAGACATCTGCTGCAAAGGACATCACTCTAGATGAGTCATTATCTCTGAATATCATGGGCATTTTAATTCATGGGTTCCTTTATTCATTCAGTTCTTGGATCTTCACACACCAGGCTTTTGTAGTATGATACACACATATCAGAGTGTCTTCACTTGCCACTTCTTTTGATGTAGCATCGCTATACATCCTGTAACAATGTTACATCGCAAGCCAGAGAGAGACGTAAACAGAACCGAGAGAAGGAGCCATCTGACTGTCAGTGTAAATGTAAATAGCAGCTGTTCCATTCAAACTGCTTTTCAAACTTCCACACGTGAAGACTTTTGCATAAAATGGGCCAGATCTTCCTGGAGCAGGTTTTAGCACAAAATTGAGGAGACATGCTGCCATCCTCCTGTTTGCCCTGCTTCACTCCTCCCACTGGTATGCAGGGTATAATGTGTGTGTATATATATACACACACACATGTGTACATATACACACACACATATAGTATATGTATACATAACAGATATATATTCTGTTAAATGATATTCAATAACTATTTCTTTGTGAAAAATGCAACATTCAGATATACCAATAAATAATTTAACTTGCCATCCAAAGATGATACCCCATGCATGACATTACTATGTTAGTTTCAAGACAAATGAGTCTTAAAATCCATTTTAGTTTAAGATGGTATATTTTTTTTGTTGAGATTGCTGTAGCCACTATTTGATGGATCAAACTGTTAGACTTCTTACTTTCAAACTGGAAATTCCTCAAATAATTTTCCTTCTGTCATTTTTTAGCAACAGTGTCCATCCTACAGAGTCTTACAATGTAAAATTTTCGTGTCATGTCTTTTGCCAAATATGCACATTTTCCCCCTAATTACTTGTGTTGACAATATGTTAATAATAATTAAGACTGCTTTCACATCATAACCCAAAATTGTGACACTCCAATAAGTAGCTTACTGAGACTTAGACATAGAGAGACATTTTCCTTTTAGTTATTTTATATTGCTAATTAAAATGGGGAATAAGAAGGAAATAAAACAATGTTTTCTGCCACACAAATATAACAATGTTAATCAAAGCATGCCACTGC
>NW_022107432.1:15259225-15261565 GCF_000313985.2 Echinops telfairi | reverse complement strand
GATATGTATACTGAAGGTTTTTTAGAGATAAGTACTGAGGCTTACCATCGATCCGAAATGTATAAAAATAATATAGATTGATATTTGATGAGTCACATTCATTAAAATATTAAAGGTAGGCATATTAATGCTTTTTGTAAAATTGTTAAACTCTGCTATATGTTGACAAATTTTCTTAATGAATCTTTTACATAACTTTAAGATTTGGTTTATGCTTAAAAAAATCTTTTTTTTAAGATTCCTACTTTAAAGAAAGGCAAGGTTTTCAATGATAGATTAGGAGAAAATTACTCAGAATTATCTTTGTTTACCTCTATAGTATACTAAGATGTTTGCTGCTTATTTGTTACTGATTTTCTTTGTCTTTTTTTGCTATTGTTGTAAACATGAGTATTATCAGTCACATTTTGAAAGACCAATATGTATTTTAACAAGGTTATTTGTGAATTTATTATATATATTTTCTTTAAAAAAGGTACAATCTTTCTTTACTAGGAATATGTCCATTGATATTCCCTAGACTATTTTGTATATTTTTAATTTAATTTTAAAAAAATCATTTTCTTGGGAGCTCTTACATATAGTATAACAATCCATGATCAATTAGATCAAGCAGAATTGCACAATTGCTACCACCATCAGTTTCAAAACAGTTTTTTTCTACTTGAACTCTTTGGTATCAGCATCCTTTTATCCCCTCCCATCACCAGTCTACTTCTCCAGGAACCCTTGTTATTATCATGTGAATTATTATTATTATTATTATTGCCTTATCTAACACCATTCAATGTGTCCATTGACCTACAATTCTGTTATTCTTTTCCCTTGAGTGGGGTTATACAATCATCATTGCTATCAGCTCCCCTTTCCCCACCCCCTCTTCCCATATCCTCAAGGAATCATTACTCCTGTGACTGTTTTTTAAGGGTTATCTGTTTTGGCTTCCATGCATCAAACGATCTTAATTATACAAATGAACTGATGCAGGTGTAACAAGATTTAAGAAGCAAAACAAAGACTATGATAGTAAGGGGAGAAAATGTTAAAGACCCAGAGGATCACTTAGTGTCTATCAGTACTATACTACACCCCAGATATATCATCCCTTCCATGTGGCCTTTCTGGGCTGGACTGTCCAATTATCTTACAGGTGAGGTTTGGGTCTCCACTTTGTCCTAAAATTTATTTTGTATATTTTACAAATATATAAACTTTCCCCTTCTCCAAAATTTTGATGAGTAATAACCATTTTTATTTCTTGTGGCAGTAACTCATTAAGTAGCCTGTTATTTTGTTAGTTTAAAGCAGGAACAAAATCCATTACTTTTGACCCTGTTACTTAATCTAGTCACCAACAAAGCTTCATATAATTTAGTCAAGTTTTATTTACTATATCTCTATGATTTGCTTAAGCACATGGACTACTTCATCATTTCCATCTCCTCCTTCTTTGGATTATATAAAATGTTTTTTCTCTAACACTAATTTGATAATTACACTATCTTTATTAAATATGATGTCAATATAATACCAACAAATATTAGAGGTTTGCAAATAGTGTTTCTATAAGCGCAATGTAAAATATAATGTACTACTTAGGTATTACATTTTAATTGTTTCTTCTGTTATTGATAAGACTGCGATCTTTTTAGAGACAGGAACAATCCTGGGTACTCTTTGATAGCTTTCACTATATTTCTCTAACACTGTACCTTGAACAAAGTTCAGGCTCTATAGATTTAAGATGTGATTTTTTAAGCTTTCATTATTAATTGAGATTTGGCTTGAATTTTTAAAGTACTAATCATTGTCTTCTATGGAGCCCTGGTGGTATAGTGGGTTATGCGTTGGGCTGCTAATTGCAAGGTCAGCAGTTTGAAAGTAGCACGGGAGATGTATGAGGCATTCTACACCTCCAAGGATGTACAATTTTGCAAACCCACAGGGTCAATTCTACTCCATCCATTAAGGACACTGTGCATTGGAATTGACTACTGGCAGTGAGTGAAGCATTACCTTCTAGATGATATTCATCATGAATCTAACTTGTAAATATATTTATACGAGGGGGTATGCAAAACAAAACAAAACCCAAATCCCAGAACATTTCTATCAAAGCTATGTATTTAAATTTTTTCCCAAAACAACCTTATCACCTTCAAAGTACTCTCCATTACACTTAATACATTTGTCAAATGTGTGATTCCATTCTTGGAAACATTTTTCAAACTAGTCTGTTTGGATGGCTGACAGTAAGCACCGCCCTCATTTTTTTCTTCATCTCTTCTATGTGTCAAATCATCGTCCTTTCATGTCCCTCTTCATTCACAGAAACAGAGC
>NW_022107432.1:15256960-15258051 GCF_000313985.2 Echinops telfairi | reverse complement strand
AAGATATGATCCATCTGGTCACAATAAGCACTGAACCTAGGGGAAAAAAATGTAAGGTATTCCTATGACTGAGGTTGGGCATTCCTGAGAAACTGACTCTGTTATTTGCCAACAGGAGAGGCTTTACACTTGGCTCGGGATTTTGGCTACACTTGTGAAACAGAGTTTCCAGCCAAAGCAGTAGGAGAACATCTTGCCAGACAACATATGGAACAGAAAGAACAGACAGCAAGGAAAAAGATGATCCTGGCGACCAAGTAAGTAGAATGGAGGAAACTGTGCTTTCATTGTCAGTTTTGATGTTTTCACTTGAATGAAAGAAACTATGTGCTAAAGGCCAGTGTTTAGCATTTGGTTGTCTCACAGAACCACATCAGCACCAAGCTAGGACTGTACCTTGCCCAAGACACGGTTTTTCAACTGCATATATGAAAACACTTATAAGACTTCTTCAAAATACCTATAAATTTATAAGGAGAAAAAGATGTTTAGGAGATAAGGATTCCAGGCAAACACACTTGTTCTGTGCCTTAAAGTCCTCTTGGACTGGTGCTAACTTTTCTTTGCCTGGTTCTGCACCATTCTCACAACTCAGTATTGCAGCCACTGTTCCAATCCATCTCATTCAAGACCTCCCTCTTTTCCGCTAACCTTCTATTTTACCAAACAAGATATACTTATCTAGTAATTAGTTCCTCATTATGACATGTCCAAAGTAAACCCCGATTGCTATATACTTTTATTTGTATTATTATGCTTGAATACATGAAATAGCAAAAGATGCAGACCCAAGTGCATGAGAGTTAACAAGAACTGATGCAACAGGAGACCTCACCAACACCACCCATGTCTTCTTTTTAGTATGAAGCAACAACAACAAAAAATCCTATATAGTACCTCTCCCAGGGTGATAGTTTTAAAAAGAAAAGGTACAATGAATGTGATAGCATCTGAAAATAGTAGAGTGCAATTAAAATAATGGAGGAATAATGTAGACAGATATATTAATAAAATAGAGAAATGGTAAAGCTTGGATAAGATGCTTCTAAATTATCTCAAGTTTGAAAGTTCTTCAATATACTGTGTGGAAA
>NW_022107432.1:15247867-15256710 GCF_000313985.2 Echinops telfairi | reverse complement strand
ATGTTTTAAAAGTATCTAATGACTTTACAATATCCCCATTCAAACAAACTGACTCAAAATGATACGATAAAAATAGGTGATTGCTTCTTCCATCAACTTAGTACATAGGTGTTTTTACAAGTTAAATGAGTAATATGGAATACCTGTAGTGCAAAAGGCTTGCCCAAGACACTTCGCTCCCGTTGTTCGGGTTTGAGTTGCTGAGGCCATTACTGTCCGGGTCCAGGATGGCACTTCCTTGAACTTCTCATCTCACCCGAAGAAGACAGAGAGTAAAGGTGGCCAAGGGAGAGTGGAGAGACGAAGCAAGGAGAGAAGAAGGAGATGGAGAGCAGGATCAGAGAATGAAGATCAGGAGACAGAAAAAGAAAATTAAAATGCAGGCAAAAAATGTAGACTTATAGTTCAGGGATGCATTTTCATGCTGGAGAAACTCCTGAAAGCTTGCTGGTGGAAGACCTAAACCTGGACCTTTTTATCTAGTTTATCTCATGGGGGCCTTTCTTGCTACTTGGGCCCCTATTCTTCTCCTCTTCAAACATTTTTTGACACAGAGAGCTCTTCATTGGGCATCATTTAGTTTCTCCAGAGGAAATAAAATTACATGTAGCTGGTTAGTTTGAATTTTAATATAACTTCCAGAGAAAACTAAAGACTTGTTCCAGCTCAAGAGAAATAGAAAGTAGATGTTACATAGTATCTGGGGGTTGTTTATAAATCATGAATCAATCTAGTTGGCAGGATCAAGTCCACTTTCCGAATGTGCACACCTATGATGCCTCTGAATATCATTTTTATCTGAGGGAAAAACCCTTCATATACATTTTTTTTGACCTTGAAGTAACGTGATTGTGGCATCCACATGTCATCTCTTAATGCTTAGAAAACCTACTTTCCCCACCTGCTTGAGTGGTTCACCTACTGCCACCTGTAAACATGCAGGTTTCCAGGCTCAAGTTTCCATTTTCTTGGAGGCTCTGAATTAGACACATTTTCTTTTCTTTTTTTAAATTTGGGAGTCTGAGTGCCTTCACAGTGATAGAAGTATATTCTACTAGAAATTGAGAGAAGGAAGAAGTAGTCCCATTGATTGGGCAAAACTTTGCTGAGATATCTGTCTTGGAGTAGTCAGTTCTACCAGCGAGTGGCATTGTCCTTTTAACTGGGATCGTCTAAGTAATGCATATTATTTTGGGTCACATTTTGAATTTTTATTTTATTAAATATTGCAAGAATATATATATCTTTCCTTTGGTACTTTGTCCATAGCTGGAAATTTGCAGGCCATTAAATGTCAATCAAAGGAGCCCTGGTGGCTTAATGGATTAAGTGTTGGGATGCTAACTACAAGGGCAACTGTTTGCACCCAACAGTTTACAATTTCCCCCCTAAAAGGGCATTTAATTAATTTTCTTTGATTAATAGAGAAATGAAGGATGTTGCATGGATATTTATTATATTTCAGTTATAGCTCAGTTTGTTCATTAGATTAGGACAATTGTGCCCCAAACATATAAATCTAAAATTCTTTTGATGACAGATTCAATTACTAATCTGCACTGGAAGATTGGAATATATATATATATTAAAACATGTATTCCTATTACATATATATACATTCAGAGAGAGTTCTTTTTCACCTCCATGAATAACAGATTTACTTGTATCTAATTATCTTGACAACTATACAATTGTATAAAGGACCCATTGATAAATATGGTAAGTTTCCCAATTCCTCCTTGTTTTTAGTGTTTTGATGATTAAACAAGTATTTTGATTAATTTGGACAATTATTTAGGAAGAGGGATAGAAACTGATTTAGACAATGTTTGAATTTTAAAAATGTACACGACAAAATTTCATTGATTTATGGAAAATTGTCTTCATTGAATTAAAATTAGGTATGCTTAGTAGTTAGTTGGGATTTGGGTAATGCACAATAGTTAACAACTTTAAATGAATTTTCATTAAGTGCTCTGATAGTATTTATCATCAGAAGAGATGTAGAACCCTACATTCAGCCGTAAACTGAAAACAGTTGTGCCCTCGAGGACAATGACGTAAGTGATAAAGTTAGAATGCATGACTCATCAAGGATCATATTGAGTTATATAATTCATAATATGAAATTTTGAGAAATAAAAATGTTTCTTATTGTAGTTTTACAAATAAAATTCTAAGCAATAAATCTAGTCATAAAAATAATACTTCTTTGTCATAATGTCTCATTGCCTAAGGGGATTGTTATGTGTTTTTGAGTCTGATCAGTGAATTAAGCAGCAAAATTAGCTGATCCCAAGGGCTCAAAAGAAAGTAAATGTCTAGAATAGAATGATGGCAATATATGTACAAATATGCCTGAAACAATTGATATATGTATTTTAACAAGAGTTATAAGAGCCCCCAATAAAATGATCCAAAAAAAGGAAGCAAAATTAAATAACAAAGAATGTGAATTCCTTTTCTTGTCTTGATATAGATTCATAAGTTAATTGAATTGCTTAACATCAGTTAAGCTTTCACTTAAACTGTCTTTTTCTCATTTCTTTTTCAACTTTAGGCTTATTGTGACTTGCTATATGGTCAAATTATAAATTAGTTTATCAATTATCCAAATGGATATATCATACAAATGGACAATAACGAAAGCAATGATCTTATTTTTATTTAAAAATTTTAATATGTAGAAATGAAAAGACTCCTTCTTTATAAGTAAAAGAATCTTTCCCCCTAATACAGGCTCATAGTGGTGGATTTGATCATTTACATGCTAACCTGAAGAATGATAGCATGAGACTCCATTTAAAATTGTAGTTAGGTTTTTCCTTAAAAAAAATAAAGACAATAATATCTAACTAAATGAAATATTGCAAAGCACCTATGAGAGATGACAATAGCCCCAAATAATAATGTCAAATACTTAATATAAATTGCTATCCTATCTGTGAAATAAAGGTGATGCAACCACAAGTCACTCAACTGTGTCTAGTTCTGAACAGAAAAAAGTGAGGGAGTTAAATTCATTACCACAATCAATTTAAGAACACTTTCTTCCTTCTTGTTCCCAATGCTGTTGATGCCCTATCTACCCCAACTTCCCCTTTTGAGCCTCCAGGTAATTATTAATCCAACTACTGTCTTCATAGAGGTACGCATCCTGACATCCCTACACAGAAAAAAACTATACAAAACAAAGACAAAAAAAGAAAGAGAGAACACCTCAACAATGACCAAATAAAACAGAGAAAAACCTCAATAGAAAAGAAACCAGAAAATATTAACTAACTAAATAAATAAATTCAAAATGGGTCAAAAAGGAGGTCTAAACACAAGAGTGTTACATTTTAGTCCAACTACAACTGATAAAATCCACTTTACAAGTGCTCTTTGATATTAAAGTTATTCATATGACTTGAGTCTGGTCCGTGGGAATTCATGGGAGACTCAGTCCACATAGGAACCCTGGGTTTCCACGATCATCTATTATGATCTTCAAACTGGTGTTTAGAACTTGGGCTCTGACACCATTCCATCCTCCAGGTTTGGATTTTATGATTTACAATCCTTATTTCACATGGGCTGGTGTGCTTCTTCTGTGTAGACTTAGCTTCCTCCTCTCTTAGACAGAACAAATATTCTCAATGAAAGTATACACATGCAGTTCTTAAATGCATGCTTTGGGGTAGGTCCTTTTTCTTGAAGACTACCCAAATTTTAGTCAGGTAGGCGGAGGAGTCTCTCTTATTTAGAACAGATCCGGACTTGGTTTTCCCTCCTTCCATGACATTTTCACCTGCTTTCTGTTTACATGAAAACAAATTCTGTGAAAAAACACAATACACATTTTTGAACCTCGCCAATAAATCAGAAGTTCATTGTTCTTAAAAAAAAAAAAAAGCCGACAAATGATTTTGACGGAATTTAGTAAACCCTGGATACCTTGTAATAAAAAAAGGCCCCATTGAATTCGACTTCTTTTTCCCTGGACTTTGACTACTTTGTAATCATAGTCAGGGCTATAGTAATTACATTTTGTGATTGGCTGCTCATTTTAAATTCAGCTAAAACATCTAGTCATTATCATGCACATCTAATTCCTATGATATTATTCTTTTTTCTTAGATTTGTACTGTAAATTGGGCGAAGACCAGCAAAGCATAGCAGTTTTCCACATGTATCTTGTTTCATCATCGTAATGCCCAATGTAACAGCACTTATCGCATTCCCGCTCTCTGTTTTCCATTTCTACTCCTTCTTAGTCCCTACCTCTTTGTGCCTTCTGTATTTTGTCACGAGGCAAATACTGCCCTTTTGATCTCAAATGGTTGATTTTAGTAAGGTGTTATATTGTTCACTTTATAGACCTGTCCACTGCGGCTTAAAAAAAAATGAGCCAAGGGGTGAGTACAGTTTGAGACATGAAGGGTGGCTAGAGGATATAGCCCCCAGGCTTCCATCAGTCTCTGTTCAGCCAGTAATCCTGGTCTTTTTTAAATAGCGTTATTCCTCGAATACATTGTGACCTCACTTTAGGTGACTGGTCCTTGGTAGATCCTTAGTTCACTCTAGCTACTGCATTCATGTAGTGTTTCTTGTTTGCAATAAATTTTGCATAAACAATACAATGACATTGATTACATTCTTTATGTTGATCTCATTGTGTTTTTCTATATTATTCCAATGCTATTAACAAAAAGTCCTTGTCCCCGAAGTGCTTCTTCTAAACTTTAAAGATATTATCAGTTTGAACCTACATAGATTAGTCTTTGGAGAGCACAAAGCTAAACTCTTTAGTTCACAGCAACTTTTGGGGAAAAAATTGGTTTTAGGTTTAAAGATTATCTTAGCACAATACTTTTGGGTATTCATTTAGCCTTGAAAAACAACAACTTTTTTTCCTGTATGTCCTGCAACTTTTGTAGTATATCATTTAGCTTTTTCTAGATTTTGGCTATAGGTAAGAAGGATCACATGTGCTTAATTTTTGCCCAATATATACAGTAATGCTGTAATTAAAACTGTAACTAATGATCATAAATCATGATCATTGAAAACAAGAAAGGGTTTAGGGAAACTGTTTTGAGGGTACATTTCTTGCAAGGCACCAGCTTATATGGAACCTTCAAGGGGTGGGTGAGTGGACTAAATAATAGATAAATGACGATCTGCTTCAAATGCGAAAGAAAAAGAAAAATTCCACCGGTGTATGAGTTCTAATGCTACATTGAACAAAAGGAGCTTCCAGTGTTTATCTGAGTCATGGCTCTGAAGCCAGCTTATAACATTAACTACTAACATTATTTATAGATATGATACTCCTTTATATACAAGCAATTCCTAAGATTGGTCTTTTAGTGTAACGATTCCCTTACCTGGAACTTAACCTTTCAATATTTGTCTTAAAAACAAACATTGCTATTGTCAGTGTCCACTGACTGGTATTTGTTTTCAAGCCTTATGATCTTTCTAGAGAACTTGAAAGCTAAGTTGCTATTGTGAACCTTATTGGTAAGTTGTGAATGGAACTATGGAGGTCGGCTTCTGAAATTATATCTAGTCATCTTGTAAAAGGGAGAACACACTTTTGGTTCATGAAATGTAACTCCCATTGCAGTGGTTCAATTTCATTCTTTTATTTTAGACAAATTTGTAAAGAATTCCAAGACCTCTTAAGCCAAGATCGATCTCCGCTGGGATCCTCCAGACCCACTCCAATTCTCGACCTTGACATCCAGAGACACTTAACACATTTCAGGTATGATTGGTTCTCTTGTAAACTGTCTGACGAATCCAGGAGTTTGTGTATGCCTGCTGAAGTCCAATTTAGAGACAGTCCTCCAACTCACACAGTGACGGAACTTTTTGAAATGGCATGTATCTAATATAAAACTGAACAATTAATATAGAGATCATTGTAGGTTAGAAAATTAAAATATTTAGATGGTTATTAAGGAATTGTGACTTAATAAAAATGAACTCTTATTATTTCAATTAATCTTAGCACCGTTGGATAAGGATCCAAAAATTCTTGGACTAAGTAATTTCTTATTTGGGGGTGGTAAAACTGTTGAAAGGACAGATGATATGACAGAAATTAATGGGGCGCCATAGACTGATTTTCCAGAAGTATGTTGAAATTGTCACTCATTTAGAAGCTGTAAATGGGCTTGGCTTCTAACATAAGTTTCTTAAATTAGACCACCACCATATATTTCAAAGAGCCTCAACAAATACAAAACAAACAGGTTGCTTTTCTGTGAAGTTGATTCTGTCTCATGAAGTCCCTGCAGGACACAGGAGAGTTCCCCTACAGCATGGCCGCATCTGTAAGCTTTTTGTTTTCAGTTGTATTGGCACATAATCCACACATTAACAATTCAATAGTTCAATCATATCAAGAAGAATTGTACAATAATTAGTATAATCAATTTAAAAACATTTTCTCTCGTGTTGTTGATGGGTTTTTTGGGTAATCTTTATAAGAGCCGATTGACTCTTCTTTGTCCTGTGCAGTCAATGATGAGCCTGAAAGGCCCAACTTTGGCTAACTGCTACACACATCACCGCTCTGCCACCTAGCTCCTTCTGAAAAGCGGAGAATGTATTATGAAATGCAGAGTATGAATTCCGCTTTGGGAGAAAATAGAATGTTAGGTTTTTGCTCTCTGATAATTGATACCTTAGTTGTAACATGGCTATTTCTTGCCTACTCATGCCTCTGAGGCCGGCTTTACAGTTCTAAAAGCCTAATGCCTACATGATATTTTTTCATCAGTATAGCAATATTTTTTTTCCTCTTTCAACTACAATTATTTTGTGTTTCAAAATGCAAAATAAAGACTAATGTACATTAAATTAAAAATGCTTTAATTCCTCTCAGTGACTTTCAGATTTTCGTGTTACTAAGATAATGAATATTTAAATTAATTGGAATCTTGTTTGTAAAATCAGAGATGTGTAAGGAATGTTTTACTTTCTAGTGTGCCACAAAGTTATTCCAGAGTTATTGGACACATCTTTGGTGGCCAAATTTAAGATTTATTTTCCAGAAATTCATAAAAGAAAGGATATCTTTTTAAAAGATGTTACTCTTACCATTCAATTGAATTAGTAAAGGCAAGAACATGAAAAAACGGTAGCAAGTAATTATAATGGCCAGAAGTTAAAAGCAAAAAGCTTTGGAGTCAATAAAAATATTTTCAAATTACGTCTTTATATTTGCAAGCTAAGTTGTTCAAATGCATGCAGTTTTTCCAGGAAGCCAAGTTCTTAGATGGCACAAATGGATTGTGAGAGACTATGAACCAAAGATTGGCAATTCAAATCCACCCAGCAGTCCCATGGAAGACAGACCTGACAATCTACTTCCATAAAGATTCTAAAAGTAACCAAACCCATGGCCACCCAGTCAATTTGGCCCCATGGCAGCTCCCTAAGACAGAGAAGAACTGCTTCCTTAACCAAGGTTTCTGAAACTATAAATCTTTAAGGGAGCAAACTGTCGCATCTTTCTCCCAAGGAGAAAGATAGGCTTGAAACACTAATCTTTCAGTGAGTCGTGGAACTTTTAATCACTGTCTACCTGGGTTTATGATTTTCATAGAAGTTCAATTTAGAATTCAGTCATTTTTGCATGGATTCCATTCAGATCATAACGAGGTCCTTTATGATCTAAAGTTGCTCTGCAGGGAGATTGCTGTTAAAATTACAGAGAATTGAGACTCTTTTGTCATATCTAAGGGGCTCTGGTAGCACAACAGTTCAGTGCTCAACTTTTAAGACAAAATATTGGCAATTCTAGTTCTCCCAGTGACTCTACAGGAGACAATAATTGTTTATCTGCTCCCGTAAGGATTACAGCCTGGGAAACCCGGTAGGACAGTTCTGTTCTGTCACCTCGGTTCACTATGAGTTGAAAATTACCTCAACTGGTATCATGCCAACTGAATTATTTCCATAGAAGCTACAGCCATCATCAGAAAATGAGTTGCCCTTTTACAGACTCAAAACAAAATACAGGATCAATTTTTAAAAGCAGAATTAGCCACTGCAGGAAATAAATAGGCAAACCTTTTGTTTGCTAAGCATAGGCACAATCTGAGAATTTGTCTAAGCTGTCACTGCAATGTCCTTGGACACGAAAGAAAACTTCCACTTCTAAACTTGAGCTAATGGTTTAGGGTATGGGCTTGATTCATTCTTCTTTATGTCAGAAGGTAGTATATGTTAATAAACAAGTCTAGTGTTTCCAAGAAAGGAATTAAAAACAAAAACCGAACTCATGGTCATCTGGATGTCTCCAACGTTTAGAGAGTGACTCATATAAAGGAAATTGCTCCCTCCCAGAAAGCTATTACACAAGATTACATTTTGAGTATAAAAGATTCAAGATTGTATGGTTGATAATTGAAGCACACAACCATAACTTAAAAGGCTCTTAGTCTACATGTATATTCATTTGTAGATGCTGTTGTGTGCCATCTACTCAATTGTTTAGATTGACCCCAAGGGACAAAATAGAACTGCCCTTAGGGATTTTTTGGTTATTATGGTATCATCTATAAAATCTTGAATATTACTATTCCATGTTGTTTTTAGTATCAGAAAGATATGAGTTTCCGTTTTGTTTTTTTTAAGGTCTATCAACGTTTTTGTTGGTTTTGACTTAACTATATTGCAAATTATTTATTAAACGGACATCTGATTTCATGGTGGAAAGTAGGAGAATGATAGAAATAACTTAGTCCAACTCTACCTTGATCAAACTTCTTGTACTCATTCTTTAAACAAAAGATATATGATTGACATTTCCCAATAAAAGCAGAATCAAAAACTCCTGATAA
>NW_022107432.1:15245946-15246973 GCF_000313985.2 Echinops telfairi | reverse complement strand
GAACTCTGCAGAAGACCCATAGGATGGAGCCGGGGCCATGGACAGAACAAACAGCTCAGATAGGAGTCCAGCGTCCTCCCTCATTTTCTGAAATGTCAGGAATTTCCCTCTTTAAATGTTGAGGAAATCATAACAATACTTTCTTTCTTTCTCTCTTATACCCCCTCATGCTCTTGTTGCTGAAGGCAAACTAAAACGAGTGTGATAGTATAACCGGGGGGAGTTACACTATCTTTAATTCTTTAAGGCATCATGTGGGGTGATTACATAGCCTATCAGAAAAATGCAACACCCACCCCCACCTCCAACCAAAAAAAGAGAAAAATGCAAATGTTTTCTTCCTCGAAACAAATCTTGTTTCCTTTATCTACCATATAAGGGCAGGAAGTGCAATGAGGGTTAAAGATTGTCTCATCCTGTCAGACTCATCTACATGTAAAGTGAAAGATAATTAAAAATAGAGAATTACATGGTATGCGGGTAAGTCAGGGAGCCCTGATGGTGGAGTGGTTATGCTATGGCTGGTAACTATAGGGTTAGCAGTTTGAAACCACAAGCCTACTCAGCAAGAGAAAACCAAGGCTTTCTACAACCTCAGAAACGCGGGCACTCTGCCCTCTCCTACACGGTCGTTCTGGGTTAAAATTGCCTGGATGGCAGTGAGTTTGGTTTGGTGTGAGAGAGTAAGTTCCAAAGTACCACTCTTAGGGTTCCAATTCATGCATCTATTCCACATAAAATATATTTAAATATGTCTCTGTAATCTGTGGATGGCTGCAGACAAGGTTTTGGGTTTTTTCCCCCAGTAATACACTTGCCTTAGTTTCCTTACAGTGCCTTAAAAAAATGTCCAATCCAAACAGTGGCTCAAAGAGACACTTCATTCCCAGTTCCTGTCTCAGAGAATATTATGGGCCCCAGACCTCTGTTTAGGCCACACAGCCACATAGCCAGTGGAGCAGTCAATCATGCCCCCAACAAACCGAATCTCCTTCCAGACTCATAACCCTTTGGACGGAAGAAACAA
>NW_022107432.1:15227517-15244973 GCF_000313985.2 Echinops telfairi | reverse complement strand
AGAAAGGGGGAACTGATCACAATGATTGACATATAACACTCCCCGCCCTCCCACCAGTGGGACAAACAACAGAAATGTAGGTGAATAATTTATCAAGGGGTCACAAGGGTGGGAGGGTGTGGGAGGGAGGGAAAAAAAGAGGGCTCAAGTAAAAATAAAACGTTTTTAAAATGATGATGACAACATATGTACAAATGTGCTTGATACAATTGATGTGTGGATCAATCCATACATCAATTGTATCAAGCACATTATAAAATGATTTATAATAAAGTCTGAGGACACTAAAGAAGAAACATCTTTAATTTAAATTCCCAAAGTAATTGATGTACTTAGGTGCAAAGAAAAACATTGCTGTAAACAGATCTATTTTGTGAGCTAAATAAAGGATAGTCTATCTTTAAATAATATTCTAAAACCACTTCTTTGTTGTAAATTATTCACTGGCAAAACATCTAGCTTTAAAACAGAGTAAACTAGGGAAAATGTTGTATGAGACCGCTACTATAAGGCTATAAAACAAGACAAAAAGTTCACATACCCAGGGGAGCAGGCTGTGCAGTTTCCCAAAGGAGGGAGGACCAATGTGAGAAGATAAAACAGTAGACTTGAAGGCTGACAGGTCTTGACTTGGGTAAAAGGTAGGACAGAGATTCATCAGAGGAAGACCAGTAATCAAGGGAGGGAGGGAGGCGAGAATATGGAGGGGGTTTGATGAGTGGTTTAACTGTTGAATGCAAAGCTGAGAGTCTGAAATGCCACACACACACACACCCCACCTAGTTCACAATGAAAAATTCATTTAAAAAGGTAAACTTAAAAGAAAATAAGCAACCATTTTAGTAGACAAGAGTAATGACATACTCTTTTTGTATCCATCCACATTAAATTTCTTACCTTCATTTAGCATTTAAGCAGAAAATTAAAGCATTAAATAAATTGCCAATATTTTCTGTACTTTGCAAGTTGCAGGGCACCAGATTAAATGCTGTCGGGGGTTATATGA
Source organism: Echinops telfairi (assembly GCF_000313985.2). Lineage (NCBI taxonomy): Eukaryota > Metazoa > Chordata > Mammalia > Afrosoricida > Tenrecidae > Echinops > Echinops telfairi. The sequence continues at coordinate 15,243,967 of NW_022107432.1, read as the reverse complement.
AATGAAAATAACCCTCGCAGATCATTTGATCAGGCTTTCATGGATATGGGGACTCCTCAAACAACAAGCCAAAGGCAATTGGGTCTAATAATCAGTTTCAAACTGATATAGGCCCCTGTATTAGTCTGGGTACTTTAGAGAAACAAATCCACAGAAACTCATGTATAAGAGAGAGTTTTATATAAAGGTTAAGTGCATATCAAGAAAACATCCCAACCCAGTGCTGCCCAAGCCCACAAGTCCAACATTAACCCATATGTCCAACACCAATCCACAAAGTCCTCCTTCATCTCACAAAACACACACTATGACGCCAACTGCAGGAGGAAAGCCAAGCCAGTGAACATGTAAGCATCTCAGCGCTGGCAGGGGTCTCCACACAGGTGCTCCAGCACCCAGGGCTGCATCAGGGTAGGTCCATGTGGCTTCTCCTCAGGGATGTCTTGCAGGAAGTCAGCCCAGCTGAAGCAGGGAACTGGCTAAGGCAGCTGCACTCTGGTCCAACTGTCAGAAAGCAAGAGACCCGAGAACTAGAACAGCGAGGCTCACTGAGCCATTTATCTCTCCACCCTTCAATTAACCCTGCATGTGTTTGTCAGCCAGGTTGGCACAATAAACTAATCACCTCCTCCCCAAAACATTACACCTGTAAATAATTGGCTTTGTCAGATGCATGTTTGGGGGAAGACATGGGGTACAATTTTTATGTAAATTGTTTCTATCCTTGTTGAGCTGTGATTGAGGGATAGCAGTCCACAGAGAGACAACACAGGTTCAGGAGAAGCACTCAGGTGGATGTCAGGAGGAATAGCTTATTATTATTATTATTATTATTATTATTATTATTGTTATTAATGTTTCATTGCTGATTGGGTAAAAATTTACAGAGAAAATGAAAAGTTTTTCTTTATGTTTTTATTGGGATTTGAGTGAAGATTTACAGAGGCAAGCAATTCATTTTCAACAGTTCATACACATTCTCTTTCATGACAAGGCAAAAGGCCTCTCCTCCCTGTGTTGTCTGTTCCCATTCCATTTTCTTTCTTCCTCCTCCCTGCCTTCTGAGCTTTGTCCCTGGGCAAATGCTGCGCGGTTGGTCTCATGTGGTTAATTATTCTTGGGAGCCCATACTTCCCTAGTGTTTTTGTTCGCCTTGTACATTTGGCTATTGTTTGACTGAAAGTTGATCCACAGGGCTGAATTCAATTTTGAACTTCAAGGGTGTCTAAAGGATAGTATTTGGGGGTTTATACTTGTTTCTATATGACCAGTAAGCCTAATCTTTTTCATTATTAGGAATTTTGTATCACAGTTTTCTTCCACTCTATATTCTATTGTGATCCCAAATAGAGCAGTCAATAGTGGTAGCCAACTACAAATAGAGCAGTCAATAGTGGCAGCCAACTACCATCTAGGTCGTCTGATTTCTGAATGGTAAAGGCTGAAGTTCACTGGTCCATTAGTCTTTTGGACTAATTGTTTCCATGAACCTTTGATTTTCATTACTCTTCTTCAAAGAGGCAGAGACTAATAGTCCCATTTTAGAATGGCCACTCACAAGCTTTGTAAACCCACAATTGCTATTCATGAAAGGTCTCTTTGCCTTCAAGTTGATGCTGACTCTTAGAGACCCCGTACAACAGGACAGAACTGCAAGCTGTGGGTTTCTGAGATTGTAACTCTTTGTGGGAGCTGAGAGCTCTTTCTTTCTCTCAAGGAGATTGTAGTCCAACGTGTAACCACTGCACCACCAGGGCTTACCAGAGAAGGACATAGAATTGGCTCTGGGGACTATGTTATACCAATTGACTGTGATGTCCCCTGAGCCTTTGGTACTTAGTCACCAGGTCCAGCAACTCATTCCTTCAAGGTGTTTGGCTATGGCTAAAAAAAAAATTCATACTTTTACCTACTATATGCTGTGCTATATCCACTGATGTATTTGCATATATGTGTGTGTGTGTAGAAATACACTCTGTCAAATCTATATATATTTGTGGATATATATAGATATCATGGTCACTGTTTCATCCCTGTTCAACTTGCATGGTTATGTATTTACTCATAGATCCTTATTATTACTGTTATTGCAAGATTGGATATGTTATAGTTTATACCTTTGTTGTCCTTAACTCTTCTGCTCCTCTTATTATCTTCCTTTGCCTTGATCATTTTATGCTGACCTCTCTCTCATTTTATATTGTCTTTTCCTTCCCATCTCCGGTAACCATCAAAGGATATTTCTTTCTGTGTGTACATCTTTTCTTAAATCTTTATAATAGTGGTCTCTGCAAAGATTTGGTCTTTTGTGATTGATTAATTTTACTCAGGATAGTATTCTAGGTTCATTCATGTTATAAGGTGTTTCACCAATTCATTATTCTTTAACATTGCATGTATTCCAGGAGGCCTACCTTAGTTTCTTCTTTATTACCAGTTGAGTGTGTGGATTTATATAAGACATTTAACCTCTCTAGCGTCTGTATAGTCATAATATGCTGGGGTGGTTAACCTGGATTATCTCCATGGCTCCTTCTCACCAGTTCTTTCTGTCCCAAAGCAACCTCATATGTGCAGAATAGAACTGTGCTCTAGAGGGTTTTCAGAAATACATCACCAAGTCTGTCTTCCAAGACACCTCTGAGTGGAATCAAAGGCACAACCTACTGAATGGTAGTCGAGAGCTTCACCATGTGCTTCACCCAGAGACTCCAAGGCACCTTCTAGAACTAATTATATTTACCCCAGCCTCAATTTATTTCCCCAATTTTAAATAATCACTTACACTATTATTTCAAATTCTCATATTTCTTCTCTTTATGATCTACAAGTCAATAAATGAATTTTTAAGGCATAGTAATCCTAAGCTTACCATTTCCATCTTCCTATTCTAATTAGGAAATATTACACCAAAATGGAAGGAGAGCAAATTCTGAGAAGAACCTAAATACAGGAGATGGTTAGTTAATTTATTCATCAACTCCATCCCCTTGTCTAAAAAAGAGAGTGCATATTAAGAAAGAAAAATCATTTCCCTTCAAAAATTTGCCTTGAATGCAGCTGCTTGGTTTCTCCACCTGTGGAATGAGCTCCCTTGAAGTAAACCAACATCAAAAGGTCTCATCCCCCTTTGACCCTTTGGATGACGTCAGCAAGAGTAGCTGGAGGCAGGCGCCTTAAACGCTCTGGCGGGACACACGTCCCTCAACAGGGCAGTGCTTCAGGAGAATCATAACCAGAGTTCCCCAAAGTGAGTTCCAACAGACGCTAGTTCCATGCAACTCCCTGCTAGTGTCCACTAGTCATGGTGATTTTCAAGTCAGGAAATCCTGCCTCTTAATATCCCTCTTAAAGTGTGACCGAAATCTGATGGCACAAAGTCAACAATGCTACTCAAAAGGATAAAGGTGCTAGTTTATCCAGAGGCGCCTCAGAAGAAGTGCTTGGGGATCTGCGACGACAGACGCAGCATTGCTAACCCGATGGATCACAGTTTTATTCTGCCACACGTGGGAGCTCCGTAAGTCCGAATTGACTTGAAGCAACTGGTTTGGTTTTAATTTGGTCCTTTATGTTGTATCCTTTAGTTGAGTTTGGTCCTTTATGCTTATTTTTTTAATCAATAAACCTATTGCTGTCAACTTGACTCTGACTCATGGCCACCCTACAGGTGCCACAGTAGAACTACACTCTGTAGGGTTTTTAATGGCTAATTTTTCAGAAGATCACCAGGTCTTTCTTCCAACAGCCATTAGTTTCTTGAAGTATGACCAGGCTGATTAGCATATCAGAGAGCTTCAGAGTCCCAGTGAAATGGAAGGAATGCTTAGCCCTATGTTTCAAACACTTGATAACAGAACTTTCCTTTTCTCAGAATATCCACTAATAGCTTATAGAAGTATAGCCTTGCAAGAATTCTTGTAGAAATGCTGGAGGAAGTGCATCATTCTCATTTTCCTAAGTCAGAAAACCAGACACGGTTGTCAGCTGCTATTTCTTGACACTCAGCGAGAACATCCAATTCCTCAGCTGTAATGGAACTGAACGGCGGCCGTGGAAAAAGGACTGAGGTTTGGACCCATGCCAAACCAATTAAATGAGCATCTCTGGGGTGAGACCCACGCACTGATATTTTTTAATAATCTCCCCAGGTGACTCTTATCTGCATCTAGAGTTGAGAACACACGCTGAAGGAACCAGGGCGCATTTGTCAGTGCTGTCAAGGCCTTGCCAATGAATCGATTTCAGTTCCACACTGCCAGAAATTATACACCTTCAGTATGCACCCCAATTAAACTCCATTTTAGAAGGACTTAGGACCATCAGGTAAGAGAATTGATGTAGAACCTGAACATAATAGGTACATTTCCCCTCTGTCCCTTCAACCAATTAGGCTAGAAAGAAAATTCTAGGGGCGATAAGCCCCCAGCTACTTTTCCTTGAGCTCAGCGCCTCACTCCTCTGGCCATAGCCAGGGATTTTACTGCTTGAAGAGAGTTGAAGTGCCTTATCCCCACAACTCTGAGAAACAGTCAAGTTCTGCAGTGAAGCCCCACAACTCTGCTAGTGCTCTCGAAGGGCTTTTCTCTGGCCTCCTGCCCTGCTGGCTGTTCCCATAATCGGAAGTAGGCCTTTTTCTGTCTGCCACCTAAGACGGTCTTGGGGATGTATGGACTGAGCCTCAGGCTACGTATGTACCTAAGTTGGGCAGTTGTTGAATATCCAGGAGGGAAGGAAAGTGGGGCTCATCTTCCCTTTACATTTTACTACCTGGATGTCTCTGAGAGGCCAACTAAGGGTTGAGATTGGTGATGAATAGAGCTGCACACAATTCTGGAAATCAAAAGATACATCAGAGCAAGCGCATATTGGAATGATGTAAAGTTACAAATTAATAGGTATAACAGTCACAAACGCTGTCCTAGCCTTCACGTGCACTCATACGTGGAAGATAATGCTTATTGGTCAGCTTTTCCAGCCAGAAAGGTGACATTTTACAAAAGGAAATTCACATCTTGAGCATTTTGCACCCCAAATGAAAGCTAGAAGAATCCACCCATGGTTGGTAGAATCTCTGACTCAGTGTTGACTAGATAATATGACAGAGACTCATTTACTTTTCCATCCATGTTGGATCAGTGTTTGTTTAGTGGGTGTGCTGAATTCCAACCTCTTTTCCCGACATCAGAATAATTCAGGGGAAGATTCCAAAGGAATTTGCTGTAGGCTGTGTTTTAGAAAATTACGTTAGTGGTTGAATTTAAATTACTGCAGACAAAGTGACTGAAGTCATGATCAAGCTTTTCTCCAGGACAATTAGAACAACATGGAAACACCTTGGAACAACATTGCTTTAACACACTGACAAAGCTGGTGAAAGGCAAACCACCCTTACTTAGAGTGAGGAATGTGAAATCGCCCTTGCTATTGTCCATTTAGAATTCTATGTCCAGTTAGAATCCTATGTTAGCTGATGGTCCAAGCAAGTACAGAAGCTTTGGGGGTGGGGTAGGGGCTGGATTTCACCCCAAACAAAACATATATACCTAAGCAGGGATCACAAAATGTGAAAGGGAGTTTGGAAAGTTTCCTATTAGTTCCTCATCATCGGTGGCAAGTGGTGCATACATGTAGATACTGTGTTGTTATTAGCAACATCACAGGTTTGATGTTGCAGAAAGATGCTTTAGAGAATGCTAATTGGGAAGTCTCAGATAGATAGATATATAAACTATGAATAAAATTAAGAAGATGAATGTTAAATATATGTTCCATAGCCTCCTCTGACACCAGGTGCTATATACTAAGCAGTCTTTACTTTCTCAGTAGATGACTGTATTGCTCACAGTCAGTGGTCAGAACCTCCCTGCTCCTAGATGTGGATCGATCATAGGAAAATGAAACCCAGGTTCCTCAATCTGGCTTGAAAAAGCAGTTCAGGGTAATGGTGGCTTTTAAATCTGATGACCTACGGAGCCCCAATGATGTAGTGGTTACACATTGGGCTGAAATCTGCAGGCTTGCCTGTCCAAACCACCAGCAGCTCCTTGGGAGAAACACTGGGCTTTCTACTCCTGCACAAACTTACAGTCTGGGAAACTCACAGGGGGTCACTATGATTCGATGGCAGTGAGGGAGTAGTGAGTGAGAGACTTACAATCCAAAGGAGTCCTAGTTGGCATGGTGGATACATGTCGGGCTGCTCACAACAAGGTCAACAGTTCAAACCCACTTCTGATCTCAGAATGAGGGTAGTTCTAGGAGGTGGTACAGACTCTATGGCAGTGAGTGAGTGAGTGAGTGAGTGAGTGAGTGAGTGAGTGAGTGACTTAAAATCCACAGTCTTTCAAATTATACTCTTGCTCTTTTAAATTCACTGGTTTAGTAACTATTGTTTCTATGAGTTGCTCTTAAATCGGCTCTCTCCTGCAGCACCGTATAACACTGATTTGTTTTTTTATCCACGTGAACAGGTTTTTCTTAATCTCCCTTAAATTTCATGTCATTGATTTTGGCCCACCAATTAAGCTGTCCACCACATTAAGGTATTTCAGGACTTTGTTTCTATTATCTGACAGAGGAATTTCCCTCTCCATTTTAATGCCAGTCATTAAGTTAAATACCCATAATGCTTTCTCTATATCTTCAATCACATTGTTAATTAACATGGCCAGCAAAGCGGATTAATGAGAGCGCCTCCCAGCACTCCACTCCTTGAGATATCCCTCAAGGTTGTCAACTGCCTTTAAATCCACAGTGTGTCTTCTTCGAACAACCAGCTATGGTTTACCCTTGACTGCTGTTATATTACTCACCCCCTCTGGCCCAGCTTTTCACTTGGATGATGGAAGATTTGCTGAATACATTGCTAAAATCCTACAGTAAATGACATTGCTACTGCTCTAATAACTTTTCTTAATGAAAAGGTGCTTTATTGAAACATGTTACTGAATCCATGCAGCATTTCAGTAATCACTGCTATTTTTAAAATGCTAACAGTTCAGATTTTAAAATAGCCTGTTACATGAATAAATGATGATAAATCCTCATCATGGTCTTCCCTGCAGAAAAAAAAAATTTTTGTTAATTGCACTCCCTTGGTTGATTCTCAGCGTTATTAAGTTGAGTAAAAAGAGTCAGATACTCCAGGCAGAATATAATAAATGTTCTTTCCTACAGCATTGTGGGGAAAAGTAAAAGTAGAGGCAGAAATTAGAACACAGCTACCAAGAGGTAGGAGTGGGGAGAGTGAATTGGCTACCAAGAGGCACAGTGGAACCTTTTGGAATTTATAATGGTTTTATGTCTGTCAAATTTCAACAAACTGTACTCTTAAATAGGACGATTTTAATACAGTTCAACTCAAACTTGATAAATGTACCTTAAAAAACTAACTCATCTCAGAAATGTTAGGGATCTAGCTAAAGGTTATTTAGAAATCTAGAGTTTCTAAATTCCATCTGTCTTTTTTTTTTTCTCCCCAATTTGAATTTTACTTGCATTTCCCCTGTTCCATCTCACTACTTCCTCTCTCATCTCCCTTGTTTTCAGAGATTACCTGGCCACTCTGGTATGCAGTAACATGTGCATGTAAATTTTGTTTCTAAGTGAAAAATGTCATTACGAATTTTAAATTCTTTGAAAATGGGCTAAATATTTTAATTACTACTGGAGCTGATATCATGTAACAACAATAATAGCCTTTGCTATGCTAATTAGTATTTCCTCCCATTACTGGGCCTATATCTGCATTGTTCCTCATTCTTGGAACATGACTTTAAAAGTATAACCCCACCAGACTGGGCAGCAAGAGCTCCCAAATGAAACCCAGAGACATTTGGTCTTTTGATAGCTCAATTATCCTCCACACCCCTTATCCTCTTAAACTACTTCCTCCTGGAAGTGACTCATACCCAACACTAATAATCCAGTCAGAAGACAACGCCAGGGAAAGTGTGGGTAGATAATAAGAGCTCCATATCTCGGTCCTATTTGCTCTTATTGTTGCTGGTGTGTGTAGGAGGGGTTCTTTTTCTTTTGTTTTGTTCCAACACTTTTTTAAGATTGAACTATAATTTTCTACTACCAATTTACAGGAGAACCCCCAAATCACAAATCTTTGGAGATACATAATACAATCTTATCTGTCACTTATGCTAAATGCCTGGCATACTCTGATGATCAATTCTTGAAGGCCTCGCATGCTGCTCTCTCTCCCTTTCCTCGCTTTGCTGACAAGAGCTTGGCTGCACCTGCCGATTTTCTTGTCATGGTCTTCTTAGGACGTGAACCTTTTAGGGAATGTTGATTCTTTTTCTCTAGAATACTATTAAGGTCTTCTCACAAACTTCTAAATATTTTAATCTTTTGGCAAGACTACTTTTTCAACATCTTAATCAAGAGACCAGGGAACTAACTTCATTTTTAAAAACAGTCTCAAAAGACCTTTGACTGGTGAGGAGAAAGTAGACTGACAAGAATGAAGAAGGACCAGCAAAGGTGCACAAGATACGAGCAGGTCTCCCAGTGTGGGCAATAAGCCTTTCAAAAAACAAATCGGAAACATGATATGAAGCGCAGAGAAAGAGACTTAGGAAATTAAATCTGTTAAGTAATTGGGCAGAACAAGTGTGTCCTCCGTCACCCTTCAACAAAACCTTTAAAATGTGCCAGGAAGGTGATTCACCTAGCATGATGCTAGGGCGTCTCCTTCACATGTTTCATGAGTATAAAATTCCAGAATTTTTTAAAATTTAGAACTTCTCTATTTTTATCACCTACTTCAAGCTATCATGGCTACTATTTGGCCCAGAGGATATTTGCTTCTGAGAGGGTTTCTGCTGTTAAGCTGGTGAGGGTGAGTGAAACTGGTGAGAGCAGGAACTGGGGGGAGGTGCAGGGAGCTACCTTGTTGCCCCACGTTGAACAAGATGCAGTGGTCTTGCCACTTTTCTATTGCTCTCTATTAGAAAATACTTGGATTTTACTTTCCTGCCCAATTTCTGCCCTTCTGAGGTTTAGGCATTTGTAGGTTTTGCTGGATATGTAAATATAATTTTAATATTAAAATAAGATTATTTTCTCAAAGCAAATGTAAGTCACCTTCTCTGGTGTCAAAATTTTTGTAGATTTGACTCTAGTTTGTTACCCTTTGGATGATGTTTGCTCTTTTTTCTGTCTAGGATGGAAATTCAACCCTATCATTTCTGGGTTTGCTTTGTTTTTTAGGAAACACTCATTGATCTTCCTCCTTATTTGTTTATTTGTTTATTATTTGGTATTTCACTGTCAGTGAGATATGCACCGATTTTTCTAAAACACTTTGTGGGCTACCAGTTTAGTATGATCTTCCCAGAAATTCCTTGTAAGCATTTTGTGAGTTCACACTTTCGTCTTTGTTACTAGTCCTATTGTGCAACGTTCAACTTACTTGAATTATTTGTATCTTCATTTCAATGAAAATTGTTAGCAAAGAAGCTATAGCTTATCTATGCTAAGTGCTATACAGAGTGTGGGGTGTGCTTTCTGATGCACACGTCAATGACAAATTAGGGCAACTACAATCAACAACATTTGCATGGGTCATGTCTTTCATGTTGAATAGTCTACAGTTAATTCTAGCCTTCTTTGGGGGACTGACCGGCTTCTCAGCATCCATGCCTTTCTGACTGTGACCTTGCTTTTATGAAAAGTACTGAGAAAGCCTTAGTGACATTGAGCTGAAGCTTAGGTTGCATACAACCTAGTCAGACTATCCTCATTTTACAAGGCTAAATAACATCCCTCAAATCACAAAGCTCTTTAAAGTCAGAGGCAATTCAAAAACTAGTCATTCCTGGCTGGCCATCCAATTTGCAGATGATAAGACACTGCTAATGATGGACACCTTTTAAAGGCAAGAAAGCCCACCCACTGAAGAGGGATCCCAGTGTCAGAAGACTCTCCCACCACAGTGACAACTCTCTTCTGAGAACGAGAATGAAAGCATTTGTACAGACTGAGCCACTTTACACTTGACTTTTAACATGCATGAAAAACAGTTTTAAAAATTGTCATCATCCAGACCTATATGCTCTGCACAGAGCTCAGTTAAGTCAAAGAAAATGAGCTAAAACTGCTAATAGAAATGTCGATTTCTCGGTGACAAAGAGTAAGACACCCTCTCATTCCGAGAGTGACAAAGTCAGAAGGCAGCCCAGAAAACCAGCTCCTCGGACGATGCAGAGGTGAGCCTCTCTGGGCCTCAGTTTCTTCCATCATGAAACAGAGAGAATAAAACTACTCCGTTGTCTCTATGGCTGTATGTGATAATACAGACAAGGGACTTACAGTACAGACAGGGAATAGCATGTGAGTCAGAACACAAGAAATATGAGTTATTATAGGGATTTTAACTTCAATGGGATTGCATTTTGTATGCTCAGCTATAGAGTAACTGTGGAGTGAAATAAGGGCTATGCAGAAACATTTACCCTCAGTATTAATATTCCAAATGTCAGAGTTACCACTATGTACCTTTTACTGACCATTATTGAGCACAGATATCATCCCAAGCCCTTTGCAAGGAAACTCATTGATCATAAACAGCAAGATTTCCTTACATCCTATTATCTCCACTGAGACATACTAAGAGTGCCTGATAGTGCAGAGGTTAAACATTAAGATCGTATTTGAGTTTCTAGACATATTAGTAGTCTGCATTTATATATATATATATACCTGAATTTACATATATATATATATATATATTTACTGAACTCACTGCCAATTCTGACTCTTTGTGACCCTCTAGGACAGGATAGACTACAACTCTTTACAGCCTCATCTTTTGCACACATCTCTCTCCAGGTACAGCCGGTGGTTTCAAACTGCTGACCTCGTTTGCTTAGCAGTCCAATACATAACCCACTAACCCATCAGGGTTCCTTACTATGAAGGATTCTATTGATTTTTGGAAACTGTTTCTGTAATAGCAACCATAGCAAATTTAGATATGTAGACAATTCATGGCTTTCATGTATTGACTATGTAGCATTTATCAATAATGGTTTTCTGTATTATTACAACACATCCGCTATGGGGTGAAACTGATAGAGCAGTGGTTCTCAACCTTCCTAATGCCTCAACCCTTTAATACAGTTCCTCGTGTTGTAGTGACCCCCCGAACCATAAAATTATTTTCATTGCTACTTCATCACTGTAATTTTGCTACTGTTATGAATCGTAGTGTAAATATGTATAGGCAGCCCCAGATTGAGAACCACTGTGGTAGAATGTCATGTTAGAACAATGGACCTCAGTGAACATACTAGATTGGTCTTGTTCACAATTGGAGTAAATCAACACATGTGTTTGTTCAACCAGGAATTATATTTGTGAGAGCTGTTAGGACTACCAGTGCTGAGGTTGTCATACTTCCTACATTTGCTTGTTAACTGTAATGATTAGTTTGTCTGGTAGTTAACTGCTTAGACTCAAAGGTTGAGTGGTTTACATAAGATGGAGTTTGGTTTCTATCTCATTTAAGAGGCTGAAAGGGAGGTTTCTTCCATCTTATTCTGAACCCATTCTCTATGTGATTATCCTAATCTATGTAACATAACTGGGTCACTGCTATGGGTGGGGGAATAGAAGTTAATTAATTTCCTTTTAAGCAAATGATGTATGAATTGCATTAACCACTTCCTTTTTTATTCTTGTTTTCATTCTTGCGAGCTTAGTCCTATGTTCAAACCTAATTTCAAGGAAAGCTGGGAAATGTACCCTCAAGCTGGGGGAGGTCACAAGCTCAGATAACACTCCAGTCCAGTGGATCCACCCCTGCCCTGGAGTGGATTCTGACTCATAGTGACCCCAATGGACAAAGTAGAACCCAAGGGGTTTCCAATCTAAGCTGGTGGCTTTGAACAGCTAACCCCTTATTAATAGTCAAGTACTTCAACCATTGCGTCACCAAGTATTCTTTACTACTAGCAAAGAAGAAAAAGTTGATGTTAGAGGAACAGCTAATTATCTGGTACACTCAACCAAGTGTGATTCTTTTAGAGATCTATGCACATGCAAATATATATATGCCATTCTTAAAAACGAGATAATTCCTTAAGGACATTTGAGTTTTCTTACTACTTTCTTGTGAGATGGAGAATCAAGTCTTCCTGGCATTTATTGCACATCAAGTCTATAACTGACAAGTTTTTCCAAATTGAGCATTGGTTTCTTGTGGTTAAGGGCAACTCACTGAATTGTTGTTATCTTCCACAATGTTTATACCATTGAAGAACGTAATGAATGTCTGTTTAGTTGAATGCTTTGTATTAAACGGGGATGGGGGTGCTGTCTTATACCAGATGAAAAGTTTTCATCTCTTCTTTCCTGACCATTTCTTATTTTCAGTTTGATCACTCATGGCTTTGGGACTCCAGCAATATGTGCAGCTCTAAGCACTTTCCAAACCGTCCTCAGTGAGATGCTGAACTACTTGGAAAAACATACCACTCACAAAAATGGTGGAGCAGCGGATTCTGGCCAAGGACATGCCAACTCGGAGAAAGCCCCCCTGCGGAAAACTTCAGAGGCAGCCGTGAAAGAGGGCAAAACAGAAAAGACAGACTAGTTACATCAAATAGAATCTATTTCCAGAGAGTCTTGCTGCTGATATTTTTTCTAATATATATATCATTGAGGGTGATTAATCTTCAGTGGACCAAGTCTCTTCCCTTCTTAACCCTCCATTAAAAATATGGAAAAGAAAAAAAATAGGACAAAAAAAGGAAAACAGCAGTGTAACCGTGTGATGAAATTGTCACTTTTTAATTTTTAGTTATGATAAACTCCTTTTGTGCACGTAATTTATTGTTCTGACTTAGAGACATCACAGTTTTTAAGCACTTCTGGACTTTGGAGAGGCAGCACATGCTTTTTCACAGCTACCTGATGCACTTTCTTATCCAACTATGTAGTTAGGGTTCAGAAAGCATGACCCAACTGGAATCTACCACCAGTGCGTACAGTCCCAGTCTTGCTTGACACACCATCCTGTAACAAGAGTGCCTCTCTGCACTCAATAGACCAATTCAACAATCAATCAATCCATCAATAAATGTTTTGGGAACTGAAAAGGGCAGTCATGAATCTTTGTCCTGAGAACTGACAATACAGCTTACCTTGGGTCCACTTAACTTCCAGTGTGTCTTGGTGGTAGTTCAGAATTACTGAACTTTCTTGTTCCTCTACCTATTACTCTTCTCACCCAACTCCAGGTCCTTTTTTGTTTGCTTTTACAATAACTAAGAAGAAAGTCAGAAAGCACAGCACTCAGGGGGGTAAAGGATGAACTCTTCTATCCACACCCCTCTCACCACCAAGAAAATAGACTGCATTTAGTGGGAGGGGTCAGGATAGATACAGGAAAGATAGCATTGCCACTGATGAGCTCCACTGCACAACAGTGATATTGTCTTGCCCGGAAAAATCTTTGGAGTAGGAACAGGCATGTACCCAGAAGGTTTTGTACTGTTGGAGACGTGGGACTAGACCTGGGAACTAATGCAGACCCCTGAAAGCCCTGGCGATCAATAATTGTCTGGCTAAAGGGGACGTCATTCTACATTTGTGCTTCTTCTACGTACCTGATAGCTGTTCTAAACATTTAAAGGCACAAAAGTATTCAGGTTTTCAGTAAAGAAAACTAAACCAGAATAACCAGAGAAGCCTTTTGCTTTTAAGATGCTTCTTTTTTACATAGCTTGTTCTTGTAGATTCACCATTCCTGATAGGAAACAAGAGGTTCCTTCCTAGCTGCAAAGGCAAGGGGCTAACTGATTGAGAGTTTGGTCCATATAACCTGAACGTGTCAAGAAATCTGGTTGGTAGTATCTCATGCTAACAACTTCATACTGATAACAACTTTTCAGACTTTTAGGCAAATAAAGGTTTAGGTCATTGTCTATGTTTTTAAAAAAATATTTTTAATAATGTATGAACTCCCAATACTTAGTTTGACACAAAATAGCATTCTCTCAATAGACTTAATTACTTTCAAATTTTCTGCTATATTATAACCCCATCGGAGAGTATTAGTATAATTTTTAATTGGGAGAAATAGTTTAAGATCTTTCATGTAGATATCACAAAAATTACTTTTAACTAATAATAATTCATATCACACTGACCTTCACCTCAGTCTTGAATCGAGAAGAATCATAACCAATAAAAATCTAAATTTTCCAGTCTGAAGTCAATGAACAGAAGACACTACTAAAGAATTCCACAAAAAGAGGGTTCTATAGTTACATAACAGAACTTGAAAAAGTAATGAATTGTGATTTCATGTGTATATCTAGTTCCATTTTTAAAACAACAACTGCCATTATTCGAGGCTTTTAAATTTTTTGAAATAGAAGAAAGTCAAGATTTTGCTGCAATTCCAAAGTTCTTCACAAAAGAAACAAATCCATTTTACATTTAATGTTCTATATTGTAAAAGAAACACATGAAACAAGATAATAAATATTTCAGTTTAATAAGTAGTAGGAAAGCTATATACAGATAATATGGGCTATTAATATTTCTATAACAAAATCTCACATTCATTTTCTTTTATCCATTTTATTATTAATAATGCATATGTATTCAATATGGCATTTTGATATGCAAATAAGCTAGGTATTCAATATAGTAATATACTGTGTCAAATGTTCACAAATAACCAGGCAAAAAATTAGATCTGGCTTATATTAGCTCTCTTCTCCACCCATAACTGTGACTACTTGGAGCTGGTAACACCTTACTGGGGTGTTATTATTTATTTGCTCTGGGGGGACAAAGTATCATAAATGCAGCACATATTATTTGCCAGGATTTAGGGTGTCTTAAGAGCCTTAAAAGGACAGCACCCATCATTTAACTAGCCAGCCATTAGGACATAAATTAATTGATAGACTGGTCATGTTTATAGTCATTATTTATTAGCTTATTTGAATAGACATTGTTAACATGCCATCTTTTGCCTTGTATATAGTAGGTACTCAACACTTTTTAAATAAACGAATAAATGATTGTGTGTTTGTTCTTTGTCCAAAATGGGCCAAAGGACCTTTAATTTTTTTTTTCCTTTTAATATTCAGTGCTTCAATATGGCTTGCTTATTCCATGATATATTATGGATACTTACTGGTGTTTGAATAAAGCTATATTTCCACTATAGTAAATTTATTACAAATAGCTATATTTTCAAATTAGAACACTAAAGTAAACAGTCAATGTATCAGAATGTCAACAAAACTTAAGTTGTTTTGTCCACATTTCATAGTAAAGGAAAATAGCTCACACAAAATAGGGGTTTCTTTTTAGTGTTTTCATAAGCAATGCAAAGCAAAGAAAAAATGTTTTTCAGATTAACTATATTTTTGTTCAGAAAAATTGCCCAATTATCTCATACTCATCCAAAATTAATAATGACAATCACATTTGAACTTGTGAAAGATTAAGTCAAATTTCTTTGCAATGAAATGTTTGCTTTGAGATTGCTTCAACAATTAATTCAAATGCCATTAAGATGGCTACTTTATTAAGCATTACCATTTGACTTAAGTTTGATGACTCTAGAAAAATAGATAACCATTCTGAATTACTCAATATTTTTCCTCTGTAAAAAGAAGAGTGCACTGGAAAGACATTTAGTCTACTCTTCTCCTTAAATGTCTTACAATTTCTCTGCTCAGGATAATTCTTCCTGACACTGGCATGCCTTTATCCCTTGGCTTGGGTGCTCGTTATTTGGGCGGGAGGGGGAGGGGCACTCTTTGGTTCACTGAATACGAGGGGAATACTTGACTGGATGGCCACTGTGGCATCCTGAACAGAGTGTGCCAGTGGTTAAAACCAGACCTTTATCACCAGACCCTTTTAAGGTATAGGGGTTGGAAAAAGTGTTGTTTTTTTTTTTAAGAATAAGTTGAAAAAACAGAATTCCATTTCCCTATTTTTCTTCCTTTTCTGCCTCCTTGGAAACATTTTAGAATAGTATGATTCAAAGTTCTCTCTGAGGCCTCGACACCATAAGTGCACCATCTTCTTTACAAAAACCAACTCAACACGTGAAGGATGGCATAACCTGGCACCTAAGGGCATGAAATCTACAGCCAAACTGCTTGGATTTCAGTCTTGGTTCTTTTACTTACTAGGGTGTGACATTGGGCAAGTTGTTTAATCTCTCTGCCTTCATTTTCCCATCTATAAATAAAAGATAATCGTAGAATTATGGTCAGAACCTAAGAGTTAATGAGCTAAACTGCTTATAGTCGAACCAGAGAACAAGTAACACTGTAAACAACAGGATTAATATTAGTATTTGAGCTAGTTTGTATCGAGGGACTAATTTCTCCTCAGTATACTGAATTCTTTCTATCTGCTGGGCTATTTCTAAGAGTATAATAGAGAAGTTCCCTTA
>NW_022107432.1:15219959-15225539 GCF_000313985.2 Echinops telfairi | reverse complement strand
TGAGGGCAACAAATGTATAGATGTGCTTTACACAATTGATCTATGTATTGTGATGAATTGTATGAGCCCCAATAAATTGATTAAAAAAAAAAAAGTTAGTCTCAGAAATCCACAGAGGAAATTCTACTCTGCTCCAAATGCTTGCCGCGTCAGCATTGACTTCATGGCAATGAGATGTGTGTTTGCATCTTCATCTCAGAGAAGGAGCGCTGGTGGCATTGTCACTTGACTGCCAAGTTCCAGGTTGGCGGTTCAAACCCTTTAGCCACTTCACAGGAGAAAGACGGAGCTCGTTGTTCTCAAAGATTACAGCCTATGAAGATTACAGCCAAGAGAAATCTGCCAGGAGGTTCTACCCCATCCTGTGCGTTAGAACCAACCCAACCACACAGCAGCAGCGAGGAGGACTTGAGGTTTAGAAGCATGTTGGGCAGAACCTGTTCTTTAACATACATGCTCTTGTTATTGTTGTCATGCCCCTTCGAGCCATTTCTGGCTCACAGAAACCCTATGTAAGCTAGGAGAAAGCTGCCAGGGCCTGCACCATCCTCACACCTTTCCTTCTGGTTGAGCCTGTGGGTGCAGCTAATGCTGGTCCATCTTGTCAAGGGTCTCCCTCCTTTTCACTGGCCCTCTACTTTATACCAAGCACGGGACTGTTTTTCCCAGATACCCTGCCCAAAGTACAAAGACAAAAATCTCCCCATCGTGGCTGCTGAAGCGCTTTCTGACTGTACTTCCGAGACAGATTGGTCGGTGGTTTTGGCAGGACATAGTGTTTTCCGTATTCTTTCATGGCACCGTAACTCAAATGTATTGATTCTTCTTCGGTCTTCCTTATTCTATGTCCAACTTTCCCTTGCAGATGAGGCAATCGCTTGGGTCTGGCACACGTCAGTCCTCAAAGTAATATCCTTGCTTTGTGGTACTTTAGAGAGGTTTTGTTCAGCAGATTTACCCAATGCAACCTGCTGTTGTCTCTCTTGACTGCTCCTTACCTGCACATGGATTGTGGACCCAAGCAAAATAGCATCCTTGACAATCTCAATCTTTTCTCTGATTGTCGTGATGCTACTTCCTGTCCAGTGGGGAGGATTACATTGAGTTGTAATCCATGCTGAAGACTGTGATCCTTGATCTGCATTAGCAAGTGCTCCAAGTTCTCCTCACTCTCAGCAAGCAAGGTTATGTCATCCGCATGTCACAGATATGCGTACCACAGGTAGCAACCCTGATGCTGTATTCTTCACATAGTCCCGCTTTTCTGACTGTTGCTTAGCATGCACATTCATTTACCAAAACCAAGCTCACTATCATCAAGTCCATGTCTACTCATTATGCCCTGTAGGGTAGGATCGAGCTTCCCCTGTGAGTTGAAAAGACTATAACTCTTTATGGGAGTAGAAAGACCTTAGAGTTAGCAGGCCAATGCAGAACCACTCTGTCACCAGGACTCCTTCCACTGTGCATACTAGACACTAGGAAACGCTCTCAATTTCTTGGGCAAAGGAGAGATAAAAGCAGCATTAAAGAAAAATATGGGTTCTCTGCTCCCATAATGACGTAGAGTCTCAGAACCCCTATGCAGGGTGTCTATGAGTCAGAATCTATTGATTGCATTGGGTTTGAATGTGTTAAGGATCCCTACAGTCACCCTGTGTGTTAAGTTAAAGATTAGCAGTTCAAACCTTCTGGGCACTTCCAGGGAGAAAGATGAGAGAGACTGTGTGTTTCCAGAAAGAGTTAGTCTTGAAAACCATATGAGCAGAACCACTCTGTCCTATAATGTCACTATGAATCAGAATGAACTCAATTGCCACCCTGGTGCTGGCGTGAGTTACATGTTGGACTGCTAACTGGGAAGTCAGTAGTTCAAATCTACCAGCAGTGCAGCGGGAGAAAGAAGAGACTTTCTACTCCCATAAAGAGTTACAGTCTTGGAACCCGACAGGGGAAGTTCTGCCCTGTCCTAGTGGGTCTCAAAGAGTCAGAAATGAGTTTGGTTTAGAGTTAAGATAAAGTTTCTGGAAGCTTGAAAAATGGAGACTCAAGAACAGAAATTCAGTCAAGTTCTAGAAAATGATGTAAAATCTCTCATACACCCAAATTGTCAGACAGAAATTCAGCCCACTACACTATATAATAATATTTTGACTATTTACCATCTGCATCATGGAAGATTCCAAAAGGCAAGACACTTTTTTTAAAAAAGGCAAAACACTTAAGAAAATATTAAATAAATGGATAACCTAACTGTGTTAGTCTGGGTATGTTAGAGAAACAAATCCACAGAAACTCATGTATAAGAGAGAGTTTTATATAAAGGGTAAGTTCACATCAAGAAAACATCCCAACCCAGTGCTTCTCAAGCTCACAAATCCAACATTAACCCATATGTCTGACACCAATCCACAAAGTCCTTCTCCATCTCACAAAAGACAAGCAATGATGCTGACTGCAGGAGGAAAGCCAAGTCAGTGAATGTGTAAGCATCTCAGCGCTGGCAGGGGTCTCCACCTGGCTGTTCCTGCACCCAGGGCTGCACCAGGGTAGGTCTATGTGGCTTCACCTCAGGGATGTCTAGCAGGAAGTGAGCCTTGTCAGCTGAAGCAAGGAACTAGCTAAGGCAGCTGCACCCTGGTCTGACCATGAGAAAGCAAGAGACCTTAGAATTCGAAAGGTGAGGCTCACTGAGCCATTTATCTCTCCGCCCTTCAATTAACCCACATGTGTTTATCCACCAGGTTGACACAATAATCTTTAACTAACTCACCAACCCAACCAATTATTGAGTACATTTCAGCTCATAGCAACCCTGTGTGTGTCAGAGCACAACTGTGCTCCATAGAGTTTTCAATGGTTTATGTTTTCAGCAGTGAATTGCTAGACCTTTCTTCCCAGATGCATGTGGTGGACTCAAATCAGCAACTGCTTGGTACCACTCAAGAATCCAATAACCCAGTAAGTAACCTTTGCCTGGTTATCTAGTGTTGTCATAACAGAGATTCCAGAAGTGGGTGGCTTTAATGGACAGAAGTATATTTTCTCACATGTTAGCGAGATAGAGGTTCAAATTGAAGTTACTGGCTCTATGAGAGAATTTACTCTGGTAAGACTGGGGGAAGACCCTTATTTCTTTTCAGAATCTATCCTTTCATTTCTGGGCATGTAATTCCCCCTCCCTTTGAGATTGCTTGCTTCTGTGCCTACTCTGCTCCTTTTATGTCTTCTAAGTGATGGATTCAGACACATTCTGGGATGTTACCTCATGAACACAACAGAAACCCAGTTCCCATATGGGATGACATCCATGTCGAGAGGTTAGGATTCCCACACATAGTTGAGGGTACAGGACTCAATCCATAAGACCCTCATAAAAGGCATGAGATTTAAAAAAAATATGATCACATAACTGCTAGATAGATTATAAAATGGATTTTCAAAACTACAATCTTTTTTTCCCAAAGCTACTCTTGACATTGAGGTTCTTTAGTTATTTCCTCCACATTTGGAGATAGGGCATTAAGACAAGATATTCAAGTTCATGTTTATTCCTTCTTTCAAGTCCAGTCATGATGTTCTTACTACAATAAATCTGTGGGGGTTTTTTTTTTCGTTTTTATTAGGGGCTCTTACAGCTCTTATCACAATCCATACCTATATCCATTGTGTCAAGCACATCTGTACATCTGTTGCCATCATCATTTTCAAAACATTTTCTTTCTACTTAAGCCCTAGGTAACAGCTCTTCATTTTTTAACTTCCTCCTCCAGGAAACCTTGATAACATTTTTTTTACATCTTCCACAGATCACTGTCTCCCTTCACCCACTCCTCTGTTGTCCTTCCCCCTGGGAGGGGCCATAGGCCTATCATTGTGATTGGTTCTCCCTTACTCTCCCCGCCTTCCCTTATCTTGCTAGTATCTCTCCTCCCATTATTGGTCCTGAGGGGTTTATCTGCCCTGGATTCCCTGTGTTTCCAGCTCTTATCTGTACCAGTGTACATCCTCTGGTCTAGCCAGATTCGTAGAGTAGAATTGGGGTCATGATCGTTGGGGGTGGGAGGAGCATTAAAGAACTAAAAGAAAGTTGAGTGTTTCGTCAGTGCTATACTGCACTCTGACCAGGGATACCCAGCAGTAGTCAGTAAATCTGTTCAAACATTCGTTTTTCTTATCTTTGCATACATTCTTCCTGTGTAACATCATGTTGTCAGGAGAGACCAGTCCCTGGAAAAGGACATCCAACTTGGTACAGTCAAGGGCAGCAAAAATAGAGGAAGGCCCTCAAGAAGCGAGAGTGCCTTGTGGCTGTACAGGCACACCTGGGAGGCTGCTCCGGAGCCAAGCATCATTCTGTTGTAAAAAGGGTCACTATGGGTCAGAACTGACTGATGGCATCTGACAACAACAACAAAGCCATACTTTCAATCGCCATGTCTTCTCTTGTGGCAGAGACTAACAACCGTCCGACAAAGTGCATCTTACCTTTGTTTTAGTTGTTGGCAAACGTTTACTACAAAGAGCCCCATGGTGCAGACTTTATGTGGGCCATGCGGTCTCTGTTAAAACTACTCGACAGCTTTCCTGTTGTAGGAGAGCAGCCATAGACAATACATAAGCAAATAGGCACGGCCGTGTTTATGAAACATAAGCAATGGGATGAATTTATCTGGAGGGATAGAGTTCCCTGATCCCTTAGACCACACTGCCCAGCACTTCTTGGCGGTCCCTGCCATGCAATTGAGTAATTTCCAATGAGTTAGAAATAGCAGGGATTTTGGGCAGTACTAGATTTTACCCATAAAAACCAGCTAAGAAAAAACCAAACCAAACACTTTCCTTCGTGTTTTTTCTTCTTACCGCCTGCGTGAAAAGAGAACCACTTACTAATACAAAGTTTCTAACCTTAACACTATTCTTAAGCATAATTGACCTTGTAAATATTTTATATGGACAGCTGGCCCGTGTCCTGTAGAATATCTAGTAGTGCAATTAGCTTCTACTCACTAGTTGCTAGTAGAGCTCCTCCCACTTGCAATAACCAAAAAGGTCCCCAAACATTGCCAAATGTCCCCTTGGGTGGGGGGGGCTATTGTCTTAAGAGCTGCAGGAGTTCTCACAGATGTCTGGATACCTGAATGGCCCCATGGGAAAGAATTTCTATTGTGTTCAATCCCTAAAAAGGGGGAGAGGATCTATTTGTTTCTGTAGCTTAGCCTATCCTAGCGCAAAGTTGATGATTCCAAATCTATCTGTTCATCCTAAACAACTTGAAATATGCTCGCTCCAGATGTATGTAATCAACTTCTACAGGATTATCTCTTTATGAGAGAGAACATTCAAACTCAACATGTATCAAAATTTGAATTCCTCAGCCAACTCCTTCAACCAATTCTTCTTCCTTCTGAGTTTTCCATTTCTGTTAATGATGCCTCTATACCATTTCCCAAGATGGAAATTTCCAAGGCATCTTAAAGGTGTTCCTGTCTCTACTCCCTCATACATCCACTCATGAGCTCTTAGCAAGTTGATATCATAAGATTACAGTAAACCAGTCTGTCAGGAGCTAGTAGCTGT
>NW_022107432.1:15190380-15219690 GCF_000313985.2 Echinops telfairi | reverse complement strand
TTTTTTTTTTTTATGTTGCAGAAAATCAATCTTAAAAAGTAAATCTGATTTTCACTTGCCAAATGAAGTTCTTCCTAGTTTGTGGTTACCTTTAGAATAAAGTTACACTGTATGATGTACATGCTTGTTCTGACCAGGCTCTGGTCCCTTCTCCAGTGGTCTCTCGCTGTATCTCATGGGAGAAGACTTCAAAGTGTTCATAGAAAAGTGGAAATGAAAAGATAATGCATTTTTTTCTGTGAATATTTTAAATTTCTGCTTCCACCACATCACCCCCTGCTACCCTCCTCTCCACACCCCACACAGACACATGCTCTGTGATCTAGCCATGCTGCACTCTTCTGAAGCAACAAAACTTTATCAACCAAATAGTCCTCTTCACCTGGGACATTTTATTCCCCCCAACCCTCCTGCATGGAGCCAGCAGAGCTTCCAGGTCTCAATTTTAAAGTATGTATTCATTTTGTATTGCGGCATAAAAATCACATCAAATTTGGTGGCTTAAAACAGCATCCATTTATTCTTGTAGTGTCCTATAGGTTAGAAATCCAAGTGGGCTCAAATGTTTTCTCACACAGCCTCCAAGGAAGCCCCGATTCCAAAGAAAGACTCCCAGGAAAAGAATGTGAGGCCACACCCATAATTATGTTGCTTTAAGCAATCACACCTTAACTCAAAGTATCAGTCGGACTGGGCTGTTATCATGTGCTGGACAAAATGAAAGTATTGTTGTCGCAGGCTTAAGGTTTTATTTCCTTACTAGCTGACAGCCAGGGGTTGTTTTCCCTTAAAAGGGGCTGCTCTTAGACACCTGTTGCCTGGCCCCATGGCTGAAAGTCAGTGGCAGTGTATCAAGTCTTCCAATCTCTCTGAGCTGCCCTTCTTTGACTAGATGGGTAGCCACCGTAAAGAACTCGCCCGAACCAGTGATCATGAAGACCATGAACTTGAGGCACCATTGGTTCTGTTCCGCTTTGTTCATAGCTAAGTTCTTGGTGACTTGGAGACAACTGAGGGATAAATAGCAACAACAACCAGCCAGAGGTTAAAGGGTCTTTAAAGGACACGCATGATTCCATTGGGCCACCCAGACGATCTCCCCTTTGGTTAACTCAAAGGCATCTGATCAGTAAGCTGCCCTTTGTCTGTATAATCCCTTCTGTCAGGTAACATGGTCACATCATATTCCCAGCTTTAGTAATGCACCCATAGGAGGCCATCTTCAGAACTCTGCCTACCACGGAGGCTTCTCTGATTTCTCCTTAAACACAGTTGGTTCCTCTCTTCTGTGCTTCCAGGTTCCCACCTGTCCTTGTCATATCATTTATCAAAGGCTTTTAAAGGTATTTGCTTAGTTATCTCTATTAGATGCGTGATCCTCAGTCTCCACATCTTAAAATAAGTTAAATAATAATATCTCCATTACTGGGTTATTGAAATATAAAATGAGATATTTCAAATCAAACAACAATATCACTACCTGACACAAAGTGAGAGCTTGGTTAATGTAAATTATTAATATTATTACAACCATTATTATTAAATTGTTGCTGGGTTCTGAAGAAAAAATTCAGAAACCTCACCTAGTATGCACCCCACCCCCACCCTGCAACTAGCCCAGCGCTAACCTGGTAGGACAGGAGTAATGTTAAATGAATGAATATGAAATTTAAGGACTAGTGCAAAGCCTATAGAGAAAACATGTAAGAGTCTCTGGAAGAGATTGAGACAAACATATATCCTTGAAAGTTCTCTTAGAAATGCTGTCAGATTCACAGTACCAGACTGACAAGTGATAGGTAAACTATCTCATGGATTAATTGAGAAAGTAAGTATTCAGCCCAACTGATGATGTGTAAATTCTGTAAGGAAATTGTCAGAACTAAAATTTTAAATGAAATCATAAAAAGGAAAACTGATGGTTTATTGTCTCACCAATAGCAAAACACCGCAGAAAGTAGTGTATCATCGAAAAGCTCTGAGATGCGTATGAGGGAGCTTATGGAGCCTCTATGACAAGCCTGTTCACTAGCATCATGGGGATGCTTTGGAGGAATTTTTACCCCCACCCTCCGCCCTCAGGGCTAGGGTGCAAGGTAAAGAAAGACTGCATTTTCTTTCTGGCTTCATAAAATGCTTCCCATAATTAGCTTCCGTTGCATGGTAAATACATCTCGTTTATGAGTGACACAATGCAAGCAGGAATCCGAAGAGGATATGGAACAAAGAATAGCATTGCTGACACCAGGTGGATCTTAGCAGAAATCAGAGAATACCAGGAAGATAGCTACGTGTGTTTCATTGACTATGCAAAAGCATTTGACTGTGTGCCTCATAATAATCTATGGATATCATTACGAAGATTGGGAATTCCAGAACACTTCATTGTGCTAACATGGGGCCTGTACATGGACCAAGAGGCAGCTAATCTAATAGAACAAGGTATTGAAAGTAAGGAGAGGTATATGTCAGGACTGTATCCTTTCACTATACTTAATCATGTTGCACACTGAGCAAATAGTTTGAGAAGCCGGACAAGATGAAGAACACCTGACGAGAGGAAGAAGATTTACTAACAAATGATGCAAACTTACTTGCTAAAAGTGAAGAGTACTTAAAGTACCTACTGACAAAGTTCAAAGACTACAGATTACAATTTGATGTGAAGACTGGATTTCAATTTGATGTAAAGAAAAAAATTCTCACAACTGAACCAATACATGACATCACAACAAACAGATAAAACTTGTCAAGCAACACTGGATGAATGTATGGATTGTGATAAGAGATGTAAGAGCCCCCAATTAAAGTATTTTTAAAGTACATTCATTTTCTAGATTAGCAATAAAAGTTGGGATGTTAAATTGAAAATAAAAAGCTTGTCAAGCATTTCATTTTCCTTAGATCAACAATAAATGCTCCCGGAAGCACCAGTCAAGAAATCAAACAACGTATTTCATTAGGAAAATCTGCTGTCAAAGACCTCTAGAAAACATCACAGAGCAAAGATGTAACTTTGAGGATCGAGACGGCCTGACTCAAGCCTTGGTATTTTCAGTCACCTCATGGATGAGAAAGCTACAGAAGAAATTCCAGAGAACTGAAGTATTTAAATTCGTGTTGGCAAAGAAGATTGAAATTACCATGGACTGCAAGAAAAAACAAGAAATCTGTCTTGGAAGATGAGTAGTCAATGCTCTTTAGAAGTTAGAGTGGCAAGATTTCATCTCAATGACTTTAGATTCATTCTCTGAATGGACCCGTTTCCTTGTGCTTGTCACATGTAACATGGCTTACTCCAACCACTGACCACCTCATTGTCTTTTCTTAGAATTTGGAACCTAATACCCAGTCCAGGTTCTAGGAGCCGCCAAAGTCTAGTGGGTTGCAAGTTGGAAGTTAACCAGAGATAGCAATCCAAACCCGTCAGGGTGCTCTGAGGGAGAAAGAGGAGGCTTTCTGCTTGTGTAAAGATTTACAGCCTCGTAGTTATTGTTATACTTGTGGCAACCCAAAATTGCATAAAGCAATCCTTAAGGCATTTTGTCAAGTGATTGGACAACAATTTATTCATGCAAACAACATAAGGACAAATGTATGTATGATTTTTAATTTATTCAATTTGGGCTCATCTGGTATTTACTAAAAGAACAATGTCTTATTTATACTTATTACTTCCTCTTAATTATATTACTTGAATGAACCTTTCCACGTTTTAAAAAATTTATAGGTATTCATTTTCTTTTTATCATCATCATACCGATGCATGGAACAAAAATGTTTTTTACCAAGTTAACACAACCAGTAGTCAGTGCCGGTAAGGTGACTGAAAGTTGGGTATGTGATTCCGCTCCCCAGTCTGCCAGTCCATCTCTCGCTGTGTCAATTTCAGATGATAAATTCATACATAACTTTGATGTTTATTTTGAAGAACAATGTAAAGGGGCCATTTGTGCCAAATTACTGATTCCCTCCATTATTACCTATCTATCAATCAGCTTCCTATTTCAATATTACTCCTATCTGTGTAGATCCTTCCACATGATGCAATTCTTCTTATTAATATTCAAGTACTTGAAGCTCAGGGAATAACGAGTCATCAGAATTCCCCAGTTTTTGCCTAATTTCAGAATCATCTACCATTTGGAGAATTATTCATTTGTGGTGATTCATTAACTACAGACTCAAATGAGCCCATCAATCTATTCCATTTCCTAAGACTGGGGCCGATGTGATTGCATATTCAAAATTGCATTTGAATATGCAATTTTGTGTGCAGGAGCAGCGTTTGTAAGAAAAAGTCCAATGACTCACTCTATACTTGCGCCTTGAGAAGCTGCAGTAATTGGACTATACAGAGTCAATGCACCCTAAGTGCCCTTGGAGGTCCTAAAAGTTCAAATTCATACAAGTATAGCTTAGGGAGGAAAAATTCACTTGAAATTAATGCCACTATAAAATTAACTTGTCATTGATGGGAGGTCTGTATGGGCTGGTTATTTCTTTGAGGATTTGTTCTGAGTTATGGTTTATTAAAATTAAGAAAAAGTATTCGTAATATGACTGCCACCATGGTCCAAATTATTCATAGGGTTGTTGATGAAATGTCAGCTCCACAGAAATTCTTAGAATTCCTTGCTAAAATTATTTTAGATAATAGACTAGTTTTTGAGGACTCCATGCAATTGGTAATAAATCTTGCTGCTCATGGATGAAAACTTCTTCAGAAGTAGAAAACATTATCAAAATAAGTTTAAAAGCCTCCTGTGTACATACCATTTCTCCCATAACTTCTTTTGTTGACATTAAAATTTATTACCCCAAAGCTTTGGATCACCAATATGCTCTTTTCTGCTAAACTGCACACTCCCTGCCAACCCGTTGGCTCAGACTCATAACACTCATCTGAAAAACAGAGCAAAACTTTGCCCGGGTGTGTGCAGTTCGCATAATCATGGTTAGGTTTGTACCCTTGGTTGCTGGCACTGTGTCAGCTCTTCACATTAAGGGTCTTCCTCTTTCTCACTCTGCCACAAAAAGTCTCTTTTCTAGGGACTAACAGAATTAACTTGCTGGCAGTGAGAGTCTCCCTAAAAGCATATTCAAATGGTGTGAGGCAGTCTCACTATCCTAGCTTCTCAGGAGTATTCTAGCCATTCTTTGCCCAAAATGTACTTTATATTTACAGACCCTGGCAGTCCATAGAACTTTCAATATCCTTCACAAACACCATAATTGAAATGCATCAATCTCTCTCCTCTGCCTTACGTATTATCCAACTCTCACATTCATAGGACGTGATTGAAAAGACCACGGCATGAGTCAGGCAAACTTCAGTCCTCAAAGCGACATCTTTGCCCTTTAACGCTTTAAAGACGCTTGTTTTTCAAGAGCAGATTTTTAAAGGGGACCCTTTGAAGAGCAGATCGTACATTGCTTGATTTCTTGATTGCAGCTTCCATGCGCATTGATTACGGACCCAAGTAAACTGAAATCCTGGCCTTCGAACTTTTTTCTCTAGTAATCATGATACTGTCAAAACCACAATGGTGAGGATTTTGGTTTTCTTTAAATGGAGTTGTAATTCATTTTGAAGGCACTCTTTGCTCTTCATCACTTCCTGCTTCAGGCCTTTTTCACTTTCAGCAAGCAAGGTGATGTCTTCCTCATGTCACCAGTTGTTAATGAATCTTCCTCCAATCTTAATGCACTGCTCTTCTTCGTACAGTCAGCCTCTCGGATGGCTTGCTAAGCACACAGACTGAATAAGGCTAGTGAAAGAATACAACCCTGACATACACCTTTCCTAATTTTAAACCTTATTCTGTTTCAATTACTGCCTCTTGTTCTAGGAACTGGATCTGCATGAATACAGCTAAGTATTCTGAGATTCCTATTCTCCACATATTACTCATGCCTTGTGATAATATACATAGTTAGCTATGACACGCATTTACACATTCAATGAAACACAAGTAAACATCTTCTTGGTATTCTCTGCTGTCATCCAAAATTGATCTCAGATCAGCCAGGATATTTCATCTTCAGCATAATTTTACTTGCATTGATATTGACAGTATTATTTAATAATTGCCAAATCCTGTTGAGTCATTTGGAAAGGATACAAATATGGATCTCTTGCAGTCAGTTAACCAAGTGGCTGTCATCCAATTTTTCAAACCTAGGTTAAAAAAAGACCAACCTAGGTTAGCGAGTGCTTGCAGTGTTTCAGCAGCTTAGTGAAACATTTCTGTTAGTGTTCTGTCAATTCCTGGAGCCCTGCTTTCACAAATGCTTTCAGGGCAGCTTGGACCTTTTCTTTTATTACCATAAATTCTTAAACATATGCTACTTCTTGAAATGGTTGAATTTTGATCAATTCTTTTTGATACAATGACTCTATATGCTTTTGATAGTTCCTGCATCATTCAATACATTGTTCATAGAATCCTTCAATGTTGCAGCTTGATGCTTACTTTTCCCCTCAGTTCTTTCAGCTTGAGATGTGCTGAGAATGTTCTTCCCTGTGGGCTTTTACCTTTGTACCTTACGTTAAAATATTTTACTTTGTCTTCGTGAACCGCTCTTTGAAATTTTCTTTTCAGTCTTTTATGCATCGTTTTTTCTATTTGCCTTAGCTACTCTACATTTAAGAGCAAGTTTCAGAGTCTCTCTTGACATTCATTTTGGTCTTTTCTGTCTTTTTAATGGCTTTTGTTTTATTCACACATGATACTAATGGCATTCCACAACCCTTCTGGTCTTTAATCATTAATGTTCAATGCATCAATTCTATCCCTGAGCTGGTCTCCATATTAAGACGGGATATACTCTAGGTTGTATTTTAACCCTCATGGTCTTGTTTTAATTTTCTTCATCTTCACCTTCACATAAAATAGAATGTGAGCAATCAATGGTCTGTTCTATATTTAACCCAAGTCTTATTTTGGCTGATGTTTGAGCTAGTATTTGAGCTTCTCCATCATCTCTTCTCACAGATGTAGTCTATTTTATTCTTATGTATTCCATCCAAGGAGCCCTGATGGGGTTGTCAGATAAGCATTGGCCTGTTAATCACCAGGTTGGTGTGTTAGGCAGAGTGCTCTAGAGCAGCGGCTCTCAACCTGTGGGTCATGAACCATTTGGGAGTCAAGCGAGCCTTCCCCAGGGGTCACCTGATTCATAACAGTAGCAAAATTACAGTTATGGAGTAGCAACGAAAATAATTTTATGGATGGGGGTCACCACATCATGAGGAACTGTATTAATGGGCCGTGGCATCAGGGAGGTTGAGAACCACTGCTCTAGAGAAACAAAACCATGGCACTTATGAATATATAGATAGAGATAGGTTTATACAGCAAGAAGGAATATAACAGCTAATTAGTCCACACAGCAGTACAGAGGGCTCAGTTCAACTCACTTTTGTGGAACAGTTAATATGTTAGAAGTTCTTCAATTCGCATGGGCTGCCATATCCAAGGTCAAGGAAGCAGACAGTAGAGTCCTCCCTCAAGCAAGGCAGGCAGAGTCTGTCCACAGGCAGCTAACAGCAGGGTTGGTCAGCAACAGTCAGTTGCTCAGGAGCTTAGTGAAGCAAGCCTGGATGGGATATCCAACTCAGGCAATGCAAGGCAACAGGATCAACCAGCTCCAAGCTCAAGCAATGTATGCACCAGCAATGTGGCAAAGCAGGCCTCAAAGGAGCCTCAAGGTTTAGCAACAGAATCCACAGTCTATGGTGGCCCACAGGTGGTGTACCACACAGTATGAGGCAAAGAACTAGTTAAAGCACCAGAGTACCAGAGATAAAGAGGTGGGCTTTGCAGAGCCATTTATCTCTTTGCCCTCCGATTAAGCTGCGACCAGCTTAATCCCACATGTTCCTATTGGCCAGATTGGTACGATAAGCCCAACTATCACAGTTCGTGATTGAACCCAACCAGGTGCTCTGCTGGAAAAAGATAAAGCTATCTAACCTCCTAAAGATTGATAGCCTCAGAAACCTCTTGGTCTTTGAGTTAGCTAGTTTATTGTGCCAACCTGGCCGATAAACACATGTGGGGTTAATTGAATGGCAGAGCGATAAATAGCTCAGTGAGCCTCACCTTTCTAGTTCTCAGGTCTCTTACTTTGTGATGGTCAGACCAGGGTGTAGCTGCCTCAGCAGCTCCCTGCTTCAGCTTGCAAGGCTGATTTCCTGCAAGACATCCCCAAGGAGAAGCAGCATGGACCTAGCCCAATGCAGCCCTGGGTGCTGGAGCAGCCATGTGGAGAACCCTGCCAGTGCTGAGATGCTTACACGTTCACTGACTCGGCTTTGCTCCTGCAGTCGGCATGGTTGCGTCTGTTTTGTGAGATGGAGGAGGACTTTGTGGATTGGTGTTGGACGTACGGGTCAATGGGTTGATGTTGGACTTATGGGCTTGGGCAGCAGTGGGTTGGGATGTTTTCTTGGTGCACATTTAACCTTTGTATAACACTCTCTCTTATACATCAGTTTCTGTGGATTTGTTTCTCTAAAGTACCCAGACTAACACATTATGGTACCTGGGGAGTGGGGTACTGGAGAAACAAATTATAAGATGGAGAGTAGATGTTTGTTTGACCTCTCCCTCAGGGTACTTTTGCTTCTTTGTCTAGCCAGAGGTCAGCTAAAGCCACACTATTTACTCAGTTGTTTAATGGGAAAAATATGGGAAGTAAGAAAATAGACAGTTTGTAAGCCCACTTGTTTTGAGCCATTGAAATTTGATCTTTAGATGGGTTTAGGCTATGCCTGTTAAAAAGCTTGCAAAATATATGCCCCACCTAGTGCTTTGGAGTACTCAGGAACCAGTAGTCTGTCAGAAGCTGGAAAAAATCTGGAACCATGAAGAAAACTCCTCTCTAGGACTCAACATTAAAGAGAGCCTGTGAGTAGGCTGAAATGCTTGCTAGGTGACCACCTGGATCTACTTGTTGAGTGGAAATGGGAGAAATGCACCAATAAAGAAATAGGTTGAGTTTGGCCACTGACACCTGTGGACTTGGTTTACAGGAAAAAGGAGAAGACGAGAGCGGGTTGACTGGTCTAAGGTTCATGACCTAGCCTGAGGGGGCTAGGCTTGTTGAGTTGGTGAGAGCCCATGGTCTAAGGCAAGGTGACCAATGGGCACCCTGTGGAGGCTGAGTGAGGCAGCCCACGTTGAGTTGACCAGAACCCGACCAGCTGGAGATTTTGAGCCTGTGAACTGGTGCATATTATTGCTGACTTTATGGATGGCCTGTCCGGATTTGACTTTGCTTATGGATGCAGACTTCACAAGGTTCCAACTGGAATGAAGACTCTTCATGTTGAAAACTATGATTGTCTTCTCAGAGAACTGGGTTGATGCAAGTGGTCATGTGATGTATAATGTAATTTTGAGAGACTAGTTTTGCTGGGGTCTGACCTTTTGGAATGCCAGGCTTTTCCTCTAGTGTAGCCTTTTTGGCAACACCTTCCCCAGTGAGAATAAGCCCAAAGCTATAGTAAGGTCATCATGGATGGTGCCTGGACAACTCGAATAACCGAGCAGTCATCTGGGATAGTGAAATATCAAATAGAAGAGCAATTCCCTAAAATATTAAATCCTTGCAGAAGATGGATTGCTCATTTGTAGATGATCTACATTGCCTCATGGTGGCTTACTCAGATGAGGAGAATATGTAAACAACCTCCAAGAGCAAGATGCTTGGTATGGCTAAAGTGGCTGCTCCAGATTTAAATGAAAGTTTTAAATCAAACTGCAGCAGGCCCTAAAAACTCTACTTATGAAGAGACGATCCAGATTTTTTTTTAAGTTTACTTGGAGCCCAAAAGAAGCAAGAGTGCCATTTTAACTTGCGCAGGCTTGTGTGTTGAAAGATGTTTGCCTGGCAGCTATAGCTTGTCCAAGGACAAGGCCTTCGTCAAGGCATTTCAGGTGGTCAGAAAAGAGAAATGATAATGTTAAGAAACTGTAGTTTAATAGCTCCTTGTAAATTGTTGTCATTCCCCCCCTCAGGATATCCTTTCTAGAGCCTGGCCTCTCTGGATAACATCCAAAGGATGTGAGACTGTCCAATGCTCCAAAGAGGCATTCTTGCGAGACTTCATCCACAACAGATCTGTTTGTTGTTCTGGCTGTGCACAGGACTTTCAATATTTCTCACCAGCACCAGAATCCAAATACATTGATTCTTCTTCAGGATTGTCATCGAATGTCTAACTCTCCCATACATATGAGGTCATTGAAATTACCATGGTGTGGGTCAGGCATACTTTTGTGCTGGACTTGCTCTTCAACACTTTAAGAGTGTTTAACCTCAGAGTGTTTTAAACACCTCAGCTTGCTGTCCTTGCTCTGAAACTCTTTAAAGGGGTCTTGTGCAGCAGATTTGCCTGCTGAATTACATTGTTTGATTTCCTGACTTTTGCTTCCATGAGAACTGGTTGTGGATCCCAGCAAGATAGAATCACTGACTACTTCAGTCTTTTCTCCTCTAATATGATGGCATCAAATTGGTCCAGTTGTGAGGATGTGGGTTTTCTTTACATTGACTTGCTGTCCACACTGAAAGCTGCAGTCCCTGATCTTAATCAGCAAGTACTTTAAGTCCTCCTCATTTTCAACAAGCAAAATCATTTCAATCTGCATTTCTAATGCTGTTTAGTCCAACTTCTTGGGTTATTTGCTCAGCATACAGATTGAATAAGTATTGTGACAGAAATCAACCTTGACACCTCCTTCCCTGATTGTAAGCCACCTAGCAGTCCCTTGTTCAGTTTGAACAACTGCATCATGGTCTGCGAGCAGGTTCCACGTGAGCACAGGGAAGTGTTCTGGAAGCACCATTGTTCTGGATGCTGTCATCCTTCGTAATGATCCACAAAGTTGAATTCCTTTCATAATCAATAAAACAAAAGTCTGGTATAATGTTCTGAAAATATTTATATAAATTCAACTCCTAAATTTGATGTTTTTTTGTGTTTTACATGCACAATATTTCTTTTAATTTTGTCACCGTTATTACCTATGCAACATAATATATGTTGATTTAAAATATTGTAACATTGCATAGCGAATTAACAAGATTCCTATAATAAAAACAATGATGAAGATGTTATTTGTGTGACCTCTGAGAGGGACTCCCAATCTTAAATATCTGTAAAAAGTCTTGTCAGCAAACTCTCCATAACAGTTTCTTTAGAGTGCATGCTTTGATAACTTTGCAAGTTAACTTTTTTTAGGAGAAATTTGTTTCTGAGTTTATTTTACCACATTGAGTTATTCTTTTCAAGGTAAACACATATGTTCAATACAAATAGAAAAGTTGAACTTGAAATGTGCTAAGATGTTTACCAAACTTTAAACAGCAATAAAAGTGGCATATAAAACCCTCAAATCTTCTAGTCGCTGAGACAAAATCTCTGTAGACAGGATCGAACTCACAGATGTAATGCTTCGAGGCCAGCTAACCTCATCCATGCAGGTTCACTCAAGGATATTCCCAGGCATACTCTTTCTCAAATCAT
The DNA here is from genome assembly GCF_000313985.2 of Echinops telfairi. Lineage (NCBI taxonomy): Eukaryota > Metazoa > Chordata > Mammalia > Afrosoricida > Tenrecidae > Echinops > Echinops telfairi. Next base: position 15,208,151 of record NW_022107432.1, on the reverse strand, counting down.
AAGCAGATAAACTTCTATTCACAGAATTTTGGGGTCCATGCTTTAAGCTGCCTGAAATAAAGACCAGAAACTGTTGGGAAACAATTCTCTGTGGGTCTTTCGTGATTCCACTCTGCTTCTGCACTGACTCCCTGTGTTCTGAACCATCTTTCCAGGGATATTTATATCATGAAGAGCTGTGGAAGATAACGACAGTATCTCCCTCAGGAGCAAAGACAGAGCAGAGTTGTTTATATCCTTGGAAGGGGGAACAATATTGCCTTCAGAGCAGGAGACAGTCAACAAGGAGTGGCTGGGAAATCCGTTTCACTCACAATGCTCCAATGTATGGTAGAGTAGACCTGTGCTCTATAGGGCTTACAACGTTAGGATCTTTTGGAAGTAAATATCTAAGTCTTTCTTCCAAAGCGCCTCTGAGTGGATTAAAATCCCAACCTTTCAGTCAAAAAACAAACTTCTACTTCTTGGTATCACCCAGCAAGCGGAGCTCTATTTGGTCTTGTTTCTACAGTGCTTGAACTCGAAGTAAAATGTGTTGATATAAATGATGAAGGCTGTTACATCAAACCACTCCAACACTCAGATAACGGGTGATACTGAGATCATTGTAAATTTGACCTTACAGTAAATTACATGTATGATACAATACGTTGTTGCTAGTGTGAGATGCCATTGAATCGATTCTGATCCATAGTGACCCAGTGTGCAACAGAGCGAACTGCCCAGTCCTGCATCACCCTCACCATTGTTCTTATGTTTGAGCCCATTGTTGCAGCCAGCATGTCACTTCCACTTGTCAAGGGCCTCCACTTTACCAAGCACGATGTCCTTCCTCACGGATTGCTCTCTTCTGACAACAGGTTCAAAATATGTTAGGCAAAATCTCACCATCCTTGCCTCTAAGAAGCATTCTAGCTGCCCTGCTTCCAAGAGAGATTTGTGGTTCTTTTGGCAGACTACAGTATTTTCAATATTTTTCATCAGCGTGATAACTCAAATGCACCAATTCTTTTTTGGTCTTCCTTATTCAATATCCAACTTTCACATGCATATGAGGCAATGGGAAATAGGTTAGGCTCACCTTAGTCCTCAAAGTAACCTCATCGTTTTTCAAGCCTTGTGTAGCAAAATTTTCGCAATGCAATGAGTCCTTTGATCTCTTGACTGCTACTTCCATGAGCATGGAGTATGGATTCAAGCAAGACAAAAATCCTTAACAATGCTGATCAATCATTTCTCCATTGAGCATTTTTCCTATTTGAGCAGCGGTGAGGATTGGGGTCATTTGTACATTGAGTTGTACTCTACTGAAGGCTGCAATCCTTGCTCTTTATCAGCAAGTGCTCCGAGTCCTCTTCATTTTCCACATGCAAGGTTGGGTCATCTGCGTATCTCCAACAAGCCTTTCTCCAGTTCTGACGCGGCACACTTCTTCATGTCATTCCATTTCTCTGATGATTTGCTCAGCACACAGATTGCTGGCATTTGAAAGACCAGTGGCATTTGAAAGTCCAGCATCACAGCAACACACTAACTGACAGACAAGTGGTGCTGATACAATAGAGACAGTTCCAGAAGACTGTACTCACTGCCACTGAGTCTACTCCAACCACAGCAACCCGAGCCACCCTTGTCCTGTAAAATACAACAATTGTGCCCGATTGGAGGCGATGTAGCCTCGGCATCTCATCCAAAACAGCACTGAAAACTGATGTAGGTGAGAGGATACTGGGATCTCCTTGAAAATAATCAGGGATGAAGGTCATAGGGAAGTGAAAATGACTACGTCTTGATCATTTCTACTTCTATGTGATACATGCAAGGGCTTCATTATGTCATTATCTCTCATTTTTTGTGTTTGACATTTTCCATTATAAAATTATTTTAAATATGTATACTATAAGGATGATGGCAAGTGTGACATGAAATAAGGGCCGCCACCAACAGAAAACTGTTGTAGGTGTGGCATTGCTCAACAAATCCTTCCTCCTCAGAACGTGAATCAGTCTTCTTCCCCACCCGTTCTTTTATCTTTAGTGCAGCTGAAGAAGCAACCTAGTTACTAATAGCTAATACCATCTGTCAGTGTCTAATGATGAAATCCATCAAGGCGTCTTGATGTGGGTGATATTTGAATGTTCTTACTTCTGTACTTTCCAACTTTCTGGTTGAAAATGGTGATTGGCACAGTGGGAGATGAATAAAGGTGGTGCAATGTATGTGAATGACAGAGATTTGTACAAGAACGTGGCTGGGCTGGAGACATGATCGTACAGGTGGCAAGATCAAAGGGTGAGGATGGAGAAACTGTCTGCATATCCGAACATGTTTTCAGGTGCGGCATGAATAAGCAAGGTTTTGGGGGGGTGGGGGGGGTTGTTTAAGCTGAGCACTGGGAAAGGATATCCGCCCTACTTTTCTAAGTTATTAAAAAATTATTGGCCAAATATACTTCGAAGACACAGATTTAGCTAGGAAACCTGTTAGTGGCTAAAAGGTCTACATTTAACTCCCTAAATAAGCTAGTAACCAGAGGGCGGATCCACATTCCCTATACCCCCTTCCAAAGGAAGTGCCATGCAGAACCGAGATTATTTGAATACAGAAGATAATTTAAAATAATTTTAAGCAGAGGATTATTTTAATATGTGGTGAACACTTTTTGTCATCTATCAGTCCTTGGAAGAAGAAAAAGTTAAAACGAGCAATACATTTTGATTCTAAGTTAGGAAAGGATTAATGTAAGCTTCTCTCCTTTTCTCTCTACCAACCTCTTACACTGATCTTCCTGCAACATACCAGAAAGATTACTTCCTTTCTAAATATGAACAGCCCGCTCCCCAGGCTCTGGCATCTGTGGCATAGCGTATTCTACTGCCCTCTGCTGGAGCACAGCGTCTGTCATCGCTCATTAACCAGTCTGCTGGAGCCAGGGAAGGAAATGGCTGCGCTGTCCGTTTTGAGTCTGTATCACCAATCAGTCAATCAATGCACTACCTAATAGTAACATAATGCATGTGTGTATCTATCCCTATAGGTAGAGACATTTTAAGAGTGATACAAGGAAGAGTAGACATGAACAGAACAATATGTACAGAACTAAAATGAACTTCTTACAGACTGTAAAAATCTATCCAGGATACCATTTTTAAAAAGAGAAGCATTGAATGGGTAGAGAGGTCGACTGGGGAGATCTTAACTAACCTGAGGAGCACCTCTAGGCAGAAGGGACTCCTGAAAGGGATGAGACCTGGGCTAGAACACAGGGAAATCAGCATGTGGTTTATAGCCCCTTACTGAACAAGGCATTCTGTGACTTCATTTACTCATTTATCCATTGCACTTGCTTGCTCCAACTTTACAAACGCACGCAGGTGACAGGCAAAGGGGTCCCAAAAAGCTAGTGGAAACGTTCCGTTTTCCATGACTTTTTTGCGGCCCTTTTTTATAAACAACTGTGTTTTGGATTGTGTGTGTGTGTGTGAATTTTCTTACCATGTAGAGCTGATATCGGAACTAAGATCTTCATTTGAGTCACCGATTTAACTCTAGGTTGATGTGAATAGATAAGGGCTTCCTGATTTCATCTGCCTTCGTTTGGGAACACATTGTTGTTCTTGTCGGTGACTGCAGACACACATTTTTAAGTCTGATTGACCCACCTTGACTCACCAGAGTTATGTTGCTACTGCAACACATTACTGGGCAAGGAACTAGCGCGGCCTTTGAAGTCAAAAAATAGGGTAAAATCTCAGCCCTGGTAAAACATTTAAAATGGTTAGTGCAAACACCTTAATATATATCGTGCATAACTGTGCCCTGAGGAAAACACTGCTATAATCCTCATCTTACAAATGAGGAACTAAAGTTTAGAGCTCCTTAAGTAACTTATCATGGAGTAAATCGTTGGGAAAATCAGGATTTGAGCTCGTGTCTTGAGGCTCTAGAATCCTTGCATTTAACCCCTACATTACCCTGCTTCTCTTCTCTGAATCATATTTTTCTCATTTATAAAGGGAAGGAAATGAAGCCTAGCTTGCTGGATTGGGGGGAGGGGTGGAAAGGTATTGGGGAAAATATATACAAAGCATGAAGTATAGCACCTGATACCTAGTAGGTGCTCAACATGATGACTGTTAATATCTTCCCCATTGACCACGAGGTGTTTGTGGACCACCTGCCATTTGTCTGTCCCTCAACAGTCTCAAACATTTCTGCAGAATTCAGAGCTAGAAGACAATCAAAAGACCATTTGCACACACAAAAAAAGACTATTTGCCTAGAGCCTTCATTTTAGAGGTAAGAATGCTGATGCCCAAAGAACTTGGTGGGCATGCCCACCCTCACACCAAGAAGCTCCCAGACTCTGACACACAGAACTTCTTCACAGTCAGATTCGTCTACATCGCACTAGGTTTTCTTTTCACAGAGCTTGCTGTGTGAGCAGTTACACTCCTCCAAGCTTCCTGCCAAGTCGCAGACTGTCTTCCCTTCCCAAACATCCTCAAATTCACACATGTCAATTGAAAACCCACTACCAACCAAGAATCAGAGTATATCTCCTCACTTAGATGATGAGGCCTCATGCAGTGGCCAGGTGAGATAGTTTACTGTGCCAGCCTGGCTGATGGACACAAGTGGAATTGACAGATGGGCGAAGAGATGGATGGCTTGGTGAGCCTCTCCTTTCTTGTCTCTCGCTCTTTGATCACCGGATCAGTGTGCAGCTGCCTGCTTGTTCTGTGCCTCAATTTAAAGGCTGCACTACCTGTGGGACACCTAGCCTGTGGACTGTGTTGCTGTAAGTTGAGGTCCCTTTAAGACATCTCTGGAGCTGGGAACTGGTGGTTGGTGACCTGCCTTGTGATTGGCTGCTGTGCTGACATAGCCTAGCTCTCTCTATAAATAGAGGAAGATCTGGCAGCAGACTAGACTTGAAGGACTGCTAGTCTTTCACAACTCTCTCTCTCACGGACATGAGTTGCACTGAGCCATTTGTAGAGCTTTATAATTTAACTGTTTATTTCTTGTATTATATATTTATCTGTATATGATTTAACAGTTCATTTCTTGTTATATATCTAATTATCTTTATAAATAAATATATTAAATTATCAGCAACTTGGTTTTATCTCTCTAAAGAACCCTGTCTCACATACCAGGTAAGAAAGATTTCCTATTCAGTTTCTTGGCGCAGACTTCCTTGATCAAAACAATGAACTCTCCATGTCCAATATCTCACGTTTATTGAAATGGAAACTTCATGCCCATCATCATCATCACCATCCTCTGTGAAGTTCCAAAAGACTGCTTAAATCCAATTTTTAAATTTCTGCTACAAAGAATATCCATAAGCCTTTTGAAGCAGCATTTTGGAGTAGAACCTGAGAATCTGTATTAAACTTAAGCTCCCCATTGAAGCATCTTCAAGTTTTAAAACTACTGCCATACAGCAGGGAACTAAAGTCAAACATAAATAAATAAAGACGGTACTCTGAAGTCAGTTCTAGCACATGGTGGCCCCGTGGGTTGCAGAAGAGTACTGCTAGATAGGGTTTCCTTGGCTTTGAGCTTTATGATCTCTTCCGTGGTGTCACTGTATGGATTCAAACTGCCAGCCTTTAAGTTAATTAGCATAAAACATTTTTGTCACCTAGAGTCAGAGTGGCCCTGGTGTCTAGTGGTACTACATTGGGCTGCGATCCACAAGGTGGGCAGTTCAAAACCACCAGCCACTCCTCAGGAGGACAATGAGGTTTTTGACACCTGTGAAGAGCTACCGTCTCAGAAACTCACAGGGGTAGTTCTACCCTGTCCTATAGCATCGCTATAAGTCAGAATGAACTGGATGGCCATGAGGGAGAGGGTCAGAGGACTGAAATGTACATCTCTGAAACCTGCAATCCTAGGACTAAATCAGGTTTTATTTTCTGGCTTTCTTCTTTGTTCCTGCCCCTTACCCTTACCCCCTGCCCCACAGTCCTGTCCCATAGTCTTTTCTATTTTTCTCTTTAGAGTGAAAATGAAATGGAGATGCTTATAAGCTTCAGATTAGTATAGAGAGAGATGCAAAGACATAAAGAAGGATATAAGCGATATAGATTTAAATACATAGAAATGTTTGTTTTAAAGATTCTTTGCTTTAGCCATTTACTTTAGTACCCATTATTAAAATACTGAATAAGGATTCCTTTTTGATGTTGGCAAAATATCCATGGAAATCACTAGACAGTGTCTCTCTAAGAAAGTAACTCCTTTGGAGTAAATAATTACACAGTATGGTCATCTGGGGACTTCGTAGGGTCAAGGATTTCAGGGGGTTTATCTCTGGCCAGTCTAATAAGGAAAAGACTCAAGAGAGGGAGGAAAGTATAGAAAAGCACCCCGTATCTCCCTTAAATAGCTCAAACTATGAGTAGAGCTCATAAGCTCTACTCCTGACTGGTGTAAACCAGTGAACCAGGAGGAATGGGTGGAAGGATGGATGGATGTGGAAAGAATAATGGAGAGGGTGGGGAAGGTCCAGGAGAATGTGATCAGATGGGATAAAAGGGGCCCATGAAACAAGGGAAAGGTCGAGAAAAATATTCCTTTCTTCCCACTTTACTTGGTTTGCCCGGCTCTTCTTTTCCCCCTCACCTGTCTGTGACCAAGCTGGTTTGCTATAAGATGGCTTCCCTTCCCCCACCTAAGTGAGATTGTGTAAGCAATCCAAATGACTATGATATTAAAGTTTTCTACCCTCCTCACATCTTAACTACTGGCGCAATCCCCTAATTATCGAGCTCTGTAACCATCCCACCCTGTTTGACGTTATTATACAGTATCAAAATCTACATGCCTCCGAGGTTTGGAACGAGTGAAAATCCATTCATTCTCACTGTTGGCTATTGAGAAGAAACGCAGTATCTACAGACCACAGCAGAGATTCAATCGAGTTGTCTTTCTTGACTCACAGAACTGTCCTGCACGACAGGGTCCTCCCGCAAGTTCAGGGATCTCAAGAGAGACATCTTGTGTTTCCTTCAGCACATATTCAATCCCTATTACTTCATCCACCATTCCGAGTGTGTCTCCTGATGAATATTATGTCTACACCCCTTGATTGCTTCGCCCATTTGATGTCGATCCAAAGGATCAAAATGTTATTCTTCAAAAGTTTCCTCATGTGTCTGCTGCCCCAACCTGTATAAGCAAATAATAAATTGGACGACATCATTACTAGACATAATTTATAAGCCACAAAATTATACGGGTTAGTCATAAACACTCTGATGAAATAGGCTTTTACAACTCTAAGTTGGAAATTTCTAGGGGGTTTCCATTTACCTATAAGTTAGTTTCCATAGTACTAATCAAGATATACCAGCTGTACATGATATCACTATTTACAATAAATGAAACAAAACAAAAAAACTAACACTAAATCCTTACTCCTGTATATATTTCCACCTAAGAGTGTGACTGTATATCAAAATTCATGTATAGAGACACTTAAATAATGGTGCTGGAGAAGAAAACTGAAAGTATCATGTACCAAAGTACCAAAAGGACCAACAAATCTGTCTTCGAATGTTCTTTATAAGCAAGGATGGTGGAGCTTAGGCTCACCTATTTTGAACAACTTATCGGGAGAGACCAGTTCCTGGGAAAGGACATCAGGCTTAATAAAGTGGAGGGGCAGCAAAAAACGAAAGGCCTTAGACAAGATGAATTGGCACAGTGACTGCCACCCTGGGGTTAAACAGAAGAAGAATGGCGAGGGTGGCGCAGCACTGGGCAGCACTCATTTGTTCTGCAGAGAGGGTCTCTGCAAGTCGGAGCTGACTCGACCCAGCAAGGACAGTTTGCCCTACTCTCTGAGCACATTTGTGGTGTGAACATGCAAACTGGTGAAGCAAATAAAAATCACACTACAGAGGGTTATTCACTTCAGAGTGTTTTAAAACCATGCTTGATTTCACAAGCACAAAAATAGCAGTTTTACTCACCTCTTTCTAAAGCCTCATTTTTTAACTAAGTAGCAACATAGGAGAAATTAGTGTTTTATACATAAGTGTAACTGTTTGTCACGGTTTGAAAAAACCTATTATCATTCATTTTCAGTCTCTTTCAGTCATATAGAACTAGTTTTTTATCTGACTCCGATATGAAAAATCTAGCTTATATATTTATAGTTCATTTTAATAAGGAGCCAAATCATTGTCTAAGATCAAGAACCTTCAATGGAGTTGTTCAATAAATACGAGTTAGGGACATTTCTAGTCACTGGAAATAAATCAGTAGGTAAAACAAATTAATGTTCTTGACCTCCTGGAGCTTAAATTCTCCCTAGGGTTACCTAAAAGGAAGAGGAAAGCTAACTTATTCCATATTGATCAGTTATTACATTAATTAATCAATTGACTTATTTTCTAATGTATTCCATATTAATCAGTCCACACCTCTAAGCCCCACAATCTTACATCCTAGTAAATGACTTTCTAGTACCTACTAAATGACTTTCTAATTACTTCACCTACCACATTTATTCAATAAATACTTTTCATGTTGCATTTATTCCCTTTGAAATCCTGCCTGAATTTTTACATCACACATCACACACATGACCTCTAGAGGCTAGGGAATATAACCTTTTAGCAAGGTTCATGTCTTGTAAAACAGAGTTATACACCAGGCTTTTAAATCTTCACAACTGATTGTGGAGATATGAATATACAAACCTGACAAATGTGAACCAGAGTAGGTGGGAATTGGTAGGAGTGATGGTTGAATCCATTAGTGAACAAGGGGTTAAATGTTTTCCCCATGATTAAACAACAAATGGAAATTAGGGCCAGATACCAAGTTGAGCCTTTCCTTCTGCCCCATAGATTGTGGATGTATGCTTTAATATATGTATTTCCCAGATTCTCCAAATATTAACAGTATGCCTCCTTTGGTTATATATCCATTTGAGGCTAAATTGTAAACATACTTTCCCTTTACCCCCAAAATATTTCGATGTGTGTTTCCTAACTGCAAAGATAATCTCTTATAAAGCCACAATAAAAGTTTCAAAGGCAGGAACTTAGTTATGATATAAGATGAGTTATGACCAGAAAACCTTATGTGGATTTTGACTACCCAATATTATATTTTATAGTAAAAGAAAATCCAAAATTATGCACCACGTTCCGTGGTCATATCTCTTTAGCCAACAACTTGCCATGATACCCCATGCATTGCAGAGTAGAACTGCGTCCCAGGGGGGTTTCAATAAGTGTAACCTTTTGGAAGTAGATCACCAGGCCTTTCTTCCAAGCACAACGGGTACTTTCAACCCCCCATCTTTACGTTAATAATTGACCTCCTCGCTGTGTGGGAAGCCAGCGTCCTTCATGTCTCTTTAGTCTCTTTTGGTATGGCATGGTTTATCAGTCTTTCTTTCATGAAGTGGAGAGTTATTTTGGGGCTTGTGACCCCACAAATGGCATTTGTCTGGTGTGCCCTTCCTTGGAGGAAAAGGGGGACTTTTACAGTGGAGACACCTGGAAGAGACCATTTTAACCCGGTGAATAATGCTCATATCAGGACTTTGGACCAGTGGAACCAGGACAGCCCTGGCCAATGCAATACAATCAGAACAGACTCCAACTTGGAAAATGGAGTGTACCAGAAAGAGGAAACATTTTGGATTGAACCTTGGAATGGAAACATAGAAGATCCACAGTAAACCTTTCCATGAGCCCAGTGCCGGGACTGTGGAAAGCAGTACACTTTCAAAGCTAAGAGATTGGCTGCTATCTTTGAGCCAGGCACCATTGTTTCTGACTTAGCCAATCAAGAGATTTATTTGCTATCCAACATGTATACCTCCCTTGTTTTCCAGACAGAAGATTATGTTACTAGCAGAATAGAGACCCATATTTTTTTTCCTCTTGGTTATTGTTCTGGTATACCATATTTTAAATGTGGGTGTGTTTCTGTTTCATTTTGTTGACCATAACTGGACCGGGAAGAACCAATTCAAAATTCTGGTTAATATCATCAGCAATAGCACACACTGCTTTGCTGGCCTCCTCACGAGAGAACAGACCACATAATGCTTGAGCTATTCCTTCTAAAAGCACATGAATCAGGCTCCAATTGAATACTTTTATTTCTTGTCATATACTAAAGTAATTGTTTTAACTACTTTTTTCCCTGCTTCCCTTGTCAATCAATATGTTGTAATTGAATGATGAACCATATTCATTCACAAGTACTTGAGTTCACTCTTTTTTGTTTTCTTCAAAATCTAGATTGTTTGCTAGAAAAGAGTGAGCACTACATTCACCCATTCCCACAACTGGGTTTCTAAAGTGCTGTCATTTCTTCCATGCCTTGTACTTAGCTCATCATAGGTGCACCAGTCCTTTGCATATAAATATGGAGAGTCAGACCCTGGAAGGTGAAAAGGGCAAGTGAGCTCTCAGCCAGTGCTCTAGAAGATGAGAAGGATGATGATGCTTGTTGTGGCGGTGGTTTGCTTTGTTTTGTTTTTAACCAATGCCTAAAGTTGGTTTGTGCTTCACTCAGATCTAAATGCAAAAAGAAAAAAGAAAAAAAGAAAAGATTTTCAATATTTTTTCAACTGAATTTCCTCTCTTGTTCCATGTATAGCATTTCTGTTATTTGCATAGAAAGTGAAAGACATGTTTTATGTCCAGGGTTTAACAGCGAGCTCTGCCCAAATTCAGATAGTCAAAGCCATAGCAGTCTCATTCCTCATGCAACCCAGGCTGCATAATAATGGAGAGGAACATGCTGTCGTGATTGGCTTTTATTATGTCTCCACCGTTGCCATATTTCACTCACTGTATTGGTTTCATTTTATATTGGTGATTATTCTGAAATGGCTTATTTTAATGACAGATCCGCTTTATGTGGAACTTGATAAATATGATTTTTAATATATTTCAGTCCTAACTTCAAATTCCCTGAAAATGAAATGAATGTCAACAGCTCCTAGGAACTTCTTTTTAAAGATGACAAACGAACAATCCAACTGGGACAAATGAGCCCCACGGGAAAACAAAATCAAAGAGGAGAAAGCAAGCATGAATCGGTAAGTAAAAGGAGAGTCAGACCTGCTTTCCCAAGTGCCTCGTCTACTACCTAATGGCATAAGCAACATATAAACCCGGGAGGATTCCTTAATTCCAACATTCTTCCCATTTTCCACACATAGCAATGGTGATAACCAGAACTTTCCCATGTGTGTTAACCTGGATGCAGTCCCCTGAAAATAATTCTGGTAGATTAATAAAACACAATTTTAATATGTTTGGGGAGGGAAATCTGCATAATGAAATTTCTTACCTAGGCTTTGACACCTTGTCACAAATCCTCTGAAACACTGTTTCAAGGAACTTCCGACATGTTGCTGAAATCCTGCCGGTGTTCCTGCTGGGTTTGGCTTTCATTGCCTCACTTGATACATAGTATTGAGAAGCCCTGGTGACATAGTGAGTTACATCTGCTGCTGCGAACCCCAAGATCAGCCATTCAAAGCTACCAAGCTGCTCCTTGAGAGAAAGATGAGGCGTTCTACTCCCTTAAAGAGTGACAGTTTTAGAAATCTGCAGGGAAATCTACCCTTTCTACAGGGTTAGTCTGAGTTGGAGTCTACTGGCCAGCAGTGAGTTTGGAGTTTGGATCCTTGATAGTTTATGTACATTAAAAACAAAATCCCTTATGACTACATCCAAGAGCCCGTTAATTCATCATTCAAGACATATTTCTGGTCACCTGGGAAATTGACTAATGCTTCCTCGTAGTGAATGTAATTGTTGCCTGGCAGAAGGAACTGGCTATTTGGTGTGCTCTGAAGGTGTGCGTGGTTCCTTAACACTACCCAAGAAGGAAAGGTCACCTGTTCATATCCAGGAACTGTTCAGAGCCCCTTCCCGTGTGCCATACAAATGGTTCAGCTCTCTTGGTCAGTTGGTCAGGATGAATTTGATTCCCTTTCAGTCATTTTAAAGTTTCTAGTTGGCTCAGTTACAGCCCAACATAGAGATTGGCCGTTCAAACCCACCCACCAGTGGGGATCCACTTCCATTGAGATTACAACTAGTCAAGCCCTCAGGAGCAGTGGTGCTCTGTAGACTGAGGCCACCGTGAGTTGGAATTGACTGGACAGCAACTGGTTGAGTCCTTCTTCCGATGTCCCTTTTTATGCCTCCTCTCTCTTCTGTGCCCTTTAGGGGCTGTTCGCTAGAAATTCGCCTCCTCCTAGAACCTTGTCTGTTCAAATCATGTTCTAGTTAGTACTGTTCTCCTGACTCTCTTTAGAGACTACGTCAAGCATTTGTGAACATAAGTGAGTGTTAGCTCCATATGCATTGATTCCCTAATTAGATACTTATTTCTAAAGGACAAGGAATCTGACTTCAATATCACTACACCTTTCAATTCTACAGTGGCTAGGCTAATACCTGAGTTAGTACAGGCAAGACACACACATACAACATTGACAGAGCTAACCCTCAGTATGAGCTGTCTATGATAATTTCCTAGTGTGTTCAATATGAGCAGTAGGTGTCTAAAATGTTTGCATATTAATGCAGAATTCATTCATATCATATTTTATTTTGATTGTGGGGTTTCATTCTCCCTTGTTTAAGTTAAATACATGAGAAAGCTATACACATTTAAAAACTGAATTCAAAAAAAAAACACTGAATTCAATGAAGACACACAGCAAATTAGTGGCATTTTCATCAGACACTGAGTTCTTAAAAGTTTACAAGTTATCATCAGATTTGAGAAAATTATCATCTGGCTCTCTAATGCAGCACTTACGTATTTTTACATTTTGTTCTTCAGTCTATTTTATCAGCCATCACAAAACTCTTAAGAGCATTTGTAACTTTTAATGTCTATGTATACTCTCATATGTCCCATTTGTGTGCTTGTGTCATTTTAGCCTGTTTGTGAACCCTGAGGAATTCAGGAGAAAGATCACATTTAGGTAATAAGTTGGAGAAGAACTCAGAGTTAGAGCAGAGAAGAACGTTGGTTTTGTCCTAAACCAACCGTAGACAAGTCACTCCTCTTCTCTGAGCCCTAACTCCTTCCTCCATGAAGGGAGGGGCCTACACAAGGGGGGCTCATGTATCCCCACATCTGACATGGGGCCTTGGTGTCCTCATGCAGAAGATATGGAACTGATGTTGATCCCACTTCTGTCTCTGTAGGCTTGGTGGATTTAGACAAATTATGTTTCTAAAAATATATAATAGATCAGTTTAAAATTTCATTTTATATATATATATATATTTTTTTTTTTCTCTTCTTCAGAGCTTGACATTGGGGGTGGGGGTTGGGATTAGTAGTACTCAGCATTAGTAGTACTCTCAGTCTGTACATGATTGAGAATTGTGATTTAAGAGCCCTTAAGAAATTAGAAAATTATTCCAAATTGTCCTCTATCGGTGGTTAACCTTGGAGCAAACCCCAGATGTTTGAGAAACCATCTTAAGACTTCTTAACTTTAAGGCTACTGTTATTTTAAACTAGATTATTCTCTGTTACAAAAAACGGTTCTATAGCTTGTTGGATGTTTACCAGCATTGCTGGCCTCAGCCCAGTCGTACTTGAATTCCCCAAATTGGAACAGTTGAAAAAATATCTCCAGACATTTTCACATGGCCTCTGGGGGAGGAGGCTGGTCAAGATCCCTCTTGCTGGGGGACCACTGTCCACTATCTTCTGTACCTGTTTCCTTCCCTTGCGGTCTGTTTGCTGTCTTCATTCTTCTTCCTGTCCTCCTGTTTGGTTTTCTCTCCCCCTTTTATCTTTCTCCTTACTATTTTCTGTCTCTACTACATGAGATCTTAACATCTGACTCGTACAAGTCAGAGAAAAGCTGACTCTGACCATTGTGAATTCTTCTTGTGGTTTTCAAGCTAATGGAACTGTTTTGGAGTCAGACAAAGTTGAGTTCAAATCCTGCTTCCGTCACTTACCAGCTCTAAAATAATCTAGGGGGTTTTGTTTGTTTGTTTTTTTATAATCTAGATTTTGTGTTAGTTGTTTTGGGACTTTGGTTTCATCCAAAAAACTTGAGTCATAATGTCATTTCCTAAAGGCCTTGTGAAGATATTAATGAGATAAATGGCTTACCATACTTAGCACAGGGATGGAACATGTTGAGGTCTCACAGATGACAGCTATAATTTAATAATATTAGATTAATAGAGAAAAAGAAGCTACCCTTTCATCATGGTAAAAAGATTTTAAGAGAAGGGTCCATAATAGAAATTAAAGCATTATTATTGTTAACTGTCAAGCCAATCAGCCTGTGTGAGATAAATGTGGAGTGAAGGGCAGAGTGAATGGTAGTCATCCTTTGAGTCTTTCTTCCCGGTTAAATCCACAAATTGCAAGTTCAATGAAGATGTCTTTAGTGTAACAATTTCCCATAAGAACAATAGTAGTTATTCTCTATGTAAATCGTGAGACTGGAGAAAAAGTAGTTCCTTTCTTATATTAAAGAAAAAAGCATTGGTTGCATAAAATAATTTAATCTTTTAAACCAACACTTACTTTAAAAGGCCAGTGCTGGTCTGGTGCTTCTCACCAGACCCAATATGACTTAGAAGGGTCTAGACCTCTGCTCTCTCATGGGAGCCAACGTGACTTTTCCTTTGAAAAAAATAGCTCGCTTTGGGGTCAACTGCATCACCATCTCTAAAATTAACTTTCTCATTTTTTAAGATTATTCTCCTAGTTACAGCGGAAGTGCAAAAATAAGCCCAAGGTCATTAATAACAATGAGTCATTGCCTCAAGACAAAGGTTAAAAATAAGCCACCATCACAATTTCATTCCTTTGTTGTTGTTGTTATTGTGAGGTGCGGGGGAGCCTGTTGGGTCTCAGAGCGACCTGTGTACAACAGAGTGAAGCATCACCCAGGGCTGCACCACCTCACAGTCGTTCCTAGGTTTGAGGTCATTGTTACAGCCCCTGGGTTAATCCAGCTTGTGGATGGCTTTCCTCCTGTCCACTGCCCTTCTACTTTTTGTTTGTTTTTTAACTTTCATTACTACTTTGGAAAAAGTAGAAAGCTTCCTGTGCACCAAAGCTATATATTTTGGGAGAGAATCTTTCTGACCTAAGTCACTCTCGGATCGAACTCTGTCCTGAGCTACATCTTCCATGCAGGCGGGCTTTGCAGAGCTGCAGTGGGACACTGCTCCATGCTCACTCGCCGAATCTCCGCTGGAGAAGGGAGAGGCCAAGGCCAAGGCTAGATAATACATTGGAGACCCAGCTCCCTCATCCGTTGACAATCCAATGAGTTTGCCCATCTTGGTTCAAGGACCCAAAGCTAAAAAGTTGATATAAGCCGGGATCTTGGAGGTACGTTTTCTCTGGTGAGTGTATAAATCCAGACATGCACCACAGACCAGTTAATTCTTTGTTAATGAAGATTGGTGATAGGACAACACTTTCAATAATATTCCTTCACAGCCACCCCTACCAGATCAATACATATCATTATAAAGCAAAATAGTAAGGATATGGTAGCCTGAGGCCACCTTTCAGTGTGCACCGTCAAGGCAAGAGATCTGAATCAAAGTCCAACGACCTTCAGTCCTGTGCCATTGAGAGAGTATCATCTGCTTCTTTCACCCTAGTGAGTTTCAGCCTTAAGTTCAAGGGCTACAGATGACTTTGAGGAAAAGTGCATTCACTTAGTGGGGGTTCCACATTGAGTTCTTCTGGTGTGGCCTCTGAAGGATGTTGTGTGCCTGGAAAGTGCAGAGTGTAAGTCCCTGTAATCTGTAGCAAATGGCCTGGGGTCACCAAAGACTGGATAGAAACTAGGTCCAAAGTGTCCAATTAAGAACCTACTACCAGGCACATTTTCTCCTTGGGTTCTATATCAAGATTCTTGAATGTTCTTTTCCTGATAGGAGGTTACTCCTCCCGTTTTCCTACCAACAGACATATAATTGCCTTCTCCAAGACATGCATGCCCCTTCCCTCATCTTGACTATGGGAGTAGAAAGCTTTGTCTTTCTTCTGAGGAATGACTGGTGGTTTTGAACCACTAACCTTTGGGCTAGGAGCCCAACACATACACTCTGCCACCAGGGCTCCTATAAAAACTCAACCTCGAGGATAAGGTCTACATGTGGCCTCCTCCCTGGGGGACGGACAGCGGAGAAGTGGGTGAGGTAGACGTTGGATGGGGTAAGATATGATAAAATAATAATAAATTATAAATTATCAGGGGCTGGGGTGGGGGGAAGCAGGGAGGGAGAGGGGAAAATGAGCTGACACCAGGGGCTCAAGTGGAAAGCGGGTGTCGTAAGAATGATGAAGTCAACATATGTACTAAAGTGCTGGACAAAGATGACGTATGTACAGATGTGATGAGTTGCATGAACCCCTAATAAAATGATTACTTAATAAAATAAAATTAAATTTAAAAAAACTCAACCTCACCGCCATCTAGTTGATTCCAACTCATATTGACCTTATAGGATAGAGTAAAAGTCCCCTATGGATTTCTGAGGCTGTAAATCTTTATGGGAAAGAAAGCCTCCCTTTTCTCCTGAGAAGCAGCTGGGAGTTTTGAACTGCTGACATTGAGGTTAGCAGCCCAACATGTACACCACCAAGGCTCCTTTTTTTTTTTAAATGTATACCACAAACAGATAATTCTTTCATCGATGCAGAAATAATGAGACCCAAATATATTTCACAATGCCAGTTCTTTATGATGGGTAATTTACTAAACTCATAATCCAATGCCAAACGGTTGTTGCTGATGCTACCTGACGTGAATTCTGATGGGTCTGACTGAATCGACACAATGCCATGGATCTGAAATCTCACTGCCATCGACTTGATTCTGATACATTGTGGCCCTGAGGGGCGGAGTAGAGCTGGTCCTGTGGGTTTCTGTGACTGTAACTTTTTTAAGGGAGTAGAAACTCAGTTCTCCTGCAGAGCAGCTGGTAGCTTTGAACTGCTGACCTTGCTGTTAACAGCCCAATGTGGAACCAACTATGTCTCCGGAGCTCCTAGCATCTGGAGTAGAATCAAAATCCAGAGCGTGTCAAGGACCCCTTGCCCAGTGCTGCTTAGTTAGATGTCTCCTGAGATCCGGCAGCAACTGGGAGCTCCCTGCCACCAAAGAAGCCTGATCCAGTGCTTCAAATGGTAGAAATGTTTTCCTGACACTGACTTAACACTGGCATCCTGCTAACATCTCTCTTCGATTTTTATTCATTTTCTGTAGACCTAAAGAGAATTGCTCTACCTAAAATGCTTTGCACGTGTTGGGGCAGGTCACTTAGCTCTATGCTGGCAGCCTTGTTAAGCATTCTACATATATGAATTCATTTCATCATCATGACCACCTCTTAGGTACTGGTTGTTGCCATCAAATGGTACCAATGAAGACATTGAAACTCAAGAACCTTCGTGTCCAAGACTCTAAGTAGCTAATCTCAGATTCACACCTACCTGTCCTTTCCAAATCCATGGCCTTCATCAAAAGCAGGATCTGCCTGCAGCTACATCACTCAACCCGGGATAGGGAGCCAATGAGAAAGGTTCGAAATGTCTTAGGGAGCTGCAGCCACATTGGTCTCTAGTGCTCAGCCTGGGAAATGTGTTAAGGAAGGAAATGAGAGCTGGCACCATGATTGTTCTTCCTGAATCTCACTCAGATCTCCACTTTCTCTCCCAGAGTACACACACACACACACACACACACACACACACAC
>NW_022107432.1:15188265-15190280 GCF_000313985.2 Echinops telfairi | reverse complement strand
AAGCCATCAAGTCCATGTGGACTCATAGTGACCCTAGGGGACAGCATAGAACTGCCTCTGTGGGTTGTGGTAACTATAACTCTTTATGGGAGTAGAAAACTCCTGCCTGGTCTGTCTCCCATGGAGCAGCTGGTGGTTTTGAACTGCTGGCCTTTTGGTTAGCAGACCAACACATATCACTTTGCTACTGGGGCTCCCAACCACAGAGTTCAATACTAACTAAATATCGACAACCTGAAGTATCATTTTCCTGGGGAAGGAATAGTCTGATTTCCCTTTGAAAGTTCCTAAATCCATCATTGCCTCCTTTTCTGAAAATGAAACAAAATCATGTGTTTTCCAGAATCCACTTTTGAACCTTGCTTCCATTTGACATATTTTATCAAAGAGTACTGGCCATGGTTTCAAAGTCACAACTGGAGAAGCCTTTATTATGCTAGCTTGTAATTCTTCTAGACTTGAATTCTTTCACCGTGACTATCAAAGACCAACAATTAGAATGCTGTCCTCTTCCCTAAAACTGTACCTGGATCCTTTGTTAGCTTTCTTCCAAGATCACATTCCTCAAAATATTTTATGTCATTAGTGTGTCCCAAAAGATCAAGGCCAATTGTTTAAAAAGCACTCCCAGAGGGTCCCAACGAGCAGAAGTTTGGTTACGGTATGTTTAGAAAGGGGCACTTCCATTCTAAAGTCCTCATCACTTACTATCTGATGTTTTTCTCCATGTCAATAAAGTCCATTTCTAAGAAAGAGAAAACCCTCCAATGAAATGTCCTCCATTTGTAGATGAGAAAACCCGGACAGTCGAAGGGCTTGCCCAAGGTGACACAGGCGCGAAATGAAAGAAGCGCCTGGTGTTCGGGAAATAAAAAGTGCCATACAGTGAGTCCATCCTCGATTTTTATTAAGATGTGTAAATGCGAATTTTAGTTGCATTGCAATGCTAATTTCTCCCAAGTGTCCCTTGTACTTAAGAGAAACTTCAGCATTGGTGTTATGTATTGTGTTTATTCATGCTTTAAAGGTTATATTTCTGCTCTACATCTCTCCAAGTCTTTATTTGCAAATGTTTCCTCACAGACAGGTATTGGTCTGTTAGTTGCATTTTGAAACAAAATTGTTTAGTGTTCTTCTCTTTGAGATTGCTCCTTCTTAAAGCAATAGCTTGGAAAATGTCTGCACTGATGAAGCTACCTGTTCCCCCATTGAAGTCACAGTGCAGAAGATGGACAGTCTCACATTTTGTGTGTGAATTGGCCTTTGTATTGGAAACATTTGTTCTGTGGCTATTTGCATCATTTACTCCCACCTCCATGGGGGGGGGGGTTGAGAGGAGGGGCACCTCCCCACCAAACTCCCTTTCTTAGCCTCTTTATGTTCAGGGGAAAGAAATTTGAAAGATTAAACACTCTATCCTGATACATCCTCTTCTCCACTGCATCCACCCACAATTACAGGCACACCTCAGAGACCAGACCACCACGATAACAGGAGTACGGTAATAAAACAAATCAGGCGGTTATGCCTGGCTTCCCATTTCATATACAAGTTACAAGCCAGGCTTCTGGGTGCATCCTGGGGATCCAGTCGGGGCGCTGTGGAGCGCTGGGACACGGAATCCGGGATCGCCAAGGCGCACAGCATCCTCCAGAGGCTGCACTGGTGAGAACCCATATGGAAACTCCACTGGGTGAACTGGACTCTACACCAGACACACTTTTAAAAAAATCATTTTATTGGGGGCTCGTACAAGTCTTATCACAATCCATACATACATCCATTATGTCAGGCACGTTTGTACATATGTTGGTTGCCTTCATCATTTTCAAAGCATTTTCTTTCTACTTGAGCCCTTGGTATCAGGTCCTCATTTTTCCCCTCCCTCCCCCTCCCTCCCTCCCTTCCTCATGAACCCTTGATAATTTATAAATTATTATTTTTTCATGTCTTACACTGTCCCGTCTCCCTTTGCCCACATTTTGTTGTTTGTCCCCCTGCGGGAAGGAGAGGTG
>NW_022107432.1:15183673-15186629 GCF_000313985.2 Echinops telfairi | reverse complement strand
GTGGGGAGGGGAGATGTCCACTTAGTTGGTAATGGGGCCAGCCCCTCAGGCCTCTCTATCAGTTCCCTGCTTCATGTCAGTGTGTTGCATTCTTGCCCAGACACACTTTTAACTTAAGGACATAAATTGGAAAATACAGGTGTCTGAGGAAGTGGAAGACAGCTGTACAAAGACTGTTGAAATGGTGGTAGGCAGAGAAACATGGTCTTGCTACATCACTGCCCAGTTTGCTGTATTAAGATATGCATTATTACAGCAAACCAGTGACAGGCATTCTCAGTGATTATTATTATAAATATCCCTGACAACTGGAAAAAAACAGTTATGTTTACACCACACTATTATCTATAAACTGTACAATAGCATCATGGAAAAGTGTATAATATTGTGAAATTTACCCAAAGGTGACAAATGGAGTTTGATCAAGAGCAATGTATCCGAGAGGAAATACTAAGAGCCAAAGGGAAGGTGAGCATGATAGTGGGATAGGAGGAAGGTGAAAGGAAATAGAGGAAAAATATAGGAGACAAAAGCTATTTATAGAGGTATAGCTATAGGCATGTATATATGTAAATTTATAATGAAACAGATAGAAGCCAATGTACATATATTTATATGCCAAGTATTCAGACAGCAGACAGACTTTGGGCCTCTACTCAGGCCTCCCTTAACACAAGAACACTTTGTTCTGATAACCTGACACTCTTTGATGCTCACCTTGCCGACACAATCTCTGAAGACAAAAAGGGTGCGTAATCAAATGTGGTGAAGAGAGTGGATGGTGCCCAGCTAACAAAATATATGGCATCTGGGGTCTTAAAGGCTTGAAGTTAAACAAGCAGCCATCTAGCAGGGAAGCAAATAAGCCCACTTGGAAGAAGCACACCAGCCTGTGTGACCATGAGGTGTCCATGAAATCCGGTGTCAGGTATCAAAAGATCCAAAATAAACAGATGCAAATGAGGGGGCTTGGAGTGGAGACCCAAAGCCCATCTATAGACAATTGGATATCCCCACCCCCAGAAGGGTTATAAGGAAGGGATGATTCGGCCAAGGTGTAGTATAGCACAGACGAATCACACAGCATTCCTCTAGTTCCTGAATGCTTCCTCCCTGCCCTCCACGCACCACTCTCCAACACCATGACCCGGTTCTACCTTACAAATCTGGCTAGACTAGAGAATACACACTGGTACAGATAAGAGCTCTGGACACATGGAACTCAGGACAGATGAACCCCCCAGGGAACAGTAGTGGGAGTGGTGATATTATGAGGATAGGGGGATTGTTGTTGGCGAGGGGGAAGAGGGAGAAAAGGGGAACCCATCACAAGCTTGGCTATATAGTCCCCCCCCCCAGGGGATGAATAACAGAAATGTGGGTGAAGGGAGACAACGAACAGTGTAAGATATGAAATAATAGCAACAATATACAATTGTGAAGGATTCACGGATTAGGGAGAGAGTCAAAAAGAGGAGCTTATACCAAGGACTCAAGTAGAAAGTGTTTTGGAAATGATGATAGCAACATATGTACAGATATGCTTGATATGATTGATGTCTGGAATGTTAGAAGAGCTGTAAGAGCCCCAATAAAATGATTTTTAAGTAAATGCGACACAAAGACCAGTGAGCCCATGCTGTTGAGGAAATGGTCCCAAGGGTCTTGCTGAGCACAGTGTTGCCCACAAATCTACACTTTGTAAAAAAGCACACACACACACACACACAGAGGGATACTAGTAAAAAAGAGCTAAGGACTGCAGAACGTCCCCGATCTCGAATGAAATTCTTTACCAGTGCCCTCCAGTCAATTCCAATTCACTGTCCCAGGTGCGTGCCCCAGTAAAACTTACACTACATGAGGTTTTCAGCAATGGCTTATTCTGCCCGGACTTTCTCCCCTCAGGATCTTCTGGTTGAATTTGAACCTCCAAACTTTAAATTAGTCGTCCAAATTCCTACTGATTGCCAACCATTTGAGAAAAGGTGGGGTTTCCAGTTCTTTTCATTCTACCATGATTTCCACAAACCGAGCTCACTACCACTGAGCTGATTTCAATACAGACCAACCCCATATAGCACACCCATATAGCATGCCCATATAGCACACCCATATAGCACAGGCGAGTTTCTGAGACCGTAAAACCTTTATGGGAGTAGAAATCCTCATCGTTCTCCCAAGGGGAGGCTGGTGGTTTCAAACCGCCAGTGTTTGCCTCTATGTATATGGAGTCAATCTAGAGATACCCCCAAGCTCATGTCATTAGAAACAAGAGAACACACTTGTGCAAACATGACACGCATATTCAAAATCTGGGCTACGAACCAAAGGGTTGGCAGTTTGAGCCCACCAAGTGGCTCTTCTGGAGACAGGGTTGGCAATCTGCCTAAAAAAGGTCATAGCCGTAAAAACTCCCACGCACAGAGCTCAGCCGCACTTTGAAACACATGGGGTTGTTCTGAGCTAGAATCAAGTCAGGGGTAACTGGTTGATTCATGACGATGACAATGATGATGATGATAATTCGAGCAAGCACTGGGTCCTCTGATTTTGTGCCCAGTTGGCAAAATTCACTAGCACTCCCTTGGCATTGAAGTGTACAAATGTGAGGGTGTATGTGTGATTTGAAATCCCATACTTCCAAGAGAAGACGTTTCTTTTTTTCTCTTCTTGTTCCATTTGGTGCTAAACACACAGAATTAAGCTTCCCCCAAAACTAGGAGACCAAGAAAGCTGCAACATAGGAGTCAGCCTGTCACAATAAAAAGCTGTGCTCTGTGGTCATGTCCATCAGCCAGTCGACAGCAGCATAAAGGAGGGCATTCTGTGGATGTCCATGGCAGGGCAGGGTCCCCTACCTTCTCTTTCTCTGCCTGTTTTTGGAGTCCCCAAGGGATGGACACGATTAAGCATAGCTGCGGGTTGGCAGTTTGAACCCTGCCGGAGGTACCTC
>NW_022107432.1:15176258-15182960 GCF_000313985.2 Echinops telfairi | reverse complement strand
GTATCAAGCACATTCATACATATATTTCCATTATAATTTCCAAAACATTTTCTTTTTTAAAAAATTATTTTATTGGGGGCTCGTACAACTCTTATCACAATCCATTGTGTCAAGCACATTTGTACATTTGTTGCCATCATCATTCTCAAAATACTTTCTTTCTACTTGAGCCCTTGGCATATCAGCTCCTCTTCCCCACCCCACGCATCCCTCCCTCTCCCTCATTCTAAATGCTGGCTTCCTCACTCTGGATTGTGCTTGTGTTTGAGGAAGACAAGAAAAGCTAACTCTAGCCAAGGGCAGTTCCAGAAGCCTTAAATCTTATCTCTCAAAGCAGATAAGGGATAAGGGAAAGGCTGAGGAAATTGTGACCGCTGGTAACTATATTTTCAGAAGAAAGAAGCCGTGTCTGCTTCACTTTTGCTTTGCCTCCTTTTACAGCCACTCAGACCCATGTTTAGAACCAATGGGTAAGAGTCTGGCGGGTGTTTAAGCCTGTGAACCTTCTCTTTCTCTCTTAAATGAACATTATTTATTTTAAGTTTCATTTCTATTTTTTTCCTTTTGTTTGTGGGATATAACTGCAAAGAAAAAACATATTCTATGTAGTTTCACAACCCGTTGTCTCAAGTCAAATCAGTACGAGTATCCCATTAACGCCCCTAAAGGCAATTCCCCTGCTTTCTTTCCCTCCCTCTAATAGTTTTCTGTCCCTTCTCTATCACCACCCCACCCCGGCCTCCTCCGAGTCTTCAAAGTCCTATGCTTTGGTGTGAAAACTGCTTTTCTTTTTCGTTAGAATAATGATGTCATAACATATTTATCCTTATGAGATTGACTAACATTGCTAAGCATAATGTTCTCTCATTTTGCCTATGTCTTAAGGTGCTGGATAGATATGTCATTGTTTTTTAAGGATGCATAATATTCCATTGTATGAATATACCAGAGTTTATTGACCTGTTCCTCGATAGTCAGAGTTTTAATATTTCCATATTTTTGCTATTATAGAGATTTCTGCCATGAACATAGTTATGCATATGTCTGTTCATGTTTTGTTTTTGTTTCTTTAGGTTATATACCAAGTAGAGAAATTGCAGGATCATAATGCAAACAAATTGCATTTAAGAAATCACCATACTGATTTCCAGTAGTGGTTGCACAATTCCACAATCCCACCAGCATGGGATGAGTGTTCCAATCTTTCAACATCCTCTCCAGCATTTATCATTTTCCATTTTGGGGGGAGGGAGGAGGTTTGCTAAGAGTGCCAGGTGAGGGTTGGTATTCATTTTTGTTTGATCGGAATTTATCTTTTTGCTAATGAATGTGAACACTTCCTCATGTGCTTCTTGGCTGCCTGGTGGCACTTTAGTAAAGTATCTTAAATGTCTTCTGTCCATTTTTTAATTGGGTTGTGTGTCCTTTTTAAAATTAGGGTGTGGTAGTTTTAATATAGATTTTTTAAATTAGCCCTTTATCTATCGCTCCTAAATAATTTCTTAATCGGTGGGTTCTGTTTTAACTCTGTTAATGAAGTTTTTACAAATGTTATTTCTGTAGGTCTCAGGCTTTTATACTGTGGACATTTTTCATTATGTTCAGTAGGGCATTTAAGCCTTGCATTAGGGCCTTCCATTTGTTCCTATTTTTTAATTTATGGTCTTTATGGTTCTAGAGTTTATTTGTAGGTCTTTAATCCATCTTGAGTTTGTTCTTGTAGGCGATGCGAGGTATGGGTCCTGTTTCATTCTTTTGCAGGTGAAGATCCTATTTTTCTGGCACCATTTATTGAAAAGGATATCTCTTCCCCACTTGATGGGTTTTAGTCCCATATCAAGGAATAGGTGTCTGGTTTTTTCCTGGGTTCTCCATTCTAGGCCGGTTAGGGGTCTTCAAGTCTTTTCAGTAATATTTTACAGTTGTAAATCTACCCCACAAGCCACCAGCAGAGGGCGCCGCCTTAAGTAGCTCAGCTTCCGCTAACTGGCTCCTGCATTTACCCGAAAATCACTCTGAGGTTGGGAAAAGGAGGCTATCATTAGCCTTCTTATTTGCTGTTATAAAATCGAAATAAGCATAAGCGACGGGGGAGAGTTCTAACTAAGACGATCACTATCTGAGACGCCGCCGCTTGCGGAACGTGTGCGTGCCCTGAAAAAGAGACAGGACATAGGCAAGACGACATGAATCACCTGATGAGGGCAGTGCATATTTTACCTGGTGTAACTTTTCTTCGAGATCCAACGTGTGTTTTGCGTGTGCTTTTGCACTTATTGCGTTCTTAAAGAGATCATCTCCTGCGAGGCGATGCCGGCGAGCTTAGGCACCGGGAGCCAAGTCAGGGATGTGTGCTCACTACATACAGGCCGAGCTTTTCACTTGTATATGGTTTGGATGCGTTCGAATAATAATGCATAAGACACAACTTTGGCATGCTCTCCAAAGTTAGTCAATGTAATAAGAGGTAAATGGTTTTTAATGCTCTTAGCAATAACAGGTTTTTCAAGAACCGGAAAGAAATCTCCGCCGAATCGAAAATCCAGCGGCGGTGCAAGGTTTGCGCCGGCCACATCCCGACAGAGGGCGCTGTTGCCCGCTCAATTACTTAGGAAGCTTTTCCTCCAGGACAAGTTTCCTTGCAATTTCTGGGGGTTTTCGATATAATGCCCGCACGGAAAAATTGACTAGGGCTTAAATGATCGTTACATAGTTCTCTCTATATGGGTATAACATCATCGATTTTATGTTTTGTTTTTGATAAAACCAAATAAAGAATTGTGATTTTTCAGTTTTTCTTAAGAACGTGAAAAGTGTAACCAAATATTTCAAGATGATCCCAGTTAAAAATAAACAACATAATATTAGCAAAATATACAACATACTAAAATGGAAATTACACCTATGTAGGCTACACAATAGTTATACTATCACTACAGTATATATTTTAAGTCGTTTATGTAGTAAAATTGCCTTTCCCTGGTTTGCTGCTGTTGCTGCTGCTTTCTTTAATTTCGTTAACCCTTAGACCTTATTTACTTTAGACTTATCAATGGTGTACCAAAATTATAAGGGGGCGGGAGTGTTAAAGCCCTAGAGTGAAAAAACATATATACACAATTTTTCCAAATGCTTTTTATTTGAGCGGAAATGATTTTTAGATAACAAAGATAATGGAGTTATTGATTTCAAGCAAGAGGACACTTATTGCGATTCATAAATTTGTGTCTAGAGAATCCAAATTTACAAGTCTATAATATTTTTCTTTTGAAAAAATTGATCTGCAACCATTGGTGGGGGGTGCAGTGAGGGACCGTCTGGGCCAGGTCCCACCGCACCATAAGGTTAAGGATTAGAATGCCTGGTTCTCGGGGCTCAATTCCAAGCTAGCTATGGAGGCAAAAAGGACCATGTTTTCTAAGGCTCCGAGTGGGGATCCGATAGATAGTCTGTATTTTTCAAGGTACTTAAAGGAACGAACAGGTGAGCAGGAAGCAAGAAAGGAAGCTAAAAGGAAGAAAGACGGAATAAAACAGGAGAGAAAGGGGGGAGAGAACGGAGGCTGGAAAAGGAAAAAGAACAAACGGACAAGAACTGGAGAGGAAAAGAGGAATTCACTCTGAGGTTCCTGCTGAAGCACCTTCTTGGGGTTCTTTCCCTCGACCCATTTGCAGAGGTCGGGGTGGGGGTGTCTGCAGAATGGTTCCGTTCTGCCTTGTAGAAAGCGTTTCTGGGATTGTAACGGAATCGCTGTCCACCGCCTCTGTCCAGAGCCCTTTGCTCGCCTTCCAAAAGCTCTCCGCCGGCACAGCGGTGGTGGCTTTAAAGACAATCGCCCTTTGCTGACTCCTTGTTACTTATCAGGTTTGATAACTTCCACCTTCTACTGCCCCAGTCTCTCCTCATTCCCTTCTCTCATTTATTTTGCCGCTCCAGGGGCAGAGATCTCACTCTGGGCTCCCCTTCAGGCCCGGGTATCCTTCCTTCCGCACCCCGAAAGGGGGTAGGCCAGGCCAAGTGGGGAGGGGGTGGGAAGGAAAGAGATGAATATTGGCTTCCTGATGCAACCCAGAAGCTCTGTGCCTTCAGGGAGCCCGTCCTCAAGGTTTGCTTAACTTTGTTCTTCTTGTTTATGTTTTCCTTTTGTAAATCAGAGAACTATTTTTTAATCGCATTATTAAGAAAAAGAGGTATAAAAACAAACTACCAACCCTGCGCCTTCCAAATCTCTTCACGCTTGCATTTCACATGTCTCTTTGCAGAAGAACATTCTGCTTAAGTCTTCCAAAGGTTCAGGTGAACATTTCTGGTCTCGCTACGATTCAAGCTTCTTAAAAGTTAGAGACAACACACTCAAACACAAAGCACACCTTTGCAAAGGAGGCTCACCGTGAGCCCTGTGTGAGTGTGTGCGTTTGATTGAATGTAATTTCATAAAATGGAGACCCCAGCCAGGAACAGAATGGCACTTGGGAGCCGCTGAAAACACACAGACAAACAACTCCTAGCACGACAAACAGTACGGCCGGACAGAGGTGTTCAGACCGCATTTAAGTTTCCAAATGTGTTTGACAAAATGGCCAGAAAATATTAGATCTGGTCACTGTGATCAGGTGGGGGGTTTTGTTCTACCATGACAGAGGTGCAACTTAACACACACACACACACACACGTCTCTATCTAACCCTCCACACTGCGACATCCTCCTTAAAAATACCAAAATCCAGACTTCCAAATGCCCTCCCCCATACACACATGAATAGGAGCTTTTGTGTTTAAAAATCCTGGTAATGGTCTTCTTTCTTTAAATCTCCATAGAAAATAGTGGGGCTGGTGACCCCCCCTGGTCTCTCATGATAGACAGTAAGGACTTTTAGTCAGTGAGTGGTTACAGTGATTCATCATTTTCAACATAGAGGTTTTAAAATGTGTATATATGTATTAATCACCCTGAATTACTCTCTCTCTCTTTTTAAATGCACATTTAGAATCTGTAGACTCTGTGTGACCCAGGAGTGCTTATATAAGTAAATGTGGGTGTTTGGGTGTAAATACATGTTTATCATTTTTATAATATATGTGTGTGTGTGTGTGTGTGTGTTGCATCTAACTCCTGTGTGTGTAATAATCTTCCCCTCTCTGCTGAGGTTTACTTCTCCAGCCTATTGTTTGAGACAACAGATATAAGTTGCGATGGGAGAGGAGCGTCGGATTTGGTGTGTATCCCCCATTTCCAATTATAGATGGATCATTACAGACAGCGGAGTCCTGAGAAGCCAGACATCTGCTCCTCACATGAATGCACTCACCTTCTAGAGACCAGGCTGCCATCATGCTCTGGAAGCTCGTGGAGAATGTCAAGTACGAAGATATCTATGAGGTGAGCCGGCACCCCTGATGGATCTTAGGGCTTTGTAGAGAGAGAATTGGAGCTTCTTGACACCTCCACTGATGTGTATTTTTAAGCTTTTTCCTCGCAGTTTTCCGATCGGTTTTCTCAGCTCTCTCTAACTTTAAGGACAGGGGCCATGGGCAGACTTCGCTATTCAAGGGGGTGGAAAAGGAGAGTTTAAGGTCGGAATCTGGCAGCTTTAACTTAGGAGATTCCTTTTTTTAAATTTCGTCTTCTTCTATATTTCTTCCTCGCTGGGGACTTTCCCCTCTTTGAGGCTCTGGTTTAGGGAACGAGGGCAGGCTGGTAGAGAAGAGGCTCTGGTCGAAAGCAGTGAAGCTCTCCGGGTTGAGTCCAGCAGGGAACTGGGTTATCACGCCTCACCCTGAAGAGTCTCCGGGCTTTTGATTTTTATTTTCAGAACAATTTCCGAAATCAACCCCAAACAGACCACAGGACAGGGCAGAATATTAGAGGACGCGAGTGAGCTGGATACAGTGGGTGGACCGATGGGTAGATACCGAGAGTTAAACCGATGGGTGCAGAGGGAACATAAGCGAAGACACCGTAGGAAATGGTTTATTATTTTCTGTTTTCTTCGGTTTTGCTTTTGGGGGTTGTTGTTTTGAGGGGTAGTGCGTCCAGAGATTGCCCTCACCCCGTGGCTGGGCATTTTAAGCGAATTGTCCTGCCAACGATCGGGGCTCACAGTTCTCTGGGGCAGGCGCTGGCGCCCCTCTTGCTCCGGCGGGAGAAGTTGTACCCAGCGCGGGGGGCGCCGGCCGCCTCGGCCCAGCCGGGACTCAGTGGGTGCCCACTGCCTGCCCGGCGGGACCGACGCGGCGGCCGGGAGGCTCCGGGACGAGGCCGGAGAAGGCGCAGGACCCGGCGGAAGGCAGGCTGCCTCCGAGGACCCTGTTCCGGAGCTCAGGGGCCCGAGGGACTCGGAATTGGGTGCTCGGGGACCCAGGGAAGCCCAGGCTCGGAGGCGACGCGGAGGGAGGGCAAAGGGAAGCGGCGCCGGGAGAGAAGAGGAGGAGGCGGTGGGCGCTGCGCGCGGGTAGCGGCGGGAGAAGGAGACGGTACCGAGGGGAAGTTGGCCAGCGAGGGTAAGAAACGTCCCGGAGCTCGGGGCGCGGGGTTGGGACTGCAGAAACTCCCCAAATTGGCCGGGGAGGAAACACGATCCCGGGTCTCCAGGGCCACTGGGGAAGCCAGCTTGCAATGACAGGGCTCGGGTCTCCCCCGCACCAACGCGACTGGCGGGGGGCCCTGAGGGACAGGGACAGGACAGACTGGGACCCCCCCCC
>NW_022107432.1:15133728-15176158 GCF_000313985.2 Echinops telfairi | reverse complement strand
TGTAGTACACGGGAGCGAGAGAGCTCCATCTTTCTGTGGAATGGTAGTTGGGGGGTTCCTCCCTCTTTGTGGCAGTGTGTGAACTGGAGAAGCCGCGCCTCTGCGTCCAGTGGGGTTTGTTTCGGTTCTGCCTTCCTTTCTTTCCAGAACAGGCAGGCAGGGAAAGGGTCGAGTCAAAGGCGCTAGAATTCCCCCTCCAGAATGTCTGAGTGCCCGAAGTGGGCACAACACTGGTGGGCATGGGGCCCCTGTGAATAGCGCCGAGTATAAGGGGACGAATGTGGGTGGGTTCTAAAATTAATCTGGATTAAATACTCGTTCTCTGATTAAGGAAAGCAAACTGACTGAATGGGAAAGGAGGGAGGAGAGAAGGGAGGGAGAGAGAAGAGGGAGGGGTAGAGTGGAGAGGAAGAGAAAAAGGGGAGGGTAAGAGAAAGGGAGAGAGAGAGAGAATATACAGGTATTCCTGCCTTGCCGAAATTTTCAGCTCAGAACACAGAACCAGTGCAAGGAGCCTATTTAAGACCGGAGCAAGGTTGAACGTTAACAGAAATAGCAGTCAGGCCAGTTGAACGGGTTTCTGAAACCCCCAGAAAGGTTTTCTGTTGCCTCTGGCTTTGCCTGGAAAGGATAAGTTTAGTGTACATGTAGATTGATTGCAGACCTTTTAAATCAAGGTAAAAATCTCCGGCTGCACGATCGCGAAAGAGGGAGAGTCTACAGCAGGGACAAAAAGCCCCCCTTTCTGTCCTTTAATAAACAAGCGCCATCCCCGCCTTCAGGAAAAGTCTTAAAGTTCACGGCAAGCAACAGGGAACCATCAGCTTGCTCTTCTCTCTCTCTCCCTCTCCCCCCACCCACCCTTCTAGAAAATATAAGGCAACGCCTTTTAAAAAAACTTTTGGTTTCTTAATCTGCACACAAAATACCCTGGGCGATCAATTCTCTCTCTTAGACAAGTCTCAAGGCAGGTACCAAAAGGGCGTCTCCGTCCTGTCCAAGCCCCCAGCGCAGCTCTCCCTCCCAGCTCGGGCCAAAAGAGCAGGGTCTGCCCTGTGCGAGTCCCCAGCTCAGTTCATTGAACTTCTCCTCTTTCCTGCTAAACTTTTCCCCCAGCCTGCCTTTGCCAGCCCCCTCGTCTGATTACATCTAGTAATTCTCCACTGAATGAACGCCATTTACAATAGTAGGGGAGCTCTGCGCTCGCTGCTGCTTCACGCTCCATTTGTCCTCCATTCTCCCTTTAAAGTACTCGTGTAATATTAATAGTCATGAATATCAATTATTACGAGGCGGTGTAGGCAAGCAGAGGGAGGAAGGGGCGCCGTAGCAGTCTGAGCCCAGCTTCGGGTGGAAGAGGACTGCATCCGGAGCCCCCAACAGCAGCGGAAGAAAAGAGACCAAAAGACAGCAAGAGACAGTCAATGAATAGCTCTGCCTGTGGGTGACAGGCCTCGCCAATTTTGGGGGGGTGGGGGGTTCTTTTTTTTTTTGATGGCTTGTCCTGGAAACACCTCAAACTCGGCTCCTGTGTCCAGCTCGCTTCTCTGCTGGACTCCTTGATATTTATATATATATATATATTTTTTTTAATCATTGTTTTATTTTGAGCAGTAACCAGGCTTTTTTTTCCAGATGTTAGTCCACACCTATTCATCCATGGTGAGTCTGGATTCACGTTGTACCAGAATTGCATGCTCCCTCCTCTCGCCGTCTCTCTGTCTCTGCGTGTGTGTCTCCCTCTCTCTGTCTCTTCTCTGTCTTCCTTTGAGCGCCTTTGGCTTGGTAATTTAGCACCATAATTGGACGAGGCTGCAGCTGCTTCTCTCTGCATTGTGTTTTCCATCTGAGCTCCTTGAGTCAGCTGGGGAGGGGGAGGCCGAGCAGAAAAACTTTTTTCTCTCTTTGTTTCTTGTTTTTTTCTTTCTTTCTTTCTTTCTTTTTTTTTGCCACTGTCGTTTAGAAATTGAGGTTACTCTCTCGGCTAAAAGAAGCTTGGGGGTTTTACCAGGGCATTTCCACGGAGGAGAGGGAGAGATGTAAAGCCCCTAAAGGCCTCTTCCTTTTCTCCTGGCACTTGATTGCCCACTCCACATGGGTACAGACATAAGTTGCCTGGGGCTTCCCCCCACCCACTCCCAGCCCCCAGTCCTTCATTGTCACACTCTGGAGTGTCATGGTGTTGAATACAGCAAAGCAACTTAGAAAGAACTCCTGTGAACCACAGCCCAACTTAAGTTAACATGGGCTGAGAATATGATTTCGAATGAGATCCGTTTCAATCAAATACTATTCAAGTCCTTTCTTTCCTCTTGGGGAGGGAGGGGGTGGTGGAGACCTGTACCCCAGGACTCCGAGGAGCGCCTGGAGTTACTGGTGGTGGTGGTGGGGGGGGGGGCAGCCTCCTTGTCCTGCGGCTGCGGATCCTGGGAGGCAAAAGGTAGTTAAAGGTTAAGCAAGAGTTTTGTTTCACTTTCGGCCTCTGGAAAGAGGTAGAAGAAACGATTTAAAACACTCAGAAGAGCAAACCCTCTGTAAGACTCTGAAATGTGTGATTACGGCTTTTAGAATTGACCCTCTCCTGGTACACGCTCACCTCCCTTTCCTCACCCGTCTGCCAGCTTTGCACTCCCAACCGAAGGCTCCGATGGTAGTTAAGTGGGTGCCTCCCCCCACCCATTT
Organism: Echinops telfairi; assembly: GCF_000313985.2. Classification (NCBI taxonomy): domain Eukaryota; kingdom Metazoa; phylum Chordata; class Mammalia; order Afrosoricida; family Tenrecidae; genus Echinops; species Echinops telfairi. The sequence continues at coordinate 15,173,476 of NW_022107432.1, read as the reverse complement.
CTTTCTCCCTAAAGTCTTGCCTTTGGAATTGCTGAAATCATGTGGCCCTCGGAGCCAATTTGGGGTCTAAATTCCAGACTCTGATTTCCCCCGTCTTGAGAAGACCGTATAGAAGCCGCGCTTCTCCATTTGGCGCTTGTATTTCTCTCTCTCTCTCTCTCTCTCTTCCCCGTCTCTTTCCCTCTCCCGCTCTCTGCTTCCCAGGACCGTCACGATGGCGTCCCCAGCCACAGCTCACGGCTGTCCCAGCTGGGCTCGGTGTCTCAAGGACCCTACTCAAGCGCCCCACCGCTGTCCCACACCCCGTCGTCGGACTTCCAGCCGCCCTACTTCCCGCCTCCCTACCAGCCGCTCCCCTACCACCAGAGCCAGGACCCCTACTCCCATGTCAACGACCCCTACTCCCTGAACCCGCTGCACCAGCCCCAACAGCACCCCTGGGGGCAACGGCAGCGGCAAGAAGTGGGTTCTGAAGCCGGCTCTCTCCTGCCACAACCTCGGGCCGCTCTGCCCCAGCTCTCAGGCCTCGACCCCCGGAGGGACTACCACTCGGTGCGCCGGCCCGACGTGCTGCTGCACTCGGCGCACCACGGCCTCGACGCGGGCATGGGGGACAGCCTGTCGCTGCACGGCCTCGGCCACCCGGGCATGGAAGATGTTCAGGTAACCGCCACCCAACCGACCCCAAAGACAATACAGAAATAACCCGGATGCACTCCCCCGCCCCCCATGGGGGGAAGGGAGGGGCAGCTCTGTCCTCTGTGGGGGCGTCTGATCCCGTCTTTAGACCTGGACCAGCTGGACATGCCATATCCTCCTATAACTGTCTGTGTGTAGATTCCCCTCTGGCTCTAGAGCGGTGACTTCTGAATTAGGAAAGCCAGAACTTTCAGAAATCAAGTCATGAAGGGAAAGGAGGAGGGAGGGACGCTAGTGTAGGCTCATCTGAGATGTTTTTGCTCTGGGTATTCTCCTGCGCGGTGTGTGTGTTACCGACTCACACCCTCCCACCCACACACATACATACACACCCACACACCACCACCACCACCATTCACTATCAAAGTGGGCCTAGTTCACTGTGCCTTGAGGCAGTGGCGCCAGCTTGGAATGTGGGTTCTCCTGGAACTCCAGAGGGTCCTGCTACATTTGACAGTATTTTGCTAAGTATGACATGGCACACTGGGGGAAAAAGACACTATGTTTTTCCAAGCCAGGGCTTGGTTCTCATGCCCCTGCCCGACAGGCCGAACAAACCTTTCTCCAGAATCTTCACCTTAGAAACAGAATATTGGTGGAGGAGGAGAATCAGAAAGACATCATTGTGGGTGGAATCCACGAGGGGAGGGTGCATGCTATTTTCAAGATGATTTTATTTTTGATCCTTTAAATGATGGCACAGCAATATTCTCTTCCAATCCCACCCAACTCCAATAACACTCCCCTCTGCCCTATGCCACCATCCAGGTTAGAGGCACCACGTGTTTATTTCTTAAAACAAAGGGCTCAATACACTCCACCCCCACCCCCATCCCATCTGCAACTTACACAATGGAGCCTGATTTGGTTGAGAATACACTTGGTTAAACTAAACAAAGAAACATCAACCAAGGGATTCCTAAAAACTGTCCGGGTGATTCTGAGCAAGTCTCCTTTTCCCCCTTCTCATTTAAATTGTCTCCAGAAAGATTAATGCGGTTGAAGGCGATTTAATTGACACTTCAGGCTCATTGGCACAGTTGTGTAGCGTATGCATCATTTTCGACAGGCTCCTGAAGAACAGGCAAAGGAAAGAAGAAAGGGAAAATGGGGTGCGCAGATCTTCTTTCCCTTGCTGGGGGAAATGAAACAAAACAACCGTTAAAATGTAGTGACAGCACGACAGGCTGGCTGTGTGTGTTCGATGGTAGTTTACTGTTTTAAAGGAAATTTACAGTTATTTATTGTTTGTACAGAAGGTGAATCATTTGATTGGGGGTTGTATCTACCCATAGTCAGAGTTACAGTTCTTGTTGAAATGCTTGACTCCTCCTGCCTAGAAATGTTGTTGCTCATTTTGGAATATCATATGAGAGATGAAACATTTAATAGTATTTTCCATGCACTGGAGTAGTGATGGGGAGAGTTAAATCAAGCTTTCTGATTTTGGTTCAAAGTGTTGGATAATGAAGATGGGTCAGCTTATCACCATTACTCTAGGTGATGCTCCAACCAGCTACCATCATCCTGCAGGTCCAGGGATCCCAGGAATTTCCCCCCAAATAACAGTAGCAGATTTTGTTCTTGATTTTGCTTTTAATCAGTTGAGGTTGGGACCCAAGTGGGAAGGTTTGAAGTGTTTGGGTCAAATGTAAAGGATGAAAAGAAACAGTCTGGGTTGGTGAGTGCTTAGCAGGGTACCCTGGTCAGATTCAGAGGATTGGCTCAGTGGCTTGTGTGAGCAAGAGAGGCTGAGTTGAGTTGGTTGGGATCCTAGGGGCTGAGAACCAGGGGGCCCTGACACCCTTTGCCACCCCGCCGCTCTGCAGCCGGGTCTCGGAGAGAGGAGGGACGGGAGCTGCGCGGGCACATTGGAGGGCTACCCTGTGCGCTTGTCCCAGGAGGGAGACCTCCAGAGACTGGCTCCGTACAGGTCTCAGTGTCAGAGTGGCTGAGACCAGTGTGTGCTTGAAGTGACGTAGGGTAGGTGACAAAGAGAGGGGCGAGAGATGAACCGGAGACGCCCGGATCCTGAATCCGAAGCTGCTGCGGCCTCCTCTGCCCGGTCTGTCTGCCAGCTTAGCGGCTCGAGGGAGGGAGTGGGAGCGCTGGCTGAACTGCCGAGAGCCAGGGCCCGGGTGCTTCGACGTTCTTGGCAGATACTCTGGTTTGGTCTGTCTTATCTTTAATAGAGATCAGAGAGTGCCTGGGCTGGGACCTCCAGGTCACTCATCCCATCCCTAGCACCGGTGGGTCATTGTTTCGCATCCACCTGAGCCCTGGACCAGAGTCCGAGGGCGCTGCGGGATCCGTGGATGCCCTCAGCGAGAGACACTCACCGGGCAGGACTTGAAAGGGTTGCTGGGCGACCTATAGGCACATCCTCTGGGTCACCGCCCAGACCGGTAGGGAAGAGAAGGAGAAGAGCTAATTAACCAAATGCTTCTAATATTTTTTTTTAATGAAACTATAAAACCCTGTCAATTTCTATTTCAATTTACTCTCAGGGGCTATTAAACCAGAAAATCGCTGTTTGGGTTCTGGGTATGCTACATTTCACCCATCTCACGAGCGTGTGTGTGTGTGTGTGTGTGTGTGTATGTATGTGTGTGTGTTTGAAAACTCAGAAAAGCCACATCAGAAAGGGAGAAAGAGGAAGAGGAAGTTAGATGACAAGGAGCTTGCAATGGGTTTACTAGTTTGCAATGGGTTTCAGGGCGCTGGTCCGCCTCTTCTCCCAGGCGGGGCTCTAGAACCTCTGAACCTCCCATCACTCACCTCCATCATGTAAAGATGTTCAATCACCACTCCCCCCACCAAACACACACACACACACACACACACACACACACACACACACTCAAACACACCCGAGTGTCTTAAAGCAGCCCCTGGTATCACTTTTAACTAAAGAAGTCTAGTAATTACGAGTCTGAGTTGTTTTTCTGCGCTTCCGCATGCAGTCCTAATTAAATCTTTACGACCCTCCCTGTGACGATTAAGCGCCAGCATGCTGCGTGAATATCCTGTACAAAAACCCAGCAGGCGGCCGTAATTAGATAGAAAATCAGACAAGAGCCTTCTCATTAACTACCACAACTACCCCACGTCGCTGATGAGGCGTATATGCACATTGACGTACCGACGGCGGGCGAGGCGAGGGGGCGCGCGGGCCCGGCCCGTGCGAGTGTGGGGCCGCCCGCCTACCGTCGAGCGATGATTTCTGTCCTTCCGGGACACCCTGCCTCTAGAAACACGTGAGCAGCGAAAGGGGTGAATGTGGGCCTGTGTATGTCCCCTGGGGAATTTCCAAACAAGTTGAGATGAAGTTTTGTTGTTGTTGTTGTTGTTGTTGATGATTTTAAGCTTTTTGCGGTTTCCTAAGAGGTCCGTCGCATGTTGCAACATGGAAAGCGCTTCTGCTGGAGAATAACAAATTTGCTCACCTTTCTGAAAACATTAGTGGCGACTAAAAAGGAAAAGAAACAAATTGGCATGCCCCCTCTGATGAGATCATCTCCTCTCCCAGGTGCCCCCAGTGTAGGGCAGACAGCGTCTTCCTGGTGACGCCCGCTCGCTCGCTCGCCCGCCCGCCCTGTCTGGGGATGGATGCAGCCTGGGTGGGTGGGAAGCTCTGTGAAAATACCACCTGGCTTTCGGAAGCCCTTTGTTTTTTTACTTCTCTAGAGAGTGGGTGACAAATTGGTCCCAACTTCGGTTTCAAAGGACCAAGGAGAGGAGGCAGACCTACTTAGCATGTCTTGTTATGCCAGGCGGGGAAGGGAGGGCGCTCCTTTCAGGGAGGCCGTGGATCTGAGCTCCGAACTCCGTCAAGGGGTAGCCTGGCCATTAGTTTTCTGGTGCCAGCAGCCGCTTCCCTTCCAAAGTGCCATGACTACTTTGGGTTGAAACTTAAAGCGCAGGGCTGAAACTTTCCTTCTCAGGTAGGGGTGGGGGGAAGTGACCAAAGAGGTGGAAGCTCTTTGCAATTACCTGGAAGGATGTGTGTGTGTGTGTGCGCGCGCCCGCGAGCTGTTATTGCCTTCCTAACAGGTGTGCAGCGGTGGCGGGATTGGGAGGAGGGGGAGGAAACTGCAGGCTCGGAGCGACTGTCGTGGTGCAGTAAGATGCTCATAAGCACACAGGAACTTGTAGGGACTGCAGTGGGCGTGGGGTCCTGGCGGCGTGTTCCTATGTGTTGCTGTTTGCATTCCATTCAAAATTGCTCAGACTTTAATTAAAATCCCATAATGTAAACTATTAAGTAGTTATAAAAGGGCTTTGGGGTGACGTTGCAAGGGAGTCGCATAGGAAAAAGAGTGGCTCTAAGGAGCATTCGTGGAAGCCTTTCAGCTGTTGCCCGATTTTCACCATTCATAAGAGTAAATGATACCAAAGTTCCTGTGTCTGTGTCTTAGGCAATAGCTAAACTAATACCACATCCCAGAAGCCTCCCACAGTTTTCTTTTCCCCTCTTCCATAGGAAGAATTTGTAATTTGAGTGAGTTTCATTTTCTGTGTCGATTTGGAGGTAATAACAATAATGATAAAACCTCCCTTTGTGAATTAATATAAATGGAAATAACAGGAACTCTAGTTTCCAATGACGTGATTTATGTGTGCTGCTCTTTAATATCCAGTCAATTTGAATAGTGATGTTTTTATATTCACAGTCAGTTGAAGATGCCAATAACAGCGGCATGAATCTATTGGACCAGTCTGTCATTAAGAAAGGTATGGATTATTCCCTACAAAAGTAAGCAAAGTTTTTTGTGCATTAACATTTTTATTGTGAGTTTTCCTTTTGGGGGAATTGTGATTTTACAAGATGCACATGTTTGTTCCATCGTAGGACAGAGGCTATCTGTCTGGGTAAAAGGGCATGCTTGGAAGAAGGGAGTGGGGTGGAGGAGGAATTCCCGAGAGAAACCTGCATGAGACCGACAGAGGGACAGAAATGCTGTTCCTGTTTTTCTCGTGGTAGCCATCCTGGGCACATCATCAATAATGGGACATGCAGAGTGTCTGGGGCTGGTTGGCAAGGATGGACTTCCAAAATGTGCTCTAGCTATGTCATGCTGAGCCCACCCCGTGTTTCACTGAGATAGTCCCTTCTCTCCTGATTTGGTGAGACGGGGTGGTGGTGGTAATTTTCTTCCCTGTCCTCTATGTTTTATGAGTTCTCTCTTATTTGTGTGTCTCAAATGTGTGGCTAAATATGCGCATCTCAAGAAGCTGAGACAGCCAATGCACATTTCTGAATCTTCCTACATATGCATTCATGATTTAGTGTGACTGTGGAATCACCCCATACTGTTAAAGGGCATGTGATATTAACAAATGTTTGCAGTCTCTTGTACAGCTGTAAGCAAAATAATTAACTAATTAAACTAATTAAATGTAATTACAATAACTCATTTCGAGGGTATTGCAGCTGCTTAATTCTGGCCCCCTCCCCCACCCGCTTTTCTCTGACAGTCACTGAGAGAACTCTTGGTGATTAGAATATGTGCCAAAAGGCTCAAATGTCACTTACATGCCACAAATTTAGGAGTTTCACTGTGTAAACAGTGAAATCCTTAACGATCAGAGGACTGATATTTGGAGATACGATTTGTAAGCCTTCCTTAGCAATGCTAGGGGAGGCCAGTCCTTCTGCCCGATGTCCACAATCCCCACCTCCAATCGTGTATGATTGATTTAAGCCGAATGACATTCACAAAAACAGTGAAATGCTGCTCTGGAAAGTGATCCAGAAGGCAATGAGGAGAGGAGGAGGGTTTTTGGAATAAGAGTTCTGAGCAGTGAGGTCTTCCATTTCTTCTTTTGCAAAAGGTGAAAGGGGCTATGCTGAGGGTAGGGGGCGTGGTCAGGAAGGGGGCTGAGGAGGATCTGAACTTGAAATTTTGTCATTTGGCCTGGGAATGTGATGCTTTTCTGAAACGACCCATTTTCAGTATGGTTCCAAACATCACATCCTCTCTTTTTAAGATCATATCCTCTGGGTTTTACCATCAGCTTTCTGGTTCGCAGGGATCGCTCACCAGGGTGTACTGTGTACATTTGCAACTGTGTTCACAGCTCACCCTCAGCGTTTTCTCTTGGCGCTCCTCTTTGGCTGATTGTTGGATGATTTGGGAGACGTGTCAAAGAAGTTTCTCCACTATCATTTTGTTGTGTTTATTTTTTTTCATTTCCTTCCTGTTGGTGGAGAGCTGGAACCCCATTGCTCAGTGTTCTGTGTCCTAGCAGTATCATTTAACTTGTCAAGGAATAGGCCCAAGCAATGAAGCCCCCTTCCCACCCCCCAAAAAAGCACATTTTCTCTCTCTTTTTAAATGCAGCTTAAAACATCTAAGTGGCACATAGTAACTGGAATTGATTCAATGGCTTTGGAATGAATAGGCAATGTGAGGTCAACTCCCATTCGTGAATATTTGAGGTGTTTGACTGAATTTGTGAAGAAAATCTCCCAGTATCTCATTTCTATCTTTGGAGAGTCATGGGTAAAATGGGTATGGATGTGGTTGATTTTGTTTTGTTTTGTCTGCCTAAATCACTAGGAATCAACCACGTAAAATAAGGTTATGGGTTCATTAGCCCCCTCCCTGCTTTCTGATTCCCACCCCACCCCCTTCCTTCCCTCCAATCCATATGAGGGATGTCTTCAAGAGATTAACTGTTCCAGGAACCCAAGAGGCAAGCGAATTTTGGGAATAGTGGGGGCAACAAATGTATAGATGTGCTTTACACAATTGATCTATGTATTGTGATGAATTGTATGAGCCCCAATAAATTGATTAAAAAAAAAAAAGATTAACTGTGTGAAGAAGGAGGTGAGAAAGTTTCCAGAGTGGAGGATTCTACATTTTCACAACTGACTCAGGACTCCACTACTTAATTTTCTTTTCTAATGGGCTTTTAGATATTTGGGGGGGGGCGGGAATCCACATGGTTAATAAAAGGCCCTCAACTGAACAGGCTAGGAGGGCTTCTGCAGCTGTCTGTGAAGCTGAAGACTTGGACCAAAAGGATGTATAACTCTAGCTGTCTCCCTCGCCCCTTGTGGCAGGACCCCTTTCGTTAAAGTTAACCAGTCCAATTTTTCACTGGCATTGATATCACCCCATAGATTACAGGCCCCCTTTCTTGTTATGTTTGCTATCTGGGCTTAGCTGACATTTCTGAAGTAATTTAGTTAAGAGGAAATGAGTTGTTCCCAGTAGAGAGAGCAAATGAGTGGAGTGAAGGTAGCCAGCGTGATAAATGGCTCTTTCATTTGAAGATCTCCAGAGCTCGTTTACGGCTAATTTTCTGTATTGGCCCCCTTTGAGCTATTAATGCAATCGGCAGGGACCGTGGCCCCTCTCCTCTTAGCTGCCCCATTAGAGCTCCCATTAAGCTGCTGCATCTCAACTCCGTGGCAGGAGTGGGGGGAGTAATGAAAGGTGCTTTTTAAACTCTCCTAATCTAAACCGGCAGAGGGTGGTTAATACGATTTGAAGGGGGCTGGTCAATGAGCAATCAATAAAGTAATAATGAGAAGGATGCGGTACATTAACAGTCTAAAAATCCAACGAGACATTAAAAAATCATTCTGAATTCTCAATTCCATTAAGATTAGGAATCTTGCAGGGGTGGGAGGGTGGGGGGCCGCCCAGCTAATATACTGATCAGGGCCATCATCATTCAGCCTAACTAAAAAAAAATCAAAACAACAACAACAAAAACGGGTGGTGGTGGTGGGGGGACTCACCTAGGCTTTGAGGGAAAGTTGTTGGTGCTTTCAGAGGCCACTAAGCAATCGGGTTGACACTTTAGACAGCAGAAAAGATGCTGTGATTTCTTGGAAAGGCTAGCATGGCTGAAATCCAAGGTTCAAATGTTATGACTGTGGGGCATTTTCATAGGTCTTAGGGATATCCTGTTTGGTTAGTTTCAGTACAACCTCCGTTCTCTCCCACTTTTGCCCGTTAGTTCTGGCCCCTTCCCCACATAAACACTTCCATTGGGGTGGATGTTCTTTCCTGGGAAAAATAAAGAAATGGCCACATTTCTGTTACAATGGGTTCTGTAGGATTCTTTTGATCTGGTCTAGAAAGTAGAAACTAAAATAAATAAGACCCGAGATACAGTCCAGCCACCTGGACAGTGATCAAGGTATCCAGAATTTTAAAGCAGAAAAAGGGTTAGGCACCTTTTTCCAGTTGCCAAGGAGAGAAAACTGAGGCCCAGAGAAAATGAATGATGTCTCAAGGGTCCCCACACCGAGTAAGTGATGGGATCCAACTCAGTTCCAGACTCTGAGATATTTGCCTTAAAGGATGCCAACCCTGGATGTTTGCTTTGACATTTTATCTTTCTTTGGGGGAATCCTTTTTTCATTCCATTATCTCTTCCCCCCGCCCCCCCACCCCTCACCTGTGGTGTGCTGGTGGGATAAAGTCCAGCTTTGGAGTCAAGGAGAAATGATACAATTCCAAGGACAGGGGTGCTCTGGGAGTGGGGAATATGAATGTGGTGGTGACGTGCTGATTTTGCAATCAGTGTGCATTTCAGACGGACTTATCCCCTGCATCTATAAGGGGGGTGCCTTTCTTCCCTTTGCTCCACCAACAAATCACCCTCACGACCAAACAGGAAGTTCTCAAAGCTACAACTTCACAGAGAAGAAATAAAAACCTGGCCTATTCCTAATTTGGCTCCAGAGAGTCTACAAATGAATAATATTTTGTTAATCAGTTTCCTTCTAATCCCTTAAATAAAACTTCAGGCACTGCGATGAAATATTGATCTGGCTAAACTTTCTCCCTTCTCCCCAACATGACGCAGAGAAAGGGGGAGGGCAGTGAGTTTTGTAGGTGTTTTACATCCAGAAATTGACCACGCCATCCACCTGAGAACGGAAGTGGAAAAACCAAACCAGAAAAACAACATGAACCAAAAAAAACAACAAAAAACCACCACTCAACCACCCAGTTTTAATGTATGCACAGAAAATTGTAAACATGTAAAGAACTGAAAGCTTCATGCTGAGTTTCGCTATGCTCCATTTCCTTACCATTTCCTGCTGTCGCTTTAAACCTATCGCTGCCATCTCTGGGCTCTGTGAGCAGGAACAGTGTGCTCATAATTACTAACAAATCAACCGGGCACCAGGGCTCTCTCCGTTTATTGATAAGCTGGGGGAAAGCAGACGGGAACAGACAAAGGGAATAAAATTTGGGGGTTAATCAGCTAAGCAGGTGTGAGAGGAGAAGGGAAAGTCGATGCTGGAGCACAGGACTGAAGGGGAAAGTGGGAGAAAATATGCATAGGTGCTGCTCTAAGGGATCGAACGAGGAGCAGAGGAGGCCAGAGGTTTAAGACCTGGGATGAGAGGGTAGACAGCAGGACCAGGGTTATGATACTTAAATTATAAAATTGAAATATGAGCAGTGGATCTGCATAAATAATCTGTGTCTTGGGGGGCAGGCACCTTTCACAGACAGCCATGGGCTGGTGGTAGCTGACTGGATTAGTGGTATTTAGGTGATAACATATATACAAATCTTGACTCCTAACTAGAAGGTTGAGAATTTGAACCAACCAGCTTGGCTTCTCTGTTGGAGAAAGATGTGGCAGTGGGCTTCTCTAAAGATTACAGCCTTGGGAACCCTATGGGACAATTACATTCTGCTTGACAGGGGTCCTCTGAGTCAACCAACTCAAAGGCAGTGTGTTTGGTTGTGGGTTTTGTATATGCAAAAGTACAGCTCTCAGGAAGGGGTGGGAATAATATTCCCCAAAGAAAACAGCTCTTGTCAGGTAAATCAGTCGATTAACAATTGTGAAATTAGAAGGCAGGTTATAAAGTGTCTCAAAAGGCCTGGCTTTTCGAGATATTTGGCATCTGGGACTATGAGAATCAGGTAAATTTTTAATCCTCAGGAGATATGTAGTTATTGAATGTGGGAAGCAGGAAGTGGATTTCGTATTTTCAGCTTAGACGAGTTTTCTGTTTTTGCTATCATTGCTAAATTATTCTGTCAAAATCACGTTCTAAAGATAAATTGTACTGAGCATCATGGATGAGATTTTTACACCATTGATTTCTCCAGTTTCCTCCATGTTAGCCTACAAAAGGCCACCCTACACCTTGGGGACAAGTTTCATTCCCCATGATCTTAAATTGTTTAGGGCACCTTGAGTATGAATAAATCGGAACTACAGAAATCAGGACAGCTGTAAAGAATGGGAGTGGTTAAAATAGATGTGGCTCTTGATTCTCATCCCACTGTCCATTGAGTGATTCTAAATCCCAAATCTGCTTCACACATGGGTAACTTTATCTTTGTTTCCCTCTCATGTGTAAGGCAGCCACACTGAGAAGAATACCAGGCTCAGAGTCAGAGACACATGAGCCCCTTCTCTGGCAGCACCCCCCCCCCCTCCGCCCCCAGAGTGCAGAACATCTATTAAGGCATGTAATATCACCCATCCACTTGGATTCTGTGGACAAATCCAGAGACCTGGAAACATCTACCAAAAAATAACAAAAGGGAATACTTCTGTGCCCCGTGCACTCAATTAGGAAATCTTTTTTTCCCACCAGGTGTTTGCAAAGGGCCTAGTGCAATTCATATAAATAAAAGATTGGGGACCTCTGACTTTTAGGAGTCACTTTATCTTGGAGGGTTGAATGCTGGGACCTGCATTAAAGAAAACAAGTTGTTAGAGCCACTACAGGTTAGTCTGTTCTCCCAACAGTGTAATTAGCATTTTGCCTAGCACCTAGGAGCTCTTGGCCACAGCCTTAGAAAGAGGTTATCTTTCCCTTACCAGCCGTACAGCGTGTGGCAGAGTCTTCCTTAAAGGGCCAGGGAGAGCAGCTTTTGGGGGATGGGGTGGGGGTGGTGTGTGTGTGTGTGTGTGTGTGTGTGTTTTGTTAATGGCAACTGCATGCTGGTGATCAATAAACAAGGATTTGGGGACTACATATATCCCAATGGGAGAAACTCAGATGTTGGGCAAGCCAGGAGGAGAGATTGCCTGTCCAGTGACTTCTGAGACTACAGCAACAAAACGGGCTGGGGCAGTCTAGAAATAAAATCCAAAGGCAAGATCATCAGGGAGCCGGAGGTTGACCGCTCACTGACTGTTCTTCATTTGCGCACCCTTCTGGTTCCTTTGAGCTCCGCCTCTTCCTGACGTGCAGATGACACCGAAACACAATTAAACAGAAATACCGGCTGGAGAGTCTGAATGTGCCTGGGTAGCAGTGGCAACCAGCTGTCAGTTCTTATTAACTTCTGCATAAAACATACCTTGAGTGCGGTTTGTTATCAATTACTTGCCGAAATGAAACAACTGGGGCAAGGCAAGAGTGCCGCTCATATGAATTAAAGTGATTGGTTGATTGACCAGGGCACCTGTTGTAAATCATAACTGCTCGATCACCAGTCAGTTGGTTAGGTTCATTTATAAGCAAACTTCATGTCACAGCAGAACGGCTTTCACTGGAGATGAGCATTTGGGTTCATTTGTAAACAAATCTGGTTACAGGGGAGGAAGGAATACCACTCCCTTTCAAAAGGCAAGCCGACTCTGTGACACAACTTCTGGGTTTAGCTTGATAATAGTACCTGTTGGGGCCCATTACCCTAGTCTTGTCTGATGAGAATAGGATCATAGTTTCTTTTTTATGTCCAATAGTAGAGGAGGTGGGGTCTCCACGAAGACTGCGGGTTTCATTTCATGTCATTGAAAGGGATCATCACCTTAGGGTTTCAGCATCAAAAGAGAAAGACATTGATATTAACCTTGGGGTGACAGAGGAGGAAAAGAAGATCCAGAGGAAGCAATGAAGTGCCCAAAGTTCGCAAAGGAGCCCTCAAGCCTCTGTCCAGTAGCCTGGACTGCTAACTGCAGGGTTGGGGATTCAAATCCACCAGCTGTTCTCTGGGAGAAAGCTGAGGTGCTCTGCTCGTTTAAAGATTTATAGCTTCAGCATCCCCATCTGGCTACTGGGCGTCGGAATCCACTCCAGGACAGTAGGGTTTGGGTTGGTCCAAGGTCGCCCAGCTACCACGTGAGGGCACAGCATTAGTCCAGCAAAATCCAAACTCTGGGTCAAGCGTTTCCGGGGCTGGGTGGCCAGCTGCACCCATGGGCCCGCACACATGGGTAAGTTTCCAGAGCAGCGATGGCGTCTCTGTTTGTTTGTCCCCAGGGCTGCGAACGCCCTCAGCCCCACGGGAACAAGCACTTACGCCGCCAGCTTTCCGCTTGGCGGCCGTCCCAGGCCTCGCCCTGCGCGCGCACTGACACATTCTATCAACCAGTCACCGGGATCCACGCTCGGTCACCTTGATGGTATATTTTCTTTCTTCCCCCTGTCCCCCTCCCCCTCTTTAGTTCCAGTTCCTCCCAAATCTGTGACTTCTCTGATGATGAATAAAGATGGCTTCCTGGGAGGGATGTCCGTCAACACGGGCGAGGTGTTTTGCTCAGTCCCGGGCCGCTTGTCTCTACTTAGTTCGACTTCAAAGTACAAAGTCACTGTGGGGGAAGTTCAGAGACGGCTCTCGCCCCCCGAATGCCTCAATGCGTCTCTCCTCGGCGGCGTCCTCAGAAGGTAATAACTCCCCAACCCATTCCAGGTTTACGGTGGGGAATGGCTTCCGCGCAACTCCGGGGCACCGGCAGACGCGGTTGCCTAGCAACTGGGCGCGCTGAGAACCGCAGCTGCCAAGTGCAGGGAGCCCCGGAGCGCAACTTACACCCCGCCCAGGACAGTCGAACCCTCCTGCTGCTTGTTCGCCACGAAGGGCCGGTTCCATTTTCCTTGCCCCACTCTCGCTGTCCAGTTCCCTCCTGGCCCCCTGGGTACTTTAAGAATAGAGTTCTCCTAGCCTACAAGCCTGGACACTATTGGCAGGGAGGATGGTGATGGTGGTGGGGGGGCTGGTGTTGGAGAGCCATCCAAGAGTGCCATCCAGACCGCGTACATACCTTTATCTAAAATAGAATTTTCATTGATCCAACCTCCCTTTACACCTCAGGACATTCTGACGTTTCTCTGTAGTTGGTTACGTTAAAATGTAGTTGGTGAACGATGATGAAGCTAGGCCTCATAGCCCACTAATTTCAAACTGTGCCCACAATTTGAAATAACTGTTCTTCTCTGTGTGTGTGTGTCCTCCTGCCTTTAATAAACACAATCACCCCTAATCATACCAACAAGGACATTTTATAAGGCTTACAGCAATTACTTGAGGCCATTGAGATATTCCCCAATACTTCAGGAAGACCATCCACTGACTCCTTGTGAGAACTAGGGGAAGGCCTGGCCTTTTATTTTCTGATCAAAAGCCTCTCCAAGAGTCCCTTCTAGTGCCCAAACCCATTGGCAGTATCCCTGCTGTGAAGGCGACCTCACATGGGACAGGTATCCCAGGATGGTCCATCCAGGTTTGAGGGCTGAAAGACACTTCTTTCCTACAGCCTTGGTGTGGCTAGTGCCCCAAGGAAGGACATAGTGACTGTGGAGAGTTTTAAAAAACGATCCACCCCCCCTAAAAATCGTCCCAGGTTTTCTCATTTCGAATCTTCTTGCTCACCTCTACTTTGGTTCAATTTTCAAGTGAGTCCTAGGATGGGGCAATTCCTGGCAATCACTCCCTGGAGATTAACTGCATGCATCTAGCACTTTCTATGAGATCAATTGAGATAATCAATTAATAACAATGTTGATCTTGGAGCCTGACACATCGGGAACCCACCCGGATGTGTGTTTTACAGTTATGAGGATGATCCTCCCCATGCGTGAGTTTCCTTCACCTTTGAATCAGATCTCCAGAGTGACCCTTAGTCCCTTCAAAGAGCCCACCTGTTTCAGCAAGTACCTTGCCCTCTCTGAACCATTGGCTTCTTTCTGCCAGACTGCTCTTGCTGGTTTTTGCTCTTTACAACAAAATGTGTGTGTGTGTCTGCATATATAATTTTTACCTTCCCCGGACCCACCATCCTATACCCTGATTATTCCCATCTGGTAACATTTTTTTTCCTCAGGAGATAAAAAAAGAAAGAAACTACTTTTTAATGCTCTGTATTGCAGAAATTAAGCAAACCTCAGCAAATAACCAAAAGGAAAGGGGGTGGGGGTTGGGGGGGGAGCCGGGGAAATGTGCTAACCTCAAGTTAAAACCTCTTCAAGCTCCACTGGGCTTTAGATTGCTAAATCTAAACTTTGTTTCAGGAACACTCTGAGGTTAATCAGAATGTTAATTCTTGCAATTTCAGAGCCAAATCGAAAAATGGGGGGAGATCTTTGCGAGAAAGGCTAGAAAAAATCGGTTTGAATTTACCCGCGGGCAGGCGCAAAGCGGCAAATGTCACGTTACTCACCTCCCTGGTGGAAGGTAAGCAAAAGGCGCGCGGCCATTTCACGATGGGACTGAGCTTCACTGTTGGCGGAAGGCTGACATTTTACACGTTTCATGATTAACAGGAAATCATTGCGATTGTTTTGCCCTTATGAGTTGGATGTCAAGCGGCTGCTTGATGGAGGTTCAAAGGTCTTTATACTTAGAGGGAGCGGGCAGTTGGGGGGGGAGGGCGCAGACACGTGCAAGGGTCTCTATGCTCTGGAGTGTGCGGTGCAGGGTCCTCTCCAGGAACACGCAGATGTGCCTCTGTTTGAACTCTTGCAAAGATACCTCTGTAAGCAACAATCCACTCTACATTCCTTCTCCCCAGATTTCTCCTCTGAATCATTCTCTGTCCACTGAGGAACTATTCTTCTAGAATAGTTATTTTAAAACTCTGGTCATTCCCTGAGCCCTATCAGCTGATTGCTTGGGTCTTATTGTTATTGAAATACAGCTTAATAAGAAGCCAGCAATGCCTGGGAGAAAAGAGGAGTGGTGGTGGTAGGGAAAGGTGGGGGAAGCTCTTTACTGCAGATTTTGCCCATTGTGAATCCAAGAGCTACAGTTGTCGTAAGAGCACGCTAATTTGTTTGGGGCTGGGGATGCTATGGATGCTGTGTGCTACACAAGATTGATCCCACAATCAAGAACCAGGGGATCAACTAACTAAAGAATGGGCAAGGGATGAGAAACAACACTGGATGGTCCTAGTGGAGAAAGTTATAGAATTTTCTCTATGGTTTAGCATTTAGGCCTTCGGAAACATGTGTGTATTCCGTTTTTATGGACTTGATATTATGGCACCCGGTGCAAAGCTGGGTTTTGGAGGAGGGGATCCTGCATATTTAAGGAACAACCTTATAGTCCTCACAGTTGGGGGGGTGGGGAGGGGTGTTGCAGTTTGCCTTCTTCCAGGCAAAGTTACCTGGCTCAAGGCCACCCTCCAGGTGTAGCAGGCACGGGAATTTCCAGACCATAGTTATTAGTGGTCGCCTCTCAGCCTGGGGGGTTTCACCTTTTGCCCTTCAGGGAATTGCTAATATCCAGTCCTCCTTCAGAAATGAAGTCAAGGGAATCACAGTCCCAAACAGAGGCTTGGAGTTGAAAAGTGAGCAAACTAGAAGACCCACTGCAATTCCAATATTTGGTTGGGCACTTTTCAGTTTGATGAGTCATTGTAAGCGCTGTGTTTGAAGTATTTTGTTGTTATTTTGATAATGATGAAAAGTAAGTCATGATCCTTAAAAGTAATGTGACTATAGGCTAACTCAAGATAACTCGTTTTCAAGATTAGCCCTAAGCCCCTAGGGCTATGCTTGAAAAGGTTATGATTCTTTATGGAAAGGGGCTTCCCCATCAGCTAGAGCATCCCTCAAAAGCCCGGGTTTCCTATAGCTTCCATGTCATCTTGGTGTTGGAGAAAGACCTTCAGTGGGAGGAGGATGACAGGAAATGCTGAGGGGGAGAAAAGTAAAGCTGACTAGCAGGAAAATTGACAAATGAGAATGACCATTTTAATGCTGGAGAGAAATATTCTTTAATACATATGCGTAGACATATATACATGAATTTATGCTTATGCTTATCAGTTACTAATAAGATACTTTTCCCCCTTAATACAACTAGAGGAGAATGGTGAAAATGTTTATATTTTACTGAAAGCTGGCATAACAGATACTTTCAAAAGAGAGGCCGTGACTTGAATGCCCTGCTGGAAGTCTACGTTTAGTTGTAAGGGACACCCAGAATTTATGGGCTTAACTTGCCTGAAGACAAAGCTTGAGAAGAGAGAGAGACCCTGAAGCTATTGGCGTTGCCAGGCTAGGAGGTGGCTGGGAGGTTGACCAGGGAGAGGCAGTGAAGGCAGGCAGATTTGTCTCATCCATTGGAATGACAGCCTGGGAACCATTTTTCATTCGGGCATCTGTTGAACCTTTGCTTTGTCTCCCCTCCCCACCGGCCTCTAGGGGGAGGGAGAGTAGGCCAGGAAGTGTCGCCTTCCCTGGAGTGTTCAGAGTCCTTTTATGACTGACCGCCATTGCTGTCTTTTCAGGGGAAGCTGTCCACTTAGCTCGGGATTTTGGATACATTTGCGAAACGGAGTTTCCTGCCAAAGCTGTTTCGGAGTATTTAAACCGGCAGCACACGGACCCCAGCGACCTGCACTCTCGAAAGAATATGCTGTTGGCCACCAAGTGAGTGCTCCACACCCTTACACCCCCCCTTAACTCCTCCCCAACAGTGCTGCACTGCTGGAAGGGGGCTGGGTGGAGGGGACACTTAGGTCTCCTGGGTGGGCTCCCGAAGTGCTGTGAGCTCAGGAGTGGGGTGACTAGTCACAGTTCTACTCTCCTGAACCCCAGTAATCCCAGGCAGACCTTTGGGGTACTCCTCCTTCCTGCTCTTCCCTGGGCCCCTTGGTGCATATTTCTGCTTAGGTTTCACACCTATTTCCCCGTCACAGCAGAAGGGGCGTGCATACGCGATCAGGGGCGCTCAAGGAATGGATATATCACCCAAGTGTACCCATCTCTACCCAAAGCTCTAATTACTCCGTTTCCAACGTTGCTGTTTGTCATCTTCCACAGACTTATAAAATTTACTATAACTCCAGAGGGGGAAAATCATAAATCATCGGCTAAATTTAGGTCCAGAGCTCATTTGAACTTTTACAGTGGGTTTTCTATTTATTTGATTTACTCCTGTCTTTGGCTTCAGTGTCACATTGTTGGTGTTTTATGGCCGGCGCAGGCCTGCAGTGGGCGGCGCTGCGTGCGCTGGCACGTTTTTTTCTCTCCCGGGCGCGGCCCAAGCAGCGGCGCTCATTTATTTAGTGCTCTGGGACGCAGTTTGTTCCATTGACAGCGTAATTTAAAGAAATATATGGAAGGCTGAAAAAATCATTTGCTCAAATTTGTTCAGATGTTTTTGAGACGTGATTGGAATTTGATTGCCCCTTTCCGCAGGGTCAAAAAATATTAATGTCCCAGAACTTTAATTGCTTACAGACCCTGGTTTAGGGCTTTGAAGATTTAAAAGGTTTGACTCCAAGCATTTGTTCTCCGGCTCAGAATTTCCTTTTTTGGCACTTTGGTAATGAGTGCGAACTTAAGGCAAGGCTCTAACCATCTTGCCCAATGATTAAAACCCAGCACCCACCCTCTCCTTAGAAGGGTTCCCTCTGAGGTGCCTGATAGAATGAAAATGAGTCTTCATCAGGAGGTTGCCCCTGCTACCCTCGGTGGGGTGCTGCGGGCTTATTGGCATTTTAGAAAGGAGGAAGGGGAATTTGCAAACAACAACAACATATATAAATCATATAACAGGATTGCCACAAACTACTGTCATTTCCCTAAGGGATGCTTATAACTGCATCAGACCCGTAGAAGCCTGGGGGCTTCTCTAAGGCCAGGACTCCTTGTATCCATACCATGCGGGGCAGGGGGGCTTCGCTAGCCCCAGCCTTCTGGATTGCTGGGTAGGGATGTGTATGAGAGGGTTTCAAAAGTTGATGGAAAAAGAACAAGAACAAAACCCCAAAGGCCTTCATCTTTGGATCCCATTTTCCCCACGTACTTTCTGAAGCCCTCTCATAGGTGAATGCCTCTCCCCCTCCCCTCTAGCCCCACAGCTACCCTCTTTGTAAGAACTGCCCTACTTAGAGCCAAGCTAGTACTGCTATTGCTTCCTGGTTGTGTATATGTGTTTGTTTCAAATGAGAAACCAGAGGGCAGAGAGTGAAGACCATCAGTTAGGGGACACCATCAGTTAGGGGACACCATCAGTGTTAAACCAACAAACTGTCAGCTGCTGAAGACAGGGGCCACGGAGAACGGTGGTTTTTATCCATGAAGTCTCAGAATCCCTGGCTTATAGGACCAAGGGCCCGGAATTTGTCTCCAGGCAGAGCCTCATTTACTTATTGGCCAGGCTAGGAGCCACCTTGTGTCTCCCTGGCCTTTCCATCCAGCCTCCGGGCTGGAGGGCTATATGCAGGTTCACCTCCTAGACCTGAATAGAGGCAGCTGACAGAAGCCAGCCAGTCTCTGAAAAGCTGGGGGTCTTTGAGATGCTTTGCTTGCCACAGAGCCAAGCTATTTAACCTTCTGAGGTAGTGCCCTTCTGTTCTGTTCTGCACGCCCCCCCCCCCACCCCCCAACTGTTAATAACTTCTCCAAAAAAGCCCAATCCATAGCTAGGCATACAGGGTTGCTAAGGCTGGGAGATTTCTCTAATTCGAGGTGCCTCCAGGAAATAAAAACCACCAACAAATAAACATCTACTCTCCCCAGTGGCTTCACCATCTATCCTTAGGTTTTATTTAAACAATTTGGGGAATCCTTTTATATCGACAACAACCATGCTGTACAAAGGTGTTTTTCAGGAGCATACACTTAAAAGAAAGGGGTTGGGGGCCGAAAGCACCTCCCTCCCCCAATTCCGCAGGTAAACAGATTTCGGCTTCCAATGGACTCAGAACGCTCTCCTGGAATAAACCAGTTACTTGCCCAGGGCCATGCAAGGCTCCAGCAATCTGCTCCTGTGCCAGGGACAGGCTTGTGGCCCAAGGGCCTATATCTTTCGTGATTTTTTTTTTTTTTTGCCTCTGATCACGACGAGGCTGGAGAGGCAGGGGAGAGGAAGGGAAGGGAGCTTTAAAAAGAAATGCCAGGTAAAAAACGCAAACATTCCTACATATTCAAAATCAAGCCCTGGAGTCAGGCAATTTTCCCAAAGTGGGAGTCTATGTGGCCCTAGTAAGGAGGGGGGAAAGGAATGGAAAGGGGTGTGTGTGTAAAGTTTCTAGGTGGAAGGCGGGCCTTACCGCCCCACCCCCATCTAGTCCCAGCTGCCAGTGAGAGGAGCGCGCTGGGAAAGGAAACAGCGGAGTCGCCCACATTAGCCTCGCTCTTCGGTGACCGCGTGCCTCTGGGCTTGTGTGAGCGTCTCCTTCCTAATGCCAATGACAAAACGACACTGAGGGTGATTGTCTGTTCTTCCTTCAACTCCCCCACCCCCTTTGCAGGCAACTTTGTAAAGAATTTACAGATCTGTTGGCACAGGACCGGACACCAATCGGGAACAGCCGGCCCAGCCCCATCCTGGAGCCTGGGATCCAAAGCTGCCTCACGCACTTCAGCCTCATCACGCACGGCTTCGGCGCGCCGGCCATTTGCGCCGCGCTCACGGCCCTGCAGAACTATCTCACTGAGGCCCTCAAAGGCATGGACAAGATGTTCTTGAACACCACCGCCACTAACAGGCACACGTCTGGGGAAGGCCCAGGTAGTAAAACTGGCGACAAGGAGGAGAAACACAGGAAATGAAAAAAAAAATTAAAAAGAAGGAAAGATGTTTTAAACACAAAAGGAAAACAAAAAACAAAACCAAACAATTTTAGCTTTAAAATATTGGATTGGCTTTGGAAGAATAATAGGTAGAATACACATACAATCAAAAATTAAAAAAAAAAGAAAGCTAAATAACATTTAGAACAAACAAGCAAACAAAAACCCTGAGGCGTACATCGGAGCGACAATATTGTTTCTCAGTGTCTATTTCAAGATGCATTTGGAGCCAACCGTCCGGATTTTCCACTTCGGGTTCTTTCGAGCTTAGTCATATTGATAATAAAAGGAAACTATGATTTCGTCCCCCTCCCCCCCTTTGGAAAAGAAACATAAGACTAAGCATGTGAGGGGGGGGGGGAACCCACTAACTTATTGGAAGAAAATCGGAGAAAACCATGTTGGTGTCAGTTTTTGAGAGCTGGTTGACTGAGACGCACGAACTTTTTAATTTTTAATATATTTTTAGGAACCTCTTTCACAGTCCCCGCCCCTCCTGCTCACCTCCCTGGTCTCCCAGTCACCCTTTTCTCCGTGGCCCTCCCTTGCTGCTGCGGTCAGGGAATCTGCAGGATACCGCGAGTGTGGTTAGCCCCTTCCGGATGGTCTCCGGGTCTCCATGGTATTCCTGCCCACGCCCCGCCCTGCGTCCCTCACTCCCCGGAGCCTGGCTCCCTGACCCTTTGACTAATTTGGGATGGCAGGGGCTGGGGGCCAGCGAGGTGCAGGCAGAGGTTTCCGCTTTGGGTGCGGATCACACAGAGGCTCCCGCGGCTGAGGAAAATCCGGACCAATAAGTTGATCCAGACTCATCAATTCCTTTCAGAAATGTTTCTAGTCCCCAACCTTGCCAGCAGCTGCATAAAGAGAATCTTGCGTTTGTTATAATATTTGTGTCATCTACCGATTTTAAGAACTCTAGTAAAAAAACACACACACACTATGAATACGTTGATTAGTATGTAATTCCTTCGGAGGGGTATGTACCATTTCATTCTCTTCTGTTTTCCAAAGCTTTGCCCGCATGGTTTATGAGCTTCTTCAAAGAGGACTTGGGCTTCCTACACAATCTATAAGGTACAGAGAAAAAAAAATCCCTTTTTAATCAAAGCCTATGTGTCAGAATTCCGCAGGTGCACTTCTTTAAAGAAGCTCAAAGGAAATAATTAAGAAAGTGGCCAATAAGAGATGGAAGGAACTTTTAATCTAGTTGCTAAAAGACACCCTCAATATCCGAATTTAGGTAGGGTGGGGGAGGCGCTGCAGAGTGAATTTGGAGGGAGAAGAGTAAAGGGTTCTTGGATCCCACTGTTCTAATAGTGTTGTCCTGCCTTTAAGATGGATTCCATTTCCGCCGTCCCTCTGATGAAGGCTGTTTTCACAGAGCAAAGGAACAGCTTTGGGAGTGGGCAGGAGGAGTAGGGTGATGCAGGCCCCCGTGTTTCTGCAATAATTGCTTTCTTACAAGACGCTTTATGAATGAGCTCCCCCTCCCCCGTGCACTTGTTTTGGCATATAATGGTAAAATAATGCAAAGTGAAAGAGATGTATTTCAACTATGAATTTTGCCGTCTGGATGCAATGGGACTATTCCCAGTGGATAAAGTTTCATGCATTTAATATCTCTCACTTCTGGCAGCCTGGCTCCTTTGACTGGCTCCCTCTGAGCATTATTATGAAATAAGATCCGGAGTCCCCCCTTCCCGCCCCTTCTCCCCGCAATAGGCATTGGGAAACCACCCGGTCAGAAAGGTGGGAGAGAGATGGGTCTCTATGTTGAGTGCAGTTAGAGGCAATTCATTGAATAAAATAAACGGGAAGGACCCTGGCAACATCCCGTGAAGATACAGATCCTGATGTTCTTGGCTTTACTCTTAGGACCCACTCAGTTCCAGCAGCTCTGTCGCCTAGCATGGGACTTGACCTTGGAGAGGGACAAGGGAGTGGGATTTTGCAACTGGTGAGGGCATTTAGAGTTGGGGGCTGAGGCTTAGGGACCTGGTTTCCGGGCACTGAATGGGCCCCATGAAGTTGATGGCCCGCCCCAGTTCTTATCCCCAACTCCTCTGGACCCTCTTGGTCTGCAGGGCCGAAGTCCAGCAGTCCGGAAAGTACAAAATCCGAGGATTGGACAATAAGGCCAGTAGAGATCCCCTGGCTTTTCCCAGTTCTGCAGCCCTCGTTTTTGTGCGGGGGGGCCTGGCCGCTTGCATTAGATGTGTTCTGATGGCACAGGCCGGGAGAAACCACACTGAAAACCATCGTCTCCTTTCCTTGCAGGGCAACGCGCCCCACGCGTGTGACGTGCGAGAGGCGTGATGGACGCGCCTTGCTCTTACTGTGCAGGTCCTGTGAGCGTGTGGGCCACTCGGGCCCAGTCGTGTTGAGGACATAGAATCAGCCGCTGGAGGGGCTGCCGGCCACGCGCAGGCCCTTCCCGCTCTCGGTCTCACCTTAAGGGCTAAAGGGACCGAGAAAGCCCATGCTCCAGTAGGTAATGGGGTGGCGCCCCCAGGGCAGCAGGCGGAGAGACTACCGGCTGCCGCCCAGCGCTGGCTTCCGCAGCGCCGCAGGGAGATGTCCAGGGGTCCCTCTTGGAAGCCCCCTCAGGCCTCTGCCAAGACAGCAACTGCACCCTCATGCGCCTAAAGGCGGGTGATCGGATGGGGGTTGTCTTGCTGGGCTTTGTAGGCTCCCTCCGTCGCCTCCCCCCCCCCGCCCCCCCCCATTATTATTCGCACTGTCCTCCAAAGCAGCGGCTACATTGAGGCTCTATGCACCCGCACCCCCTCCCTGCCTGGTCCCCCCGCCCCATACAGAGGGAGCCCCCTTACTGCCTACCCCCACTTCTCCTTTCATGTAGGAGGCACATAACCCTTGCCTTCGTTAGCCAGGCCAGCTATGTTTATCTGATAATTGAGTTATTAAAAGATTTGGTTTCCTTGGGCCCATAAATCAATAAACAGTGGGATTAACGCAAGAGTTTGCCTTTTAAGTCAAGGGAAACGTTTAAGGCAAGCCCCCTTTGAGCTTTATTTTCAAACTAAACAGGTGGGTAGCAGTCCTCCCGCGACCCCAACTCTAGACATTTTCACCAAGGCGCTAGCTGGAACCTCCCTAGCTCTCCTTAATGTGGGCTCTGTACGTAACCTTAGGAAGAAGCGGCCAGGATGTTGCCGCACTGCCCTCAACCCTTTGCACGTTGGAAGCTTCTTTTAGAAGCTCCTGGCCATTCTGATACTTTTATTGTGACTCTCAGTCTAGTAAGGACAGGACTGTCCTAGGAGAGGATTCCAATATCCAAGGGGTCTTCAACCTCCCCACCCTACCCCAGCACAACTGGGTCTGTAACCCTCTCTCATCAGATCATCTTACATTTTCTCTCCCCTTCTTCACACCCACGTAAAGAACCGAAGGGGCTCTCAAAGATCTGGCCGCTTTGTTTTCTTTGGCCAAGGACACAACTGTCTCTCAAGCAACTATCTTATATCCTGTGAAAACTGTGGTCGGATGGAAATCCTGAAACCCCAAACTTATCCACACACTGCTCCTCCAGTACAAAGTCTTAGTTAAAAGGGCAAAGTGTTCCTAGTTAGAGTGTTTATAGAGAATCTGTCAACCCATCAGATATCCTCTAAGTGTAATACATTATGTGGAAGGGAAATGACCTTAAACCATCTGATGTTGCCTCAAGAGCACTTTCCCTCCCTATGCTGATGTATGCTAAGGTATTGGAGTAGCAAGAGAAGAAATCTTGACATTTGTTTTTGCTTTTACAAAAGTGGAATGAACACTGTCTTTAAATGCCAAATTTGACTCCTTTTTTTTGAGTTGGTCTCTAATTCACTCACCTTGTTTTGCCACACAATCGAGAAATATCCATCTATTGACTCTTCATGTGAAGAGCTCTAGAGGGTATCCATGTTCAGTTTGTATATATTTATTTATGCTTAATTTAATGGGAATGTGTAAATATGGCGAGCAAGTAGTTTGGGATTATTTATCTGTGAATCTATACCTCTGTGAATGGGTGGTAAAAAATTTAAAAACAAAACAAAAATAAAAACAAAAAATCCCCCCCGCTTGACCCTAGGTAGAATCCTATCTGGATTTTTCTGTTCTTTATAGACAAGCTGTTATGGTAATGGGTAGAAATTGGTTTATTGTCCAGTGTTGATCTAATTTACATAAATAAAAGATTGTTGTGTTTTTGTTGTGTTTTCATCTTCAGTTTTTTGAATATGGATATTGTTTAATTCTACAGACAGATAAAAGTATAACCAAGAAGGTGCTTTCTCCCTCCTCCTCCCCTCTCCCCCTCACACAGGCAATGCTTTTTGTTACAACAAAGATACAATAAATTTCGCTTCTCAGAAAAAAATAGACACTTTTGCTTTCACTAGGTGGTGTTTTCATTTTTTACATTCCAAATTGACACTCTTCTCTCTTATATCTAATTAAATTTGCAATAAAATCTCATGTCAACTACCTCTTTTGGTTTATTTTGGCTTTGACAAAATAAGGTGTCAAATTCATTTCCCAGGTAAATAAAAGCGTGTTGTAGATCCAAGTCAAAATTCACTCTCCTCCATCACTAGTTGGGTGGCTTCTGGGCAGCAATCTGTGAAGGAAATGATGAAGGAGAAATGTCCATAGGTATGGATCTGGATTGAGTTAACAGGGTCCATTTTTAGGAATAAGCCCAGCCCTGATCTCATCATTTGATGCTTCCTTAATGAATTAGTAAAAACTCCCTTGACTCAAAAGAGGAAAACAAAGGTTGATTCCTACCTTAGGCTCAGTGACAATTGGGAAAAGCTATTCATGGTAGGGTTCATGGACTGTAGTGGTCAAACCTCACCTCAATCTGTATTTCACCTCAAGACTTTGGGAACCTCTCTGAAACCAGGAGAGCCAAAATGTCCAAGTTGTTACCGTTTGGCCAGGCACTGCTTCTTTGGGGAGGGTGTGTTTGTGTCCCATGGCCTCTATCTGTAAAATGTGATCCTCCTTTCCAAAGGCAACACTGTTTCTGTTTACTTACAAAAGGCAGAAGAAGCAACCTGTTTAGGTGAATTTTAGGAGAGTCAGCAATGTTAAATCAATAGCTCCAAATCACATGAACGAATTTAGCATAGAGTTGGTGTTCAGTTAATTAATGATATGCCTGCCAGACCCATTTTCTGTATTTCAGGTAAATCGATTTGCTTTGGAACCCGCCCCCCATATGAAAAGACAAAAGGAACAATGAAATCTTCTCTATGTGAGATTTCCCCTTCTTGCCTTCCATCCATATTATTTTAAAAGATGGATCAGTGCTAGAATTACAAACGAAAGAATACTAATTTAAAAAATGGAAGTAGAAGAAAGCAAAGCAACCAAAGTGATTCAATTCAGGGGAAGTGCGATTATGAGGGCATGCAATCCATTACCTAAAGAAAACAAGTATATGTGTGAATCCCTGACTCAGCTGGGTTATATCGGGTATCCTTTTCATTTGCTTTTGGTGGGTAGAAAGAGTTGGTGGATAATTTCCTGGCCTCAGGGCCCCAGGTTCAGGAGAAACAGACCTGCAGGCTGTTATCTCAGAGGTGAGTTTCCCACCCCAGCCCCATTGAGTCAGGTCCAGGATAGTAACCTTCACCAGCCTAAACCCAAGGTCCCAAGGGGTCTGACTGTAGGGAAATAACTGCAGGAAAGAACTAGATCAGAAAAGGGAGAGGGGAGGAGCAGGGGAAGCTGGAGACACTCTTGTTTGTGACAGACAGCTTGCGGGCCTTTTCCTTTTCCTACTGTCTTCCAGAAACTGTAGATGCAAGGAAATAATCTGCAGCCAGGGCTCTCAGGTCCATTTGTGACCCTGCAAAAACAAAAACAAAAAAGGTGTCATTGGCATCCCTGCGGGCCAGAGGGCTGCCAGGCAAGGTGCAAGGTTTACCGAGTATCTGGAAGCGGCTCTCAGGCAGGTATTCCCGGCTAAGGGCCCTGATGAAAAGAGTGCTAGGAGGAAGGCCTGATTACTTTTTTATGAGGCCACACTCTCTTTCTTCGTTTGTAAATAACAGCCCCGGGAGGGCCCTCCCCAGGGACTTCGTGCGCCTGCGCTGAAGGCCACGACAGGCCGTGTCCCTTTCAGAGGGCGCTCCTGACTCGAGGCACAACCCTCGCACGCAGCCTTCTACGTTTGGACGACGGAGGGTGGTTGTCTGTCACATTGAAGCTTCAGAAATTAAACGTGCGGCACGCAAGTCCATTAATTTTAGCTTCCCATTAATCTATTTATAAGTGAGCCAGCGCTGGGTCTATAAATACAGTCCTATAAAATTGAACTCCTTCCCATAAATCTTCCAAGTTGTTTATTTACATGTATTCCCTCACCCTCTAAGGAGCCTCGTTTAAACTTGGGGAAGACCCAGGCAGCCCCAGCCTCAGACCGCGAGTGCTGTCCCCTCCCCTCGTCTAGGCGGCAACCCCAGGCTCCCGGCGGAAGGAAGGAATTATTGAGCTGAGCGGGGAGGAACGGAATGGGTTAGAAAAGAGAGGACACGGAATCGTTTTACCACTTGATTTTGTTTCCTTGTTTGTTTCCCAAACTCGAGCTCTCTGCATTTCCTATCACAAGCCCCACATTGATTTATAACGTTATACACAGCACTCTAGCCGCTGTCGATTCTGCCGTCGCTCGGGGTGAGCTCCGTTTTCACTTCCCTGGCACCACTCTGACATCAGGCCTCATAAATAACCCCGTCGGGCTTCTTTAGGATGCCGCCGGCTCCTTTGTGTCCCCAGGTCTTCTCTCTGGTCCAGAGTCCTTCTTTCCTCCTGTCCCTCGTTCCTAGGTCCGCCTACGCCCTTACATTTGTAGCTTGCCGCCGCCTGCAGCGCTCGGAAGCCCGGGCCCGAGGGCAGTGACCTTGACCCCAGGCTCAGTGTCGACGATCTCAGGTACGGCCAGTGCGCGGCCCCAGCCTGTGCCCGCAGGCGTTGGGGAACCTTCTCAAGGTTGCTGGGCCGGGTGTCTTGGAGCGCGCACCAGCACTGGCCGCTGAGCCTCGGCTCCGTCCCAGCCTCGGGAATGACCCTGAACGCGGCTGCCCGCGGGCCCGCCTGGGAGGATTCTGGAGCGCACCCCTGGAGATTAAGGCCCGGGTGTGTGTGCCAACGACTGTAGGGTGGGCAACCCCCTCCTTCCTGTGCACTCCCAACCTTTTTTTTGTGTGGGGGGGCGAGCTGTTTATGCTCCTGTTGAAGGAGGAGTTTCAACACAAGTTCCACACGGTCCACGCTGGTCACTAAAGTAAGATCGCGTGGCGATTTGGGGCCCACTTGCACAAAACTGACAGGTTCCTGCCCTCCAGGCTTCTGGTAACTTTCTCTCTTCCCTCTACAGTATAGCGTACAGCCTCCTGGAGCTGACCCAGGAGAGAGACGCCACGTAGGGGTCACACCTGCAGCCGGGAAAGGACTCTGCATACAAAATGTAAAAAGCCCCATAACGACCCATGGACTTTGCCAGGCGTGACTGGCCTGGTGCGCACGGAGGGGGAGGGCAGTTCCTGCAGTCAGCTGTGACTCCACCCGTTCACGCCCCGCTCCAGACGTGCCTGTTCGCGGGCGATATTAGCAAACGTTTTAAGGATGTGATTGTCAGGTGTCATTAACCGATGTTTGTTCGTTGGACCGTTTGCATAACTGGGAGGAGGGCATTGAATATTCTCTGGATCGAATTCGTCACCCGTAACAGCCCCCTATCCTGAGTTGTGCAGACATTGATCCAGTGGTTGAAGAAAAGGTGCGGGCACAGGAGCAGAGGGGCCCAGAGACAAAAGGATCCGGAGGAGCTGGCCGGGGATTGGGCATACACGTTTCATCAAGCTTGGAAACCGGACCCAAATCTGACGAGTCCTCTAGGTAGAGTAGGGCTGCGTCTGCGTCTTGCAGAGTTCTTAGCGCTCTGAGCTGATGTACCATTAGAGGTCCCACAGCTCTGAGGTCAGGGCTCTGCTCGGAAGCGTCTAATTACATAGATAAGCAGGTGGGCATTGGTGAGCAGAGAGGACAACCCATAATAAGAAGTCTCTAAAATAAAATTTAGCTAGCTTCTATCCAGTGGTGGAGCCTTGGTGGGGTAGTGAGGGGGTTACCTTTGAACTGCTAACCAGCCACAAGGCCAGAAGTTCTAAACTACTAGCTGCTCAGCTGGAGACAGGAGAATTCTACTCTCTTGAAGATTCGGAAATCCAAAGGGGCAGTTCTACTCTGCTATGACAGTATGTAGGTACCCAGTTATAGTTTTTCCAACTAAAGATTAGGAAAACCTACTCCTAGCTTTGGAAAAAGGTGAGATGGGATTGCGGAAAATGGTTGAGAAATTCTCAGTCAATACAAAATGAAACCCAACAATCATCAGGGCTCCATTAGCTGGCCCTCAATCAGTAACAGCAACAAGAGCTCTACATTTTGGATCAAAAGATCAATCCTGCTCTAGGTCAGATTTTGTATATATGCCATTCTCTCTGATAAATGTGTTTACTAGGTGACTAGGTGAAAGACATTTTTTTTTGAGCTTGAGATTTGGAGTTAGGACTATTCACACACACACACACACACACACACACACACTCACTCACACACACCACACACTAACCTGGGAACTTGCCCATACCAAATAAAAACCTACAACAAAACAATATTTACTGATGCATATTTCTGTGCTTTACGGGATGGAGAATGTTTTGTGCAATGACTCCGGGGATCTTATTGTCTAGAGAGACGTCTTTAGACTAGGGATTCTTAAAAGCTGGGGAATGAACGGCCACGATTTGAGCCCATTTGGTCTTTTTATATTCTCTTAATCCAGGGTTTTCAAACTTTCCCTTTCCTTCTTTTTAGGGGTGGGAGACATGAGTCCTACTAACAAAATGGACTCGATTGATTAGTGACTCAATTCACCTTTGTGCTCACTACAAATATTCTTTTCTTTTTCAAAGATAAGGGCCATTCAAGACAATGGGGCTAAATAATCCAAAGAAGGATCAAGCTGATCTGGGTCCCTGTGACCTTTTACCCTTCCTTTAATTCTCAATAGTGAACATCTGTGTTTGGTGACCAATGTCTGAAAGTAATAAAGACTATTAGGGGATTTTTTTTTTAAGGGAGGGATTGGGTGCCAGTGAAGAGAGGTTAGACCTTTGTTCGTGACTCTGCTTTGCAGGATGAAGCTAAAGGATACCAGCCAGGAGGCCTTGTTGCTTTTAGACCCTGAGGGATTGAGTCTAGTAATTATTGTCCTGAAGTCATGTTCCTTGGTTGGTGCTGTTGATTCCCGTGCACAGCAACATATACAACAGAAAGCAACACATCCATCCGCACAATGGTTGCTGCCACCGTGTCAATCCATCTCTTTGAGGGCTTCTTCTTTCTCAACGATTCTCTACTTTACCCAGCATGATTCTTTTTCCAGGGATTGGTCTCTCATGATACCAATAACACGTCCCAAGTACTTGAGATCAAGTTTTGAAACTTACATACTTGCTTGTAAGGAGTACTCTGGTTGAACTTCTTCCAATATGGATTTGTTTCTTCTTTTAGCAGTCCACAGTACTTTCAATACCACAATTCAAACACAGATAGAGGTAATTCATATAGCTCCTTTCCTCCCCCTCTTCACTAGTCTTTGAGCAAAATTTAAAAACTCTTACCACTTATCCCCGGCAAAAGATTATTTCCCCATACCTAAAAACTTGTTCTGGGCTTATTTAAAGACTGTTAAATTAGTTTTCTAAATACCTTCTCAGTTCTCTCATCGTATTTGTGAAGGTACTTTTCTTTCCCACGTACAAACCAAGATCAAACCAAACTCAAACAACTTGACAAGTACAAACACCCACCACCTGTTAATCAATGCATTGAAAAGCATCTCAGGCTTCAGTGCATACAAGTCCACAGTCTTGGATACCTTTGAAAGGCTCAGAGACTTTGAAGAATAAGATATTCCACAGATAACCTATTAGAGAGACTTATCTCCAAAACCAAAGTCAAGCATGAAATGACATATTTTCTCAGGACACATTGTTTTAGTGGCTCTCTGCTGGGGGTGTTTGATGATCCAAAATGTGTTGTTCATAAAGGCCAAAAATATGATCTTGAACGAGCAATCCTATTACATATACATGTTTGAAACTATGTAACAATTTAAAAGTCTGAGTGAAGTTAAGTTTAGAAATGAGAAAGGTGGGTAGATAGATTGGTAGATAGGTAGGTAGATAGATTAGATAGATAGATAGATAGATCCTAGAATCTTAATTGCACTAAAACTTTTTGTTATCTTGTGTCATTTGAAAAAACTCTTCTGTTTTAATATTCTAAAAATCTGTATATGGGGGTGTGTATAAGGGTCACAGCATGAGACCTGAAAATGTTGTTCAAATTCTCCTGGCAACTGGAGGGGTTGGCTGTATGTCATCATCACACATGACCTGTGCACAGAAACGTGAGTCTGTGGTTGGATAGTTCTACATTGATATCACATATGTGCACAGAAGACTGTTTTCATTCACCATTTCGCCTTGATGTTAAACATGTGTTGGGACTTTTGGAACCCTGACTTCCGCAGATCATATTTGTGATTTTGTTCTTACACATGCAGTTTAGAAACCTACAAGGTGATAACTAGGTTATTCTCTCTCTCTCTCTCTCTCTCTCTCTCTCTCTCTCTCTCTCTCTCTCTCTCTCTCTGCTAATAACTCCATCCTTCTTCCATGCCTCTCCCCCACCAGCTTCCCCCTCCCCGGCATTCTGTCAAGCAATAGGCTGTAAAATAGTTATCCAGACCAGCAGCCAGGCAAGTGCCGTTTGAGAGTAATTTCTGCCCCAAGCGTTTAGCCCAGGGCAAAGCAAGCGTGCTCTCTAACTGATCAACCTGGATATTTCATTATTCATTAATTTACTGTTTAACCAAATCCCACTCATTATCAGAGGCAACGCTTGGCAGAGCCCAGCGAACAGTGGCAGTTGGTGTCAGGCGTGGAGAATTGGCCCATTTGATCCTGGGCTGTTTTATTATTCAACACCACTGACTGAGAAAAAGGTCCATGAATAATAAAGAGCCAAAGCGTGTTTGAACTGAGAAGCATGACACAGCCTTACAAAACAGCAGTTAGAAAATTAAAGGCAAGGTGGCCCAGACTTTGCATTTTTTTATCTTGGCTGTGGGCACAGACATTTATATCCCTACATTGTTTTCAGTGATCCCCTCCACCCGCCCTCCGTCTTTAAGACAGAGGCATTTGTTTCAGCCAGTCGCCCTCTCTCAGAACAGGCCATTGAGGAACTCAGGAGCAAACTTACACAGCAAGAAACAAACATGCCTCCAGATGGGAACTTGAAAATGTCATTTCTAACCTTATAATCCCTTCAGTCCTTTGTGGCCCTTCACACAGCTATAGGGAAGATTGGGGTGATTTTAATTCTTCTTGGACCTGCCATCATCCATACCCTGAGTTGGTTTAATAATATAATTCATGATGCTTCACAAAGCCCGGTTATATTCCTTTTCTGTCTCATTAGCTCCTTGACAGATCTTTGGGCCCATCAGCACCTGGCCACCCAGGGCACATAGCAAATCTTTTAGGGATCCTATTAGCAATACATAAAATCACGAGTGTCATTCATTAATATGAGAATAGAACACATGAAATATATGAGGGGGCTTCAGAAAATTTCATGGCAAAAAAGAATGAATGGATAATGGAATATTTCCACCTTCCCTTTTTGATGCTCCCTCATATAAGAATGGCAGAAGAGTTCACCCTCTTCCAAAAACACCTTTCCGAGTGCTTACAGGCAGTGGGCACGAACTCTGCCAGGGCCAGGCTGGGTCTCTAAGGGCACTATCTCACAGATGGGGTTCAATGGTGATTGGCCTGACCTTCTACTCATGGCTCCTTTTGATTCCTTAGTTGACAAGCTTTGAATAAGAGACAACAGGACCCACAAGCCATGATAGCAATCTCTTTCTGTGTGTTGTCTTCTGCTGCCTAGCAGCCTCTTCATCTGATTCACACACAACGTTGTTTAGGCAGCAAAATTGAGCACATGAGTTGTGACTATTTCCTTCAGGTAAGTAATAAGTCATAGCTGTGGAGGGGAAAAAATAAAGACTAGTAAATTTCAGATGGGCAGCTCATACTGATCAAAATTATATATATATATATATAAATAAATTACATGTGTCCATACATGTTTATATATACACATACTTACACAATTTTCTAGTATTCATGATTTGATCGAAAGAGAATGACCTCGGTGCCAGCATACTTGCAACGACAAGCCAAAGGCCCTTCCCAAAGGTGGTGAAGGAAGAGGATCACAATGGTTTTGAATACCGGCATCTGTGAGTTTGAAAACACTAGGGAGTGCTTGACTTTTTCGTAATCCTGCACGTTTTCTTGCTTGCCTTGTATGCATTTGGAAACTGTAGTTAATGTGCTGCCTTTAGAATAGCATGTGAACACAGCAAGGATTACTTTTTACACTGACAACCTCACCACCACATTTATAAATGTGTGAGGATTTCTTGTCCAATCTCATTGCATCTGGATCCTGACAGAACTACAATTTGAACTTTGGTTTCAATGTAACCCTTGCTGTTTCCTCTATAACAGATCTCAGGGGTTCCTTCCAGAAATGTGGGTGTTTTTTGCTTTCTGATGGCACTGTTGGGTAAGCTTTGGACTGCTAACTGAAAGACCAGGGCTTCAAACTCACCAGCTGCTTTTTGGAAGAAAGATAAATCTATTTGCCCACACAAAGATGTAGAAAGCTTTGAGAACTCGAGATGGGGTCATGATGAGCTGAAATCAACTCGGTGGCAATCCTGTTTGTTTGATGGTGAAGGGGTTATAACTCAAGGCATCTGTTAACGGAAAGATAGACTGCCCCAAACACCAGCTAGTCCACGGAAAAAAGAGGAGGCTCTCTGCTCCTGTCAAGATGAAGTTTCAGAAACTTGAAGAGTAGTTCTTTTCTGCCAAGTGGGATCCATAAGAGTTGGAATGGACTCATTGGCATTTTCTTTTCTTAGGGGTTGGGGGGCAGAATATACATCTCAGCAGGTTTGAAGGAAGAGGGCCTAAAATTTCCTAATACCAAAGGACTGACATGTTTTTCAAGTGGACTTTT
Source organism: Echinops telfairi (assembly GCF_000313985.2). Lineage (NCBI taxonomy): Eukaryota > Metazoa > Chordata > Mammalia > Afrosoricida > Tenrecidae > Echinops > Echinops telfairi. The sequence continues at coordinate 15,139,833 of NW_022107432.1, read as the reverse complement.
TTACAACAGATATTATTGATGTCATACTTTCTGGCATCCATTGTAAAAAAAAAGGTGAACATTATTTCTCTAACTTGATTGAGATTGGAATATCAGAATAAAACAAAGAACTCTATTGTTTTCTTTTTCAGTTAGGTGCACTAGGCTGTTTGCTTATTATTATAAAAATATACAAACAAAGATATGTAAATTAATGCAATTAATTGTGAACATAAGCATAACATGATGGATAAAGATAAATACCTGGACTCTCATATGATGCCAACCCACATGAGATCATGTGTATCTACATGACCTTGGGTATCACTACATGTTAAGTATCAGGCAGCTCATCAATTCGAGGATCACAAAGGCCCTGCGCTCTCTCTTTTGCCCTGCGTCTCGTTCCAGATTGCGACATTGACCCTTACCTCCAAGTGAGATGTCATTTTGAATTCATAAGACTCTGATCCCCTTAGGTCTGGGATTTAGAAGAACTGCTAGGATCTGGATGCGTGAGAGAAATCTTCATTGTTCCCGGGGAAAGAGCCACCAGTGGAAATTTAGAAGAAAGAAAAAAAAAATCTTAAGATTTTTCTAGTGTTGGTAGATCAAAGAGACAAACAGGTGCATTATAAAGATTGCTTTATGAGAAAAAAGTATGAACTTCACCTCTTTACTTGAAAAAATCTGCACTGCCACAGTTTTCACCCTTTGCTGCCCTTAGAAATTACCCGTCATTGCTAAGGAGTAAATTCAGACACATTGTGACTGTACGTGACAACATAGAGCTGCCTCACGAGGTGTTCATGTTATAAATCTTTGTAGAAGCAAGTGGGTGGGGTCCAACCACTGACCTCTCGGTTAGCAGCTGGGTGTTGAACTAACGCAGCACTAGGGCACCTTTAGAAATATCCTGGGGAAGTTAGAAGATAGATGTCTAGGCCTTATTCTGTGATTCGTTGGATCTGGGGCACTAGTGTTGCTTTCCAAAGATCACAAAGTGACTCTCATGTAGTGAGAATTAAACACCACGGTTTTCTGTTCCCAGGGCACTTTGTGAATAGCAGGCATTTATGCCCTTGTCCTGTACTTGTATCGTTAACTGTCTCTCTGGCCACCTCCTATACACTTTATGTGAAAAGGCCACACCTTACTCCACCTGTGTAGAACATAGCGCATAGTGGTGGGTTGTTCATTCAGCAGATTCTTACCATGCTCTGCAGAACCTGGGGAAGCAGTAGTAAGCAAAGCAGAACTGATCTTTGAGCTTGTGACACGGATGCTTTTCTTCAGGAGAGCAAGCATGTTGTCAGTGCACTTGCTAATTGCCCGAGGTCCAGCTCAGAGCTCCCCAAGAAGCATCACTGTTGAGTGCCTTCTCCGTTCCAGTCATTATACTCGGTCCAGGTGACACCAGGGCAGATGGACTTGGCCTCAGGCCTCTCTGTGTGCACATACTGTTTGATCTGCCCTGTGGATTAGCTCACCCGCTTGTTTCCTAAACCTTGTCTGTGTGTGAGATTTTTGTGTGAGCCTCATTCACCTGCTCGATGAATCTGAAACATTTATGGAATCTAAACAGTTTCCACAGATTCCTAAAATATATTTTTTAATTTCAGTCCTTACTCCCGCACTCTAGATGGTACATGAGTAGTGATTTATAAATTGTTTCAATTTATTTACTCTCGTTGAATCCCAAACTAGGACATGGTGTGCTTTGCAGGCAAAAATGAATATGAAATTTATATCTGGATATGTTCATAGAGTGTGCCTTGCCAACATTTGTTCTCCTTCAAAAGTAGACATCCATTATATAGAAAAAGTGATTATCATTGATATTTGCATTTCATTTTAGGAAATAGTTTACTCAAATATTTAAGTAACATAATTGAGTTAAGCATGATACTTGCAACAAATTTGAGGCAGCTAAGGAAACACAGGCCCAGGTTGGAACCCAAGCTTATGTAGTAGGAAAGTGGTAGAGCAGATAAATTCAATACCTATTCTATCATCTCACACTGACCATATGTAATTATGAATGCTAAGGAGGCATCCATATATTTCACAAATACATAGATACTAAGTTTTGTTAGGGTACTTAAGCAAAAAAAAATAACAAGAATATATATATGCAACTCACTAATTTATATAAACTGGAAAGATAGGTATACATTTTGTGAGAAATGTGAAAAAGAGAACATTTTAAAAAAGGGGTGATGCAGGCTACCACTTCTTAAAATATAGAAGTAGTCCTATGATAACTGTGGGTTTCTTTAAGAGGTCCTTGGAATGCCTACTTTGATTAATACATCAGAATGCTTTCTAATTATACATTCAATTATTTGTATGTAAATCGATGCTCCTCAAGTGCTTGAGGATACTAAAGCCAGTGTGTTCTCTTAAACAGTTTATATACTCTCCCTGTAATCTTTATTTACACTAGCAAATTGTTCAGCAAGTCTTTCCCATTGATATGGTAAAAACAAACTTCTGCTCAGCCAGACTTTGAGTAGATCAGAAATTCTGATTTCAAAGAGCCTGAATTAATGAGGTTTAACTTGATTTGTGACTTAATAGGTTTTGCAGTCATATATCTGCCTTTAGATACATGGATAGCCTTATTGACATATGTATGTTACACACACACACACACACACACACACACATATATATATACATTTAACAATATTCTTCAGAACTACCGAGTTGATTTATCAATGAACTCGAGACATTTAAAATTATTTTACAGCTTCTTAGCAGAGATTTGCCTTGGTCCATCTGTAGCAGCAGAGGAAAAATTCTGTTTCCTTAAGTCCTTTTATGAGGGTGCCAAAAGATATAAAAATATGAAGCCATTTAATAGCCAGGCTCTTTGAAACTACCAAGCACACACAGTGTGCATGCTAAGTTTAATCACACTGATGGATTTACATGTAATGTCTCAATTCCAGACTCCCTCATTAGTGCAGTCAATCTCAAAGTTCTCCCCAGCGAGTGAAGGGGGGAAGGTGACTTAAACACCAGGGAGAGGAAGGCTGGATATCCCAACACCCAGAAAAAGACAGTGGGAAAAAGCTCTACCATATGAGGCTATAATCCTAGCTGTGGTCAATGTGTTGAAAGCTTTATATTTCCTGACCACAGGATCTTTCTATAAAATGAGCAGGGAGGAGGGGATATTCCCAGGATTAGCCAGCTGGCTATTTCTATGTGCTTATTAAACTTTTCTGGAAGAAATGTCAGGGTCTTGAAACCCTTTTAAAGTAAGATGACTGCATCCGTTGCAGTAATTTTAAGCTTCCCCACCCCCCAAACTATTTCATGCAATAAGACAGGATCAAATGATATATCCAAACGTGCATTTTGACAGTTGCAGCCAAGAAATGGGAATATGGGAAATGGTGGTAGAAACAGCAGTCGTAGCCGAAGCAAGGGGACAACGCTGATGTCACCTTCATGGGAAATCTTTTTTTCTCCTCTGAGGACCTGTGGGTCAAGTTTTTTATTTTTTATTTTAGACAAAACACAATTTCATTCCATTTCATGCAGGGTGTGGATTCGAAGGCTGCAGTTGGAACCTGCTGCCTCTTTGTATTCAAAACCCACATGCGAGTCCCCTAGCTGGCGAGAGACTCCCTGCACAATAGTGGCATTGACAAAGCCAGCAGAGGCAATGATGCATTTGGACTCTTTGTTTAGGGAAGAAAAACAAGCAACTTTACACTTAACATTTACCAAGAGATGCAGGGCCATAGAGAGTATGGTAACAGGCGCATGGAAGTTTGGGCCTTTATATGAGAAATCCCCCAGAGTGTCCAATCAGAACTGCCAGTTCCAGAGATATTCTTGTCGTATAGTTTCCTTTACCTCCTCATCATTTTCTTGTGAGATTTAATAAATGAATCTAATACACCCAAAAGATATATTATGGATGCTTTTCTCTATTTTCTTCTTCCCATTTGTCCATCTTAAATAGATCACTGGGCCACCAGACTACACAGAGTAGAAAGCCCGTACACTCCAGTATCTTTACATTTTGTCCCTCTAGTTGAGATAGTGTCTTTTTCTTCTAATGGGGATCCTCAGCATCAGACAGGTAAACATATGCTAGTTCTGGGCCTTACGCTGACTCAAAAGAAGATCCCTTGTTATAACTTGTACTGAAAAATGACAGTCTGTATGTCCTTAGCCTTTTTTCAGTCCATTGTGCCCTCACACATGTTGTTTCACTTCATCCTCTACCAGTACTTGGATTACTCTAGGCCGCCAAGTGGTTGGTTTAGGAAGGGAAGGCAGGGAAAGCTAATAATCTTGTCCAGAGACACGCAATGAAAAAGTGATTTCCAACTGGCTGTCTGGAAGTCTTCTAATTGGCAATGGGCATTCTGTCACACTAAAGAATTCTCTAAATTGCAATAGAAGATATATATAAATTGAACTGAAGACAATAATTTTAGTGGATCAGAAGAGAATGAATTGCATAATTATAAATGGGTGTGTGTGTGTGTGTGTGTGTGTGTGTGTGCGCGCGCGCACGCGCACGCACATCCAATCTTATGGTGTCTGGGGGCGGGGGTGCTGTGTCTAGGTCTGGGCTGATGGTGCAGGAGGAGGAAAGGACACTGTTTCCTTAAAAGAAAGCTTGTTTCATAGGATGTCGCCACCAGAACTCAGAAACACTGGAAGGCAAGGTGTTAAATGCTTGTGTAAAGAAGAAAAGAATAAAGGCAGGGTTGAAAAATAAAGTGTCAGAGAAAGGCAAGCAGTCATGAAAGAAAGAATAGATTAGGGAGGGCCGGAGTGAATGAAGGGGATCCCTGGCCGGGCCTTGATGAAGTGATTGGCTGCACACTGATGGGTTGGGAATTTAGTCACTCTATAGGAGAAAAGTGTTTTAATCTGTTTCTATAAAGATTCAGAGCCTTGGAAACTCTCGGGGTCTATCACTTCTGCCACATAAGGGTCACTTTGATTTGGAGTTCAGCTCAACGGCACGGGGTCTTGTTTGGCTCGGACGCGAAAGCATTGGCTACTAAGGGGGCCTGGTGGTACAGTGGTTACACATTGGACTGCGAGCCCTTTGAAACCTCTGGTAGCTCCGTGGGAGAAAGACGGGCTCCTACTCCTGTAAGCAGTTACAGTCACGGAAACCCGCAGGGAAGCTGTTACGAGTCAGCATTGACTCAATCGCCGCAGTGAGTTTGGTTTTTGGTTTGGACACACATTTCTCTTTTATTTTCCAAAGGCCATGTCTATATTTGAAAATCAGTGTTATGTGACTATGGAGGATGACCATATCAGATCACAAACTGGAGTATAACTACATCATTTAATAATACTGATCAAATTACATCATGCATACTTGCCAAATCGCTGGCAATCCTGACTCAGCCAAGTTGACACGTGACCTGACACATCACAGCCAATGTTACTCTCACTTTGCACCATGGTGTTCCTGCCAGGCATTCTTAATGTGAAAAATTGTCAGTTAATAGATTTAAAAAGCCCCAATTATTTTAAATGCTGTCATCTAATGAAATAGGCAATAATAAGGAGTAGGTATACTGGTTTCCCCAACTTGCTGAAACTAGAACATTCCTAGGACGCTTTCATAACCGAACTGGTATAAAGTGAAGAAGATAAGCCTAACATAACAATAGTAAAAGCACGAACAATGATAAAGACACAGACTATATAAACTAGAAATTTTCTACGCACAGTGTAGATTTACTTACTAGACTCAAGAAGACAGCTAACACCCGGGAAGCCTGAGAGGTGGTGGTGGTGACAGGAGCCCTGCTAGCCAAATGGCAAGCTAGCCAGATGCAGGAAGTTCTGTGTGTGCACCCATGTCGCTCTTTCATGCCCTATGATGGACATTCCCAGTTTTATGCTAAGTATAACAATATTTTTTTCTTTAAGTAGAACAATCTTATGAGCTGTCTTAGGCTTTTCTCTAGGAGCCCTTGGGGTATTGGTAAGCATTGACTTCACCTCATGGTCAGTGGTCCAAATCTCTGTTTCCGCATCCTTGGACACTACATAGGGCAGTGGTTCTCAACCTTCCTAATGCTGTGACCCTTTAGTACAGTTCCTCGTGTGGTGGTGACCCCCCCCCCAACC
>NW_022107432.1:15129922-15133592 GCF_000313985.2 Echinops telfairi | reverse complement strand
CCAACCATAAAATTATTTTCATTGTTACTTCATAACTATAATTTTGCTACTGTCATGAATCGTCATGTAAATATCTGATATACAGGATGTATTTTCATCGTGACAAATTGAACATAACGAAAGCATAGTGATGAATCGCAAAACAATGTCATTATGTATTGTGGAATTTTTATTTCTAATGACAAATAAATGAAATGTTGTCTTGAACCAGGTACTTTTACGTGGGCGTCTCTGCATGTGGGTGGACCCGCCTGGAGATGACAGAGGAGCGGTGTCTCGGTTCCTAAGACCATCGGAAATATGTGTTTTCCGATGGTCCTAGGCAACCCCAGTGAAAGGGTCGTTCAACCCCCAAAGGGGTCCCGACCCACTGGTTGAGAACCACTGACAAACGGGGATCACTATGAATGCGAATCAGCTCTGTGGCAGTACCTTTTGTTTTGGGTTTGGGACTTTTCTGATACTTTAGGACACAATTTGCAAACACATGCACAGAATAAATGGAAATGAAGCGCAGATGCTCACAGACACAGTTCAAAGCTAACGTGACGTGATGCTGAGCAACTGAGTGCATTTCCCGTGGAAGGACTTGGCCATGACCCTCTCACTGCTAGCCATGTGCACGCTGCCTCACTAGCAGTCCACTGCAAAACAAACACCGAGTGCTCCTTTCGTTTGTTGGATTTCTTTGCACTAGTGAAAACAGGCATTAAAGTAGCTTTTTTAGTAAATACAAAATGGCGTAACTAACTTTCAAAAAGCAGGGGGTACCCATACCATGGTTCTTTCTGACTAAAAGCCAGACAGTTAGGACCTTCCAACAATAACTTTAAAATAGGGTCAGTCAGATAGCTATAAAGATTCTGATGCAAGCTTCCTTCCCACTATAGATGTCTTCTCCCTGATTCTTATCGGCAGACGTTTCTTTGAGGTGAGGCAACATTTTCAATTCTCTATTACAAATGTAAAATTTCAAAATATAAACCCACAGGTAAAGCAGTATGTTCATGTGAGTGATTTTCAGTCAAGGCATGAATGATGGTTATAGTTCATTTTCCATTTGGATTAGGGGAAGGATTTAAAACCATACATCCTGTGTTCCTTGGAAAATGGGGTGGAGATGATGCTGAACTGAAATTAAAAGAAGAATTCCATTTGAATCTCAGAAGAAATATTTTCCTGATTTCACATTTGCAGCTGGTCACATGTGTGTCACACACATACAGACAAATGGGAGATGAGTGGAGATGAGTCAGTGTGGCTCAGGTAATCAGGTGGAGTCTTATCTGAAGTGACTTTTCAGACCTTTTCCAAAGGTGTAGATCCCAGATATATAGCCAGATGATAGGTTTAGAGGACAATGGGTTTTCTCATCAATGGGGAAACGCCAAACCCAACAAACTGTTCAGAAATTTTACATCCGGCTGATGAATTCTGTTGTAAGCCTAAGCAAGTGATTCAATTGATTCCCACATAGTGTAATCAACTCTACTATATACAGTGTGACATATTAGGTACTGTGCTGGATACAAAGGTGAAAAGACACAGTTTTCCAGAGGAATGTAAAGTTCAGTTGAGAAATGAGATGTCATTTCCAAGGCTCAATGATGAGAAATAAAAATGAACTTATCACTCAAAACTGAATTAACCTCCTCTCTCCTTTTCTTCTCTTTCTTCTTCTTCCCTATCCTCCTCTCTCCTGTCTTGCCACCCCCCTTTTTCCTCCATTCACCTCTGCCCCTTATATATTTATTTCCATGGGTATCAGCTTTCTACCTCCTCAAAGCAGGTCTGCAAGTCTGGCATGTTCCTACCTAGTAGAAATGATGCTCAATTCCTCAGAGGGATGGTCTTCTTGCTATTGTCAATTAGGAAAAAGAAGCGCTAACATGTCAGATTTGTGAATTGTGAAATATCCGACTACAAGAAGGCATGCATGAATCTTGAGGTAAGAAGCGCTTAGCATGTTACTTGGCTTTAAACCTCGTCACTAGTTATTGCTGACTTTAAGGACTGTGTTTCAGTGTATTAATTTATGAAGTGGGCTTATCAGCACTTCGGCTGGGGTTGTTGTGATGGTTACTTGAGTCAAATACATGAACACATGTTCCATTTTGTTAGCTAACTAGGGATATGCATTTTTTTCATTAATGACATAATCTTTTTAGGACATGGAAAATAATAAGTTACAAAGGGGTTTCTAAGTTGGTATGTTGTACTTGAAAGGAGAGGCACCTACATTGATATTGTTAAGGTTATGTATAAAGCCAATATCATTGAGCTTTCAAAAATTATTGTTTGATGGATGTTCTCTTTGCTGAAATGGCTAAGTTCTTTGCCCATTTTTGATTGTCGTTTGATTGTGAATTTGTCAACATTTTCTATATGCAAGTGATTAAATTCTTACTGAATGTATGGTTTTCAAGGACTTTCTCTCAGTTGGTAGTTTATCTTTAATTTTCCTGGTAAAGTCTTTTGATAACTAGAGTTTACAAAATTTTATGAGCCCTAACTTATTTTGTCGTTTGCTTTTTGTGCCTTTGTTATTATATTAGCTACTCCATTGCTAAAAGCTTGGCCTGGCCCTCTTGCTCCCGCCACACTAAAATGGAATGATTCTTATGCAGAACTTCTTAAACCACATGGAGTGATGTAACTGAAGGTGAGGGCACAGTCACATTCGGCAAACACATAGTCACAACATTTTGGCAACAGTAAAAAGTGTCTGAAGGTGCAGTGACTAAAAAGTAATTCAAAATTGTGTGTAATGAAAACCAAACAAACACACAAATAAAAAACCCAAAAACGAACCAAAAAAGTCATGTGTAAGGAATCCGAGGTGTTTCTGGTAGCGCCTGCCAAGGTGGCATCGCATGACTTCATTGCTGTCTGGGTTTGAACATACAACAGGTGCTCAGAGTCACTCATACCTATCTCTAGTCAGGACCTCTGCCCACCCCCGTCAAGCTCCAAGCTTTATATTTAACCTGTTAACGTTTACTGCCACCTGTATTTCCCATGAGCCCACTGCTATCCAGTCAATTTTGACACACCGGAGGTCTTACTGCCCATCCAGTTGTTTTTGACTCCTGGAGGCTGCATAGAAACAGAGCCCAGTTTCTAATACATTGTCCGCTCTTCACGCCCTTACATACCTCCAGGTATGCAGGTATGTAAAATTAGTATACAAATTGAACACGGCTTTTAATGAAGCTAACTTTTTGGTAGTATTGGGAAGCACATGTAAGTCTGATGGTATTTTTTGTCTATGAGCACATGTTGTGTGTTTGGAACCCAGGTCCATAACAGAGCATCCAGGGAAACAGATCTCCAAATGAGAGTCCATTCATTTCCTCTTAATGTGCCGGCAGATTGCTGGAGGGAAATATTTCATGTTGTCTCCAGGCATGGTGGACCTCACACCTGGCCTCAGATAACACTAAGAAACTTTCATGCCAATGCCATTTCAGGGACATTCACCTGGAAATCATGGATAATGGGTTCTGGTTTACTTAAGGATGGCTGACTAACAAAACATGTTATATTTGGGCTGATATTACATTTTTTTTCCTGTTATGTTTTGATCTAGACTCTACTGTAGTTGGAAGTAGATTTAATCAATGTGTCATTAATGAACAATGTTCTGAAGAACTTGGTTCTGCTAAATGCA
>NW_022107432.1:15126280-15127730 GCF_000313985.2 Echinops telfairi | reverse complement strand
GCCTGAAGGGCTATGGGTCAGTAAGGGGCATTATGTCTCATAGTGGGGCTGGCCATGTGGTCATTATTATTTTAAACAAGAATTCCGTGTGGTTCAGAAGAGACTTTGGTAAAAGAGACAGCTTGAAGTAACTCATATTGGTCAATCCAAGGTCAATTTACCTATTAAAGTGAGTAACAGTAGAATGATGGATTGTAATCCAAGAAAATATAAGAATCTATAAGTCAATGTGAGTAATTCATCTATCAACCTCCCACACAGGGAGAAACGGAGAAGTTCTGACAGTAAGATGTCAAATCATAAATGCAGGAGGGATGACAGATTTTAAAAAATCACCACTGCGCAAACCATAAGGAGCCTTTGTAGCGTACTGGATTTCATGTTGGACTGCTAACCTCCACGCCAGTGGTTCAAAACTGTTAGCTCCTTTGTGGGTGAAAGATGAGACTGGAAAGATTCACTTTACTCCTGTGAAGGTTTACTGTCGTGGAAACCCGCAGAGGTCACTCTGTTCTGTCCTGTAACGTCACTCTGAGTCAGAATGGACTCAATGTCTGTGACTTTATGCAGCCTTCATTTAAAAATGGATCTAGGCAAAAATCATCCATGAGTTCTCAAAGCAAAGTACACACGTTGATAAGCAATGTTATATGTATACACTCTCCAGGTGTGTCCCAAGATATGATCAATTATTAATTACAAAGGAGAAATGTTAGTTTATCAGTGGAGAAGACTGGATACCACAATCTTAACTAGATCCTAATGTAGTACTCTGAGAAGGGCACATTGCCATCTGTGTGGCATACTTGCAAAGATTACATACATAACCTGAATCTGATCATGAGGGAACATCACAGAAACCTGAATTATGGATGTTATACAAAACAAGTACCTGTGCTATTCAAAAGCATGCGTGCCATGTAAGATAAAGACTGGGCAAGTTGAAGAACACTAAAGACCCATGCAACTAAATGCAATTCATAACCTTAGATTAACGTCCAAGTCAAAGAACAAGCATTCTATGAAGATTTAATGGGGAAATTGCTGAAATTGAAACATCACCTATATGTTGGAAAGTCACACGGCCTTTATGTTCAATTTTGTGATTTTGATCACTGCAATAAGGTGAAAGGGCATGGTGTCTGTAATTTGTTCTCAAACTGCTCAAGTGGAAGGAGAGAGAGAAAGAGGGAGGAACAGAACTGACATGTAAAACATGGTGAATCTGGGTGAATAGGTGAGGACCGTTTTTGCACTTTTGTGACTTTTCATGTTGAATATTTAAAAAGTGAAAATCACTTAAAAATTTAGAGAAGAATTTTGCTGCTGGAGAGGGAAGTTGGATTATATATTTGGGCTGTGTTTCTACAACTACAGCCAGCTCTCTGTGTCTTCCAGTTCTGTGTATGCAGACTCAGCCAACCGTAGATGGAAGATATTGGGTGGGGGG
>NW_022107432.1:15122575-15123997 GCF_000313985.2 Echinops telfairi | reverse complement strand
AGGGATCTGACTCAGTATAAGCATTTTGATCCCTGCCTTGTTCCCAGAGAATCAAAGGATGTACAACTTCCCACACTTCTACCACAACGATTTCCACTACTGGAGTTAGTTCTGTGTGGGTCTTCCAACTGATTTGGTTTGGTTAGACACCACCCCCTAAGCCCTTAATGTATCTATGGGGGTGATTGTTAAACTGTAAATTCTCATTCAGTATGCCTAGGGGGTAAAATACTACTTTTCTGCAGGGGTCCAAACCAGAAGGAACCAGTTCAAAGCGCAGGTTCTGTGCCAGCATCAGTCAGAACACAGCCATGAGCGGGAGCGCTCCCGAATGTGGGGCTGCCTCCCAGTAAGAACGCTGCGCTTTTTAGCAGCGGTCGTCCCTTGGGGGGCTCTGGAAGCTATCGGGTTGGCGTATAGCTTGCCATGGCGTTTACAGATTGTCCTGAACATGAAATGTCCTATGAGGGGTTCCTGGGGTGCAGTTCTTGAAATGAATTCAATATGAAAAATTAAAATGATGAGGGAATCTCAGCACAAGTCAGAAGCCTATGCAGAATTGTAGATGAAAGGAAGTTAGTACTGTAAATTATGTTATCACAGATGGGGAAACTTTAGATCAATCATGGGGCTGGGGGATGAATTTATATGGGGGTAATTGATGAGTCACATTAAAAAAAGCTAATGTAGATAATAGATGAATCGCGAATAATACCTCTGGAGTTTGGGCCTACAGCTGTCCTCTGGGTCAGTTGCAAAGAGTAAGGAAATTATTTTTAACCGTGTGTGTGTGTGTGTGTGTGTGTGTGTGTGTGTGTGTGTGTAAATGTGAGTACCTTCTCCTCTGGACATCCCTAAGCATCCTAAGTCATTACAGGTGCTAAAAGCTATGTATGGATTTTAAAGCACTGCTTACCAATTCCACAGGAGAAGGCCTGTGTGGTCTGTTTTACTGCCAGCACAGTAAACATTAGTGGGCCCTATTTATTCATTACTAGTCTGCAGTCAAGATGGATCTTAATTCCTGATGTGCTTTAACTGCTGTTGCTGCTATTTGTTGGGAAAATTTCCCTTTTTTTCCCTATTAACTCTTCATCCCAGGAGTTGTATTTATTTGGCACTAAGTTAAAAGGAGAGGATGTTGTTAAAAGAAGGGGCCACCTTATTGTTCCTATTAATGCAGCATCTCACTACCAACTGCTACTAAAATCCAATTGATTGAGCCTCTGAATCCTGTCATCAAAAGGTGACAAGAACTTTGTAGTAATGCACAGATAAGATTTTGTTAAAACATAGAAACCCGGGCAAGATGCATGCAGTTACATTTAACACATTTTCTTTCTCTAGGTTTTGGCAATATAATATGAGCCACATTATGTTTCAATGTCATTATTTTCTTAAGCGGTCATAGAACAGATTTTT
>NW_022107432.1:15118820-15121701 GCF_000313985.2 Echinops telfairi | reverse complement strand
ACAAAATTCTCTTACTCTATTTGAGTCAATTCTGACTCATGATGATGCTATAGGACAGAGGAGACTGGCTCCATAGCGTTTCTGAACTGTAAATCTTTATAGAAGTAGGCTGCCACATCTTTGTCCTACAAAGCAGCTGGTGGGTTTGAACTGCTGATGTTTTAGTTAGCAGCCCAACACTTGACCTACTAAGGCAGCAGGGCTTCTCAGGAACTAATAAGGCCAAGTCTATGGACATACCTGGACACTTCCGATTATCCAGGAGTCATTGCATGAACACTCCCAGAGGTAGCTTTTTCCTTTAGATCTTGAGCCCGCATGTGTTTCCTTCTAGCCTGTGCATATGTGTGTATTTGTTGTTGCTGTTAGGTGCTGTCAAGGCAGTTCCGACTCACAGTGATCTATGCAGAATAGAAGGAAACACCACCGGGGGTTTGAATAACCACACAGAACTCTCACACAGTCCTTGTGATTATGGATTTTATTAGGGCAGTAGCAGGATACAATTAAGGATCAGAAATGCTCAGGATACAGTGTGTTTTTTTAAAAATCAGGATAGCTTCCTCTAAGCTATGCCAATAGTCACATCTCTCTGGTGCTTGGTTCCATGGCCTGCATCCCAGGCTGCTTGGACAAGAGGAACATGCTCTTTTAGTACCGTCAAATGAATACCCAGAGACACGCTCCTTGGGAACTTCATATTATACAGGCATAATTGAAAGAATACTCTCAGAGGTAGCCGCTTGCTCTCTGGTTCTGAAGCCCACCGCTCTTCCTCATGCTGGTCTCTTAGTGCTACTGCTTCTGCTCCTTGCCCTCTCAGCGTCTGCTACCACGTGGGATGCTAGCTTCTGGATCAGCGAGGGTCAGTGCAGAGATCTTGGGTCCCAAGGAAATGCTCTAGTCTCAGTTCTTCTTTCTTGATGGCAGTGAGACCCCTCCCCCCAAGAGTCTGGAACTGGCTTTCTTTAAGGCTAGCAAAATGGCAAACCTGACCAAACCCTACATTAGGACTCCGTACACCTTATTTGTACTACTCTCCGCACAGTAGGCTACCAAGTGACGTATTTCCATTATCAGCAAGCTACCTAAACTCATAGGTGGGCCCGGAGCAACTCATAGTCTCATACTCCTACCTAGTCATTAGGAGAAGTCATTAGGGAATTTCAAAGATTATTCAACTAGAAAGTACATATTAGGTAATTCACTGGACCACTCATCCTGACAACTTGCAAATTTCCCACAAGTACTGGAATTTCGAGTTATAAATATGTTTTGTTTTCATTCAGACATCTTGTTTTGATTTTGTTTCTAGCTCCTCTTTGAACCAGACTCCCTGTGTTCGTTGCTCTGAAGCTTGATGTCAGCGCTTCTGCCTTCATGGCTACTTGCAAGACCGTCTTGGTCCCAAGTGTTCCTCTCCTAGCTGTTCCTGGCTGTTCCCCTGTTCAAGAATGCATCATCATTGTTGTGTCTACGACTTTGTTTTTGTTGACTATCACTGGAGTCTTCTATGTGAATTAAATTTATTTTAACAGTAAAATGAGATCATTTTATGGCCAATTATGTAGCCTTAGTTTCTTCCTCTGAGATCTTTTAAAGAGAATGTAGACTAAGCCTTGGGATTGTGATATCAAACAAATGCGGCCACAGTGTTTCAGTGACATTTCAGTTTAGTTTTGTTTTTTAATTTCCAGAGGATATAGTGCCCCCCCCCCCAGTTCTTTTCAGTGAAAGAACAATGATATGTGATTAGTCGGTCTAAGGGAAGGATTCCAGGTGGCATAGAGGGTCACATGTTGGGCTGCTAGGTCCTCAGTTTGAATCCATCAGCCATTCTGTGGAAGAAAGATGAAGCTTTCTACTCCCTTAAGCAGTTAGTCTCATAACCACACAGGGATGATTTCACTCCATTCCATACGGTCACTAGAGAAGAGGAGGTGTAATTAATTTTGTGGGGAAAGAAAACCAAACCACTATGTTAAATTCTCTAAGCTCTGAAAATAATGAAACAGCAGATTACAAGTTACTTTTTTCAAGGTGAGAAAAGCTTTTGCTCAAGGGGTGAGCTATTTGAGCTTCCGAGTTGGCTATGCCTACAAGTAGCCACATGCCCTTGCTCAGCTATCCTAACCTCCTTAGGTGTTGATTTCTTCAATTGACCAATGAGGATGATGGGGTAGACCAGCTGGGCTCCCTGGCCCTTTCAGCTCTCAGTCTCCAACTCTTAGGAAAGTATTTTAATAAATAATAGTTATTTGACTTAATTATTTTTCCCCCTTGATTTGATTCTTCAAGAAAAACAAACAAACAACACCGACAACAAACTTCTGTTGGGGCATGTGCCCAGGTGACAGCTGGGGACTCTGTTCAGTCAACTTATTAATGAAAATATTACTGAGTTTGTTCAGAAGATCTCCCGATATGCTAATTGGCAGCTGCTCCATTATTCTGAGGGAGCAATTCCAAGTGAAATATTTGGAATTGCCTTTGAAATACTTCTTCCTTATTCCTGCCTGGGGGACTTATGTAAAAGAATAAAAGAAAAATTACCCTAAGTCAGAAGATTCTCTGGTCTGAGCCGCCTCTTCCAGGACTTTATGAGCAGGAGGGAAGGTGATGGCAGTTTTTCATTTTCTACGAGAATGTCAGGGCTTGGAACAATAATGGAGTCTGGAATTGCTCTTCACAAAAGTGTATGAAATTATCAGCACAATGGAAGGGAAATGCAGCAGGTGAGATCAGAGATATAAAAATAATTTTCCTATTACAAAGTAGTTTTCTTTCTTTAACTGGCATACCGGGCTAATCCACCCTGAAATCCATTCTGGGTATTTGTCTAGTAATATATTTCTTTGAAAATAACCTCATACTCTATTAT
>NW_022107432.1:15116819-15118248 GCF_000313985.2 Echinops telfairi | reverse complement strand
GGGTTTATGGGTGGCGGTAGAGGGAGTAATTATGGACTGCTCTTCAGAGAAAAGGCAAGAGGGAAGACAGAACTGAATTTTAATGTCAAAAATATTTCAAAGACAAGTTGAGACATTTTTAGAAAGGGAAGAAGCTGAACAGGATGGATGCGGAGCCTCTCTGAAGAGATTTGCTCAGAGCAGAGAGCTCGCCAGATCACTCTCAGGAGAGTAGTCTCGGAGTTAGAAAGAATCATTGGAGACCTGAAGCTTAAATTTTCTTCCCTGCTCAGTTGCTGTCTGGGAATGGCACGTCTCTTCTCAGTGTGTACTTTCCCTCTTTTTAAGAAAAGATATCAGCCCTGGCTATTTACTCCTCTTCAAAGAGTTACTTTAATTTATAATAGTCAATGAAATTCTTTGCATTCACAAGTCTTGAAACCAGGCTGATTTCAGTCAATGTCCATAGTATTCAATTTAATTCAGAAACAGGATCTACCTTCTAAATGCAGGTGTCCAAATTGGAACATGTTAGAATTGTTCTTCTTGCTACTAAGGTAGCCAGATAAGCTAGCTAGATGCTACAGATTACACCTTGGCATCCTTGCAGAAACAAAGCACTGATGTCTCCATGAATGAAAGCTGTGTTAATTCAAAATGTGACAATAATTTGCTCTGACTCAAGCAAAAAGAAAGTCCAGCTGGTCATTGCAGTGAAAAACAGAAAACCAAGCCAAACCAAAAACCCATGCACTTTCAAGGCACACAGTCCTGCCTACCTCTGCTGTGGCTGGTTGCCACTGAGCCAATTCTAACTCATGGTGACCCTCTCTCTTCAGAGAAGGCTGCACCCTAGGGTTTGCAATGCTGTCTTTAACTCTATCATTTGCCAATTGTCCACCATTTATTAATTGTCAATTAGGCTGTGTGCTATAGAGACTGGAACTTTAGACTCTGTCCTTTCATAACATCCTTCGTAGGCTCACCAGAAGGATTTTTATAGGCTCTCCTGGTGGCTAAGGGTTTATTTTGCTGTTCTTTTTCCAACTGCTAAAGAAGTTTGGTTAAGAGTTGATTTTGGTTCTTGCTTCATTTTGAATGTGTGCTTTTGAATTATCTTCAGCAGAACGTGAAAACTCATTAAGCAAATGGGGTGATTTTTTCCTCAAATTTATCAGTAGCGGATTTAAGGAATTGACATTACTCCCATAGCAGATGACTGCTATCCCAAGGTTATGGAAATGGCAATTGTTGGACTTTGGTTTGGAGCTCTGCGTTGAGGATGCCCAAATGAACAGTGGCCTGGGACTATTTTATGTTCACTATTTTAATGCTCCCCGAGCTTTCTTATTACAAGTATTACTGAGGTAGGTGTGATGCCACTATTGTGAATGAGTGGCAGCTCTTCCCTGAATGCTTGGTAGAATTCCCTGGTGAAGTTGTCTGGTCC
>NW_022107432.1:15102953-15111854 GCF_000313985.2 Echinops telfairi | reverse complement strand
CCTACTGCATCCTGACTGGCCCATCTCTTCCATGTGACCCCTCTGTGAGGGAATGTCCAATTGTCTACAGATGGGCATTGGGTCTCCACTCCATGACTCTGCACCTCATTTACCTTGATATGGTTTTGTTCTAGGTGTCACTTACTCTTTGATAATCAGACCAGTACGTGACTGCCTTAGCTGGTTCTCTGCCTCAATTTGTGAACTACACTACTTGTTGGACACCCAACCCATGGATTATGTTGCTGTAATTTGAGGTTCTTTCAAGACCTCCTTCACAAAGCTACTGGAGTATACATCATTTGAGCTGGGGACTGTTGGTGACCTGCGTTGATGTTTGCTTCCTGTGGCCAGATTGCCTGAATTGCTCTACAGAGGACTAAGCTGTCTGCTTCCTTGACTTGCAACCAGCAGCCCTTGTGACTTGAAGGACTGCCAGTGTATTAGCTGTCTCAGGGAAGGGAGTTGCAGTGAGCCATTTGTACTGCTCTATAGACTAATTAGCTATTTATTTCTCATGTAGTCTATCATCTATCTATCTATCTAAATATATATAAAGTCATAAGTGTCTTGGTCTTGTTTCTTTAGAGAACCCTGTCTAACTCACCCCTCTACATTCCTCCCTGAGCCTAAGATGAGGACGTTATGCATGCAGTTTATTTTGGGAAGTGAGTTCAAGGAACAGGAGTGAGGACCTGGGAAGAACAGAACCAGGAAGGAAAGCTAGTGAAAAGATGTTATGGAACTTATGACTATTGTGAGTAACCTGGATTTATTTCTGCTGGAGATGCCGAGGAAGAGAGGAACATATGTCCCCAGCTCCTGATGGTTCCCCAGAAGCTGTGATTGCTTTACACTTACAAGGGTGTTCATCTGCATGACTCCTGCCTGTTGTGGAAAAGGGCACAGAAAGCAAAAGAAACTTGGTGGAGTGAGGGAAGACTCTTCTTGACCACCTGAGACCATCTGGTGGAAACTATGTGTCCTGAGAGGCCTGAGGCACCTGGTTCAGAAGTGGTCTTTCCAGTTCATCCAGTTGAAGAAGGACTCAGTGTCCTTTGGAGATCTGGTGCGGTAAGAAACTGAAACTGTTGACACCGTTGTGCACTTAGGGCCTACAAGCTGCAATGAGTTGAGTTGTCTAGAGATCAGGGTCCACAGCCAAGGTGTGGGTAGAGAGAACTGAGTTAGGCATTTGATCCACAAGCTGGAATTTAGCTTAGGGACTGATAGAGGGTTGGAGAGAAAGCAAATTCAGGGATGCAAATGCCACCGTTATTGATATAGCCTCACTCAGGGACCACTGGGGGTTAATCTTACCATGACATTGGGGGAGCTATTATTTTTGGTCATTCCCTAGGCTTAGTGAAAAGTACATCTTCGCTGGTCACAGGAAAAATTATTGGCAGAAGCTGGATTTGAATCCATGTCTTTATCTGCACAACTTTCTCTTAACTAACTACAAGGCTACTGTGCTTGCTTGTAATTTATAAACTATGTGTTTGACTCATTATAATTTCACGTCTAGTCAAATTATAACAGTCTTCAAGATAGCAGGTTTGTTAATCTGGGTAGACTAGAGAAACAAATTTTTAGACACTCATATGTGTATAAGAAAGAGGTTTATATACAAGAGCAATTGCATATTGAGAAACCATCCCAGCCCAGTCTGGATCAAGTCTGATATTAGCCCATATGTCTGATACCATTCTACAAATTCCTCTCAGACTCACAAAACATAAGCAATGACACTGAATGCAGGAAGATCACAGACCAGTGGGTGGAAAGTCTTGTGGATCTGGTGGCAGTGGAAACATCTCAGCTCTGTCAGGGGTCTCCATGTGGCTCCTTCAGCATCAGGCTCAAGTGTAGCTCCATGTGTCTCGACCGAAGAAATGTCTTTCAGGGAATGAGCGTGTCTCACCTCCAGTGAGCTATTTATCTCTGTCGAGCCTCTAAATGAGGCCATCAAGCTGTGACACGATTGGCAGGCTAAACTCCACCCCTTCACTCATAAGTCTCATATTGACTACCGATTATGTAACTAGCACAGCAGGGAAGAGCAAAATTTCCACAAGGTTTTGGTTATCAGCCATAGATTTGCAATGCGCTGGAATCTGTTTAGAAGACACTCATGCCATTATGTTTGTTTGTATGCTCATCATTAGACTGTCACCAGAATTTTATTTGCCTGACACCGATAATTCTCCCTCTAGTAAACACAAATGCTACAGTTCAGATATCTTTAAAAAAAATCACTTTATTGGGGGCTCATACGACTCATCAGAATCCATACATACATCAATGTGTAAAGCACATTTGTATATTCATTGTCCTCATCATTCTCAAAACATTTGCTCTTCACTTAAGCCCTTGGCATCAGCTCCTCATTTTCCCCACTCCCTTCCCGTTTCACCCTCTCTCATGGACGCTTGATAATTTATAAATTATTATTTTGTCATCTGTCCAACATCTCCCTTCACCCATTTTTCTGTTGTCCATCCCCCAGGGAGGAGGTCACATGTTGATCTTTGTAGTTGGTTCACTCTTTCCACCCCACCCTCCCTCCACCCTCCCGGTATTGCCACTCTCAGTACTGGTCCTGAAGGGATCATCTGTCCTGGATTCCTTGCATTTCCAGTTCCTATCTGTACCAGTGTTCATCCTCTGGTGTAGCTAGATTTGTAAGGTAGAATTGGGATCATGATAGGGGTGGGGGGAGGAAGCATTAAAGAACTAGACTAGAGGAAAGTCGTATGTTTCAACGTTGCTACACTGCACCCTGACTGGCTCATCTCCTCCCCGAAACCCTTCTTTAAGGGGATGTCCAGTTGCTTACAGATGGGTCTTGTGTCCCCAATCTGCACTCCCTCTCATTCATAAATGATTTGATTTTTTGTTCTTTTATGTCTGATAGCTGATCCCTTCAACACCTCCTGATCACACAGGCTGGTGTGCTTTTTCCATGTGGGCTTTGTTGCTTATGAGCTAGATGGCAGCTTGTTTACTTTCGAGCCTTTAAGAACCCAGACGCTATATCTTTTGATAGGTGGGCACCACCAGCTTTCTTTGCCACATTTGCTTATGCACCTATTTGTCTTAAGCGATTGTATCATGGAGGTGAGCACGCAATGATATGATTTTTTGTTCTTTGATGCCTGATAATGTCCCTTCGGCACCTCGTGATCGCACAGGCTGATGTGCTTCTTCCATGTGGGCTTTGTTGCTTCTGAGCTAGATGGCCTCTTGTTTACCTTCAAGCCTTTAAGATCCCAGAAGCTATATATATATATTTTTAAAATAATTTATAAGTCATCAAGGGTTCATGAGGGAGGGAGAACCGGGGTGGGAGAAGTGAGAAGCTGATACCAAGGGTACAAGTAGAAATGAAAAATTTGAAAATGATGATGGCAACATATGCACAAATGTGCTTGACACAATGGATGTATGTATGGATTGTGTTTAGAGCTGTAAGAACCCCCAATAAAATGATTTTTTAAAACCCCATCACATACTTTCCTGATTTTAAACCATTCCATATTCCCTAGTTCTGTTTGCACAACAGCCTCTTGATCCATGGACAGATTCCTCATGAGTGCAATGGAGTGTTCTGTAATGCCCATTCTTCTTAAGGCTATCCATAGTTTGTTTTGAACCACATAGTTCCTGTGTTGTAGGTAGCTGAAATTTATCGTGTCCTAACTTCCCACTGATGTGTATACCTGCAAAATTGAGTATGGCCAAGAAGTGGTGGTGGATTTCAGCTATAATCTGTGCAAACTCAACTGGCTTTCTCATTATTTGGGTCAGATGGTTTCTCTGTGATGTCTCTGATTCTCTGGAAAAATTTCTGTAGGGACCAGGCGAAGCTGTATCTTTTGATAGTCGGGCACCATCAGCTTTCTTCACCACATTTGCCAGCTGAGATATCTTATGAAAAATCTTACTTTGTTACATGTTCTGTTCCTGTCTGCTATTATTTTTTTAAACATAGAAAACAATCATGGAATCGAATGTTTAGGAAGACACATATCACAACGATTTAAAAGTATATGAGATCATGCATCTTGGACATTTATTCTGTTCTGAGAATGAATAACAATCCAATGAAACTCATTACCTCCCAGTTCATTCTGACCCTGGAGGACAAGCTTGAACTGCTCTTGTGGGTTCCTGAGATTGTAATGCTTTACAGAAGTGGAACACCTTATTTTTCTCCCCAGTCTGAATGAATAGAGTCTTCAAAATATTGTTTTGATTCATCATAACTTTGCTCATGGTTTATAAAATTGTGTAAGTGTGTTTGTGGATCCATTGTTTAATGTTGTAGGCAAAACTCACCATCTGTGGGTGCTGTTTTTGATACTCGTGGGGTAGTTGTTTATTTGTCTTTACAACTGCTCAGACTCCACCTAACCAAAATTACAGAGTTGAGCTGTCTTTAATGTCTTCAACCATTTTGTACCCCTCTCTCCCCATACTCTGATGCCAAGTACATCTATCAAGAAAGGATGTGTTATTTTTTGTGATTTCAATTTGGTTTGGACTTAAATAAATGTGCTGGAAATGCCAGATATCGTACTTTATAACTCCTTGCCTATTCTTGCCTCACTCATTATGTGGCAATAACCCTGGATTTTGTGTGGTACCATAAACCCAGCATGCTCCCTCTGTCCTTTGCTCTACTTCATGTGCCCTGTGTGAGAGCCGCTTCTCCCTCCTCTTTTCTTGGTTGCTGCCTGCTCATCTTTTCAGACTCAGCTCCAGGATAACTGCCTGAGGAAGTTACTCCTGACACTCCTTTCTTTTCCACAAGTTCAGAAGATCCTTTGTGCCGTTCCTACAGTGCTTTATATAGATTCCCATTATCATGCTTATCACATTGTTTCAGAACTGCTGCTTCCACTACACGGTTAATCAGATGGAGACGAAGGCTGTGCTTTATTCACGTTTGTGGATTCAATGCCTACTAAGTGGTAGACACTTCATATATTTTTGCTAAGTTGGATTTGATCTAAATGTAACCATTTGGAGGCAGGAGATCTTTCTCTAACCCTTAAAATAATAAAATGACTGCTTCTTTCCACTTCCTCTGGTGGAAATATCAGTATTTCCATTCTATAACATCTTTCTCTCAGGGTTTATAACTTGGTGAAAAGTTAAGCTTGATCTACATAGTTCCAATGGATTACAATAATTTTACATAATGGTGAGGGGGGTAGAATGAAGCTGGCATGGAGTTAGAAATGTGCTTCTGAATTTTAAATGACACAAGAAACCAATTTTCAAACCAAAAGCATATCCCTTGGTTTTACTTGCATTGCGTGCCAAATCGGAGTCATTGCATAGTTAAGTAGAAGCCATAGAATGTTGTTAAAAAGTGCATGCTTTCTAGGTGGTAGGATGGTCAGAAAGTTGCAACCTTGAACCTGTTCCTTTCCCTTTCTGCAATTCTTTCACATATGGGAAATTACCATATATATGTAATCATTTATATTTGAACATTTGAATCTAGTGCTTAGGCAGCCTACATAATTCTATATTTTAAAGACTGCATAAATACATGCTCATGGATATTAAGGGAATTTTCAATTCCCATTTCATACATAATCATGTCATGCATTCTAAGAGCACAGTGTTGTGGGAAAATCACAAATCAAAGCCATTTATATCTAATGCCATTAGTGAGAAAAGTGTAATATTAAAATGGTAAACATCAATTATTGCTGTCAATATGACTTCATGGTAGAATGAGCTAAATTTGTTTGGAATCTAGACAGTTAAAGTGCACATTTTGTTGCATTCTAATTGTTTGGAATGCTCTATGTTAAAGAACGACTTAAGTGACCATGTAGACACGCATGTAGTGACCATGTAGACTACTTGTCTGTAGCAGTACTGCTGAACCACTTTTCACAGCCTATTTGCTCCCATCTCAATGACCGACATTCAAACTTACCTAACGCATTTATTTAAAACCAGAACTCTACAATTTGTATTTAAAAGTTACTCAAAGGCTTCATCTCCAGGTTTCCTTGATTAACATCGGCTCACTAATAATGTTTTTCTTTATTGACTCCTCAGCAGCTATTTATAGAACTTATCCTGTATATCTTTCTGTGCACATAATATTTCCTTTTTTATTCCTTATTTATTTTTTTGCCAAGTCAATACACACATTAAGACTTCTTTAAACAAGAGGTGCAACAAAATATACTATGCGGAGGTAGTATAACTTTGAAAGGGGAAGGGTAGAGGGT
The DNA here is from genome assembly GCF_000313985.2 of Echinops telfairi. Lineage (NCBI taxonomy): Eukaryota > Metazoa > Chordata > Mammalia > Afrosoricida > Tenrecidae > Echinops > Echinops telfairi. Next base: position 15,105,594 of record NW_022107432.1, on the reverse strand, counting down.
GAGGAGGAGCTCCCGGGTGGTGGACAGTTAAGAGTCCAATGACTAGCTGAGTGGTTGACATTCAGACCCAACCAGAGGCACCTTCGAAGACGGGCCTGGTGATCTGCTTCCCATAGGTCACAGCTTAGAAAATCATGTGGGGTAAATTACTCAGGAATCGGAATCTACTGGATGGCCACTTAAAAAAAAACCCCAAAACCAAAACAACAACAACAACAACAACAACAAACCAGCAAAGAGAAGAAGATGCATAAAGGTCTATAGAACCGAGAAAACGTCTGAGCCCAGGACACATGTTAGATCTGCCTCTTCATATCAGAAATGACTGCTGAACAATGGAACACAGAGTGCTACTGCACCACATCATATTGAACAAGAGGCTATTTCAGAAGTAGAAATAAGTGCCCAAATAAGGCACTGTATCATCATTATAATGTCCAAAGTTTATGTTTCAGCATTCATTAAGTACCCAAATATAAGTTGTGTGTAAATATGTGTGTTATGAATGATGGGGAAGTTCAAACAGAAGAGATCGGTTCTCTCTGTTTACTAAGTGTATCAGCCAGGGTTTAATCAGAGAAGCTGAATTAGTAGGGAATATACAAAGGGGCTTCAAAAACTGTGGAAAAATATAATGCATAGATATTGGATTTCTTCCTATGGACTCTTTGAAGCCCCCTTTGGTGTGTGTATGTGTGTGTGTTTATATGCACACATACAGACTTATAAGACAAATATTGGCTTACATGATAAATTATTTCAAACATCATAGTGCAGGCAGGCAGTCAGGAAGGGGAGACCATGGGCAGGAAGGAATTCCATGAGCAAAAGGTGAAGCTTTTGTCCACAGTTGGAATTTTTTTCTTTCTAAAGATATAGCCCTCTGTTTTTAAGAAGTCAAATACATCTGCAAAATCTTTTTATAGCAACACCTTAATTAATGTTTCATTGAATAACTAGGTATTGTAGCCTCCACATCAAAAGATCTGGCATACTATATTTACAACCCTAATTGAGGAATAAGATGTACATTTATGAGACAATAAGAGATCATGCAGGACTGGGTACATGCTAGTGCACTCCAAGAAATTAGAGAGGCTAGCGCAGAAGATAGATTTGAATTCTGGGAGTTGAATCTGTAAAGGGAACCATGGAGAATATTATCCATCAAGAAAGAAGGGCAAGTGTAGGCAGATGGAAGAGGGACAAAGTCAAGGATAGAAACAAGGTTTGGCAGAAGTAATTGGAGTTAGAAAGGTCAAGTGTTTCTATGGAGCATTTAAAGTAACGAGGTGGGTAGGAATGTAAGGCACTAGGAATGATGGGGAGTGCACTGACCCAGGGAGCTTGTGCAGAGCTTCACGTTATTCACATAAAAAAGAAGGCCCATCTGTGGCCATACCACTTTGAACTTGCCCGATCTCTTTTGATCGTGAAAAAGAAGAAATAAACAAGAAATCCTGTGCAAGGCAAGCACAACACAAATAGAAATATATTGTAATAGGAATATGTCAACCCCACACATAGGAAAGAGTAGCACTCCCCAGGGGCTTGGGGTGGGGGGATCTTCATGGAAGCACAAGCTTTACTTTTCACAGAGTAGGTGGTGGGTTTGAACTGCTGACATTGAAGTTAGCAGCCCAAAGCATGACTCATAATCCCATCCACTCAATGGCATTGTTTATATCAGCCTAATATAAAGCAAATACACAAACTCACAAAACCAGCTGAGTCTGCTAAGTCTGCATAGAGAATGTGAGTTACTAGCTATGTGACCTTATGGCAAAAACCAACCAAACAAAACACAAGTCAAGCCTACAGCTGTTGAGTCAATTCGGATTCACAGCTACCCTCCAGGAGAGGAGAAACGACCCACGGGCTTTGCTGCAATGTCCAATTTTATGAAAGCAGACTGTCTTCTCTGTCTCCCATGGAATGGCTATTGGGTTCAATTGACAACCTTCCTGTGAGCACCCACGCGCTGTAACGACTTAGCTATTCAGGCTCCTCAGTGACATGAGGCCCTTTTGTTTGTACTTCAGCTTTTTCTTATTTGTAAAGCAGGGATAATCATATCCACTTCACAGGGTGAACAATATGTGAAAGTTCTTAGTAAAAGGCACAGCGGTTATTCAGTATGTGTATTGCTATTCCTATATGTGTATATACCGAATTCATTTGGTAAACTCAGGTTGAATTTTTAAGAGTACAAATAGAAAAAAAAAAAAGTTTTTCCCTCTCATCACTGTTTTAAACCATACTTTGTTAAAAAATTTTTCTTTATACCATATCTGTATCTTGGTTCAATGTGCTTTTAAATACTAAAAGAATGCTCTCGTCACTACCATTGTTTTCCGACTCTAAAGGTTCCTGTCTTGGGACTCGGCCGCAAGGTAAAAGCAGTCTATCCTTTATTGACAGCCTGTGGGGCATTTCTGTGTCGTCCGGTCATTCCGAGGTGGGTCAACACACATTGAGTCCTTATTGCCAGCTTCTGCCGGCCATTGTACCCATGGGTTTTCATAATTTACTCGAAAGATTCACAAGGCTCTTAGAAGCTAGTACCTATACTGACAGGTATCCATTTATTATAACCAGAGAAAGCACAAGCGTGGAGACATATCAGGAAACCTCGGGGAGA
>NW_022107432.1:15100293-15101737 GCF_000313985.2 Echinops telfairi | reverse complement strand
GCACATAGTACAGTCTTTAAAACATATTCTTAGTACTTTCGTAATTAAAGCATTTTAAGCCAATATTAAAAAAATAATGCCTTATATCATTCAGAATAACCCTTTTAATCTTCACATTCATTTGAAAATTGGGCTACTCTTTTATTCACCCAGAACCTTTTAGACCTAGGAACTTTATGTCTATAGAAAGAACTGTTTTTTTAGAGATTAGTTTAATTATTAAATATTGGCAACATGAAATCATTAGATATTGGACAATTACTTATTAAATATTAGTTACATCGAATTTGAAGAATCATTAGTTCAGTTTGGGGGAAGAAAAAAAATGAATAGTTATGAAATGTAGAAGAGAATGAAGTACCAAAATTGTCCCTGACCCATTTTTATGTTTTTCAATATATGGTAAAAAGTGAAATAATAACACTGAATATGTTTACCGTTCCAATTAAATAAATTATGTATATTTAATTATAAACCATTCAGAGCTTTATAAACTTGTCTCCATAAAGCTTCTGAGCCTTTTCTGTGACATAGAACTAAACAATTTCTTTAAAGGTAATTCTAGACATTATTGTGACCCATATTGACTCAAAATTATATGATTTTAAAATGTTCTCTCCCTTCAGTACATAATCAAAGCTCATGTGGGTGTGTTTTTGTGTGTGTGTGTGTGGGGAGTGTGTTGGGTCTTTCTGCTAAGTGTTTTGGGGTGTTCATGACTTCTTACTGCTAAGTGTTTGGGGGTGTTAGTGATGTCTTCCTGCTAAGATCTTCTTTTCTAAAGTTGGATTGTATAGCAAAAGTGTAGACCTCCATGTGAACTATGGAAATGCCAACAGATCTAACACCAGGAATAAATTCTAAGGGTTTTATCTTGGAGTTTATATGAAGACATGGGAAACCCTGGGGCAACTCAGAGATAGACTGTGTTTTTAAAGAAATTTGGGTAATGTATGAAGTATTGCAAAGTTGCATCTCTCTACACAGAGAGACTATTATCAGCAATTTAGGGAAAGTGTTCAACAATGGGCCTGTCACTGAGTGAGAGTGGCTGTTGTAAAGAGCCCGTGTAGAACTATGAGTACACTTGTCCTTGCACTATTAAAAGAAGCATTACCTGTCTGATTCTAGAATATGGCCATTTGTTAGTTGCATTGTTGTGGTGGTAGTTTCATGTAACTCATCACTGAGCATGTACTAGCTGTCTAATAACTACTTGTGGAGTGATTGTATTACCAACTTCTGGGAATCAGGCAAGGGGCCATATTGCTTGCCCTATAGCAACTAGAAATAGGAGGAAAGTGGATCGGCAGTGAGGAGAGTGGCTGAGCTATTCATGGTGTTATGTCCTGTGAACAGATGCTGTGGCTATGAACCAAAGAATTAAGTCAATGTAGAGCCAGCTTGCAAAGAATCAAAGCATGTATCTATCCTCTACCTGTAG
>NW_022107432.1:15077467-15098990 GCF_000313985.2 Echinops telfairi | reverse complement strand
TTTAAGTTTTATGAAGACCTCGAATGATGTCTGGCACCTAGAGAGCTTATATGATTTTTGTTAAATAATTATATATACACACATATACATACACATAAACAAACACATATATCTCATAATAATTGGACCTTGCTAAAATACTCATCGAACGTAAATAGACTTTAAAAATTATATTTAATTTGTTTTTAGAGAAAAAATTAGAATCATACTTCAACTAGAATGCCCCCCCCCCCCCACATGTTTTCAACCGAAGACATTTAAACTACTTGGTTACTTTCATGTCTCATTGCTTCATTTGCCTGTGAAAAAATGGGATGGGGAGCGTGTATGCGTTTGAATGTGTTTGTTTCTGGATTGTCTCCACTGGCAGACAAATGCCACAGTGACCAGGGCACAGCTTTAATCTTGGACAGATTAGGAGGTGGGGTCTGGGGAGATCAAAAGCAGGAGAGCAGCGCTGCATCTGCAAAAGATGAAACGTCTCAAGGCTTGCATGAGCTTCCAAATAGTCATCGTTGACATAAGTGACATGATAACTGCCACTCCAATATGCTGTAAAATATTGAGTCCTCTTCTGGGAGACTGAATTTCCAATTTGGGGATAAGTGATTATGAAAGGACCGAGCTGGTAGCTGAACAGATTCTTCAGAGAGAGGTTGCGCCAGCCATGATCTTCAACATTTTGGCCTCTATACACAGGCTGGTACAGCATGTATTCCGAATCTGTTCCTTGGGTCACTTTTAATTGAATCCTATTTAGAAATCCCTGTCAGGAGAGAGACTGGCTGAATGGCAGCAAGGGACATAAATGCCAAATTACCTATGATGTGTGAAGTTTTGGATTTAGTATCAAGTTTTGTTACTTAAAATAATCCTGACTCTTCAGAGTTTCCTTGAGGTCCAGAGAAAGCCCTAGTGAACTTCTTCATCTTAGGAAGACATTAAGATGCTTTTTGCAGCCAGTTCAAGACAACCAGTTCCAGGCACGTAGAACAAGTAGCAATGTCCAGACATTAGCCTTTAAAGAAAGGTGAGAAGAGGTAATACGGAGACACCTATATGGCCCACCTGCCAAAGGTGTTTGTCTCCGAAGATAGAGGTGATGGGGCATCAATTCATAATCCAGTCAGTGCTTTGATGAATGCTTACGTTTTCAAAGTAAGAATTTTGCACAAGAAAGCCACTTTTATTTGTCAGATAGCCAAAATGCAAAGAGTACTTTATGCTGAGGGTCAGATGATTAACCGAAAGAGAGGAGACTGTTAAATGAAATGTCCTGTCCTCTTCTTGTTCTTTGTTGTTGTTTGTTTAACCTGGTACTGTTTTTATTATTTATTTATTAAATACTTGTATTGAGGGCTCTTACATCTCTTATCACAATCCATACATTCATCCATTGTGTCAAGCACATTTGCACGTATGCTGCCATCAACATTTTCAAAGCATTTTATTTCTACTTGAGCCCTTGATATCACCTCCTCATTTCCCCCCCTTCTTCCTCCACCTACCCTCCCTCCTAAACCCTTGATAGGTTTTAAATTATTATTTTCATATCTTACATCATCCTCTGTCACCCTTCACCCACTTTTCTATTGTTCATCCCCCTGGGAGGGGGTTATATGTTGATCCTTGTGATTGATTTCCCTATTCTCCCCCCACCTTCCCCTAATCTTCCTGGTATCTCTATTCTCATTGTTGGCCCTGAGGGCTTTATCTATCCTGGATTCCCTGTGTTTCAGGCTCATATCTGTAGCAGTGTGCATGTTCTGGTCTACTCCTATTTATAAGGTAGAATTGAGGTTATGATAGTGGGAGTGGTGTGGGGGGTGAAGGAAGCACCAAAGAACTAGAGGAAAGTTGTGTGTTTCATTTGTGCTATACTGCACTCTGATTGGTTCATCTCTTCCTTGTGACCCTTCTGTGAGGGGATGTCCAATTGTCTACAGATGGGCTTTGGGTCTCCACTCTATGCCCCCCACCCCCATTCACATTGGGTATGATTTTGTTCTGGGTCTTAGATGCCTGGTACCTGATTCCATCGACACCTCATGATCACACAGGCTGGAGTGCTTCTTCCATGTGAGCTTTGTTTCTTATCAGCTAGCTGCCCGCTTGTTTATCTTCAAGCCTTTAAGACTCCAGAGAAACATCCTTTTCTTGTGGAATATTTTGATTTCTTATTTGATACTTAGAAGATAGGGATTTGGTTCCATGTTTCTCTGCTGAGTCACTGTATAGTCCAGAAAACATCACTTAATCTCTCTTGGTTTCAAAATTTTCATTTCAGAACAATGGAAAGCACATAACTTCTTGGCCATTTGTATATATTTAGAAAGATGTCTGAAGCCTTACTTGCGCATATTTCTTAAGGATTTGGGTAGATGGAGTTTTCAAACATTAAAAAGATATTGATCTAGTTTCTTTGAAATTTCAGTTTTGGACTATTTAAACCGACGTGGATGCTAGGGATCTTGGATTCTATGCCTTTGCTTGTAGAGCTGTTGGAATTGGATCCCCTGGATGATTTGTGACTTGCTTTGTGTTTGTAACAATTGAAATTCAAACCCAGAGCTCCTGAGTCTCACAAAGGTTTCATAATACCTCACAAAGGGTATTTCTTTCTTTTCCTTTTTTAAGATCATTTTATTGGGGGCTCTTGCAGCTTTTATAGCAATCCATATATCAATTGTAGCAAGCATATTTTTACATGTTGCCATCATCATTTTCTAAACACTTACTTTCTATTTGAACCCTTGGTATAAGCTCCTCTTTTTATCCTCTTCCCCCCACCCTCCACCCTCCCACCCTCGTGAACCCTTGATAATTGACAAATTGTTGTTATTTTCATATCTTACATCGACTGCTGTATCGCTTCACCCACGTTTCTGCTGTTCGTCCCCGTGTGTGTGTGTGTGTGTGTGTGTGTGTGTGTGTGTGTGGTGTTATGCATAGATCACTGAGATTGTTTCCCCCTTTCTCTCCCTTCCTCCTACCCTCCTGGTATTGCTACTCCCATTTATGTTCCTGAGGGGTTTTTCTGACCTGGATTCCTTGTGTCATGGGCTCTTATCTGTACCAGTGTACATGCTCTAGTCTAGCCAGAACTGAAAGGCAGGACTGGGGTGGGGGGGGTGTGTTGGTAAGGAAGCCTTAAAGAACCATAGGAATATTGTGTGTTTCTTTAGTGCTATACTGCACTCTGATTTGACTCATCCCTTCCTGTGTGATCCTTCTGTCAGGGAATGTCCTGTTGTCTACAGATGGGTTTTGGTTCTCTGCTCTGGCCCCCCTCGTTCTCAACAATTTGTTTTCTGGGTCTTCTGCTGCCTGTTACCTGATCCCATTGACACCTCATGATCACACAGGCTGGTGTGCTTCTTCCATGTGGGCTTGTTGCTTCTCTTCTAGATGGCTGCTTGTTTCACTTCAAGCCTTAAGACTCCAGACACTATATCGTTTGATAGCCATGCACCATCAGCTTTCTTCACCACATTTGCTTGTGCACCCATTTTGTCTTCAGCGATCATGTTGGGAGGGTGAGCATCACAAAATGCCAGGTTGTTAGAACAAAATGTTCTTGGCTTGAGGGAGGGCTTGAGCAATGTCCAAAGACCATCCACTTCCTCAATATTTGCTATGCCAATATATGTACATAGGCCAATACCTCTATTTTTATGAATTAATATATTTATAAATGTACATACTTATGCTTATACCTCTTTCCATAGCTTTGATTCCTAGATCTTTCCTTTGTTTCCTTTTACCTTCCTCCTGCCCCACCATCACGCTTGCCCTTCTGCCTCTTAGAAATTCCTCTCAGCTAGATTGCTGTTGTTGTAACACCGCTGGGATATCTACATCCTCCTCATTGTTGATTTTAATTCCCTAGTTGTTCCCTCTACAGCGTTGTTTGCTTGCTGCTCCACAAAGGGCATTTCTTAAAATATTTGGTTCATCTTTTAAAAATGTCTCAGTGCAATTTGGAAGCGAGCCAGTAACATCATGATTTTTATCCCTTTTGGTGGAACTGATTAGCTGTCTTTAATTTGCACAGGTCCATGTAACAGAAGGCAGCTATTGGAAACCCGTAAGATTCATGAATTTTAGGCTTCTTGCTGCAATAAAGCAATGGAGAAGAGGAGGGGGCTTTGGGGACCTGCGATGACAAATGTAATACATCACAACTCTAACTTCTGTGAGCCCCAGCAGCAAAATGTTAAATGACTCAATATGAAAGCAAGCTAGGAAGAAGAGTGTCAACTATGATGCTTACCCCAGAGGAGAGTAAGTGATGTAGCTCACCAGCTCCCAGTTTACTTGAAGTGTGAAGCCCTAACTGGCTAGGAAAGGGTTATGGCTTTGTGTATTCTTATTGACAAAGCTACAAGGACAGTCTTCATGGGAGCAGACTTCACTATAATTACATGTATGGTTAAAAAACTTTCCTAATTTAAGGTTAAAAGTATATATATATAAAGTATATATACCCTTCTCCCCCCACCCTTTTCCTTCTCTACTTTGCATTCCCATAGAACCTTATCATAGCACCTTCAAGACATATCTTAAGTCATTTTATTTTTTTAAATTGTCTGATTCTAGGGAAAGACTTAAAGTTTAGTGGAAACTAGCTTTATTTTTAACATAGCTTCACCTGGTGCCAAATTCCTGGTAACTCTTTGCCAACATAATGAATACACGACTGATATTTTCCCTCCCCCAACCCCTAGTTGAATAGTGGCACCAAGGGTTCAGATTCAGAAAGACTGTACTGTCATGATGAAGTATAAGGGAAGAGTTAGCTAATCAGATATTTTTCCCCCCACTTGGCATATTTTGGAGGTTCCCTCTTCATGAACTTCTCTCTGCAATTTATTGGTCATTAAAATGCTACAGACACAGGTGCCCTGATGGTGCTACAGGCTAAGCATTAGGCTGTGAATCTCAAAGTTGACTGTTCAAACCCACCAGTTGCTCCTCGGGAGAAAGATGAGGCTGTCTGCTTCTGTAAAGATTTACAGCTTCAGAAACACTAATGGGTTCTCTATGAGTCTGAATGGGAGTGCTGGTGGTATCGTGGATACACATTGTCTGGGATCCAAAGGTTAGCAGTTCCAAACCACAAGATGTTCTCCAGGTGAAAGATGGGCTTTCTACTCCTGTAAATAGTTACAGGGAAGTTCTTTTCTGTCCTGTAGGGTCACTATGAGTCAGCATCGACTCAGTAGCAGTGAGTTTGCTTTGAGTTATGAGTCTGAATAGACGTGAGGGCAAGGGATTTGGGGGATACTACACAGAGCAGATAGAAAGTACTCTTTAATCTTGCTAAGTGACTGTTGTGGTCAGCAGTTACAGAGTTGGCCCTGACTCATAGGGAACCCTTGGCACAACAAACCCGAGTGTGTTTCTCTGTATGTTAAAGAACCATCCCAGGGACAGTGGCAGATTGGACTGTTGAGATCCCAGGACTTTTCATTGGCTGGTTTTGGAAGTATATTGCCAAGTCTTTCTTGCTAGTCTCCCTCAGTCTGGACACTGCTGAGCCATGTGAAGCATCAGAGCAACATGCCAGCATCTGCTGACAAACAGCTGATGGCTGTGCATGAAGTGCAATGGCTAGAAATTGAGCCCGGGGTTTCTACATGGAAAGTGCAAACTCTACTGTGGAGCTGCCATTACCTTCAATATGGGATTGCTGTCTCTGGAGATGCGGAATCATGCCCTGAATGAAATGTCTTTGAAAATGGGCTCATTGACCTCCAGAACTGCGGTGATTGCATACTCTGAGAGGTCATTGTCAAGGTGCTGATAGCAAAGACAGAAATCATGGGAAAACTGAAATACGCCTATGCCCCCAGCATGCACGTTTGAAAAGCCGAAAGGTATATCATTGGCAGGTGAGAGCAAGATCATTGGTTTGCAAAACTCAGGCAAAGATAGAAAATTAAAGATATAAAATTAAATACCCAAAATGCATTTTCCATGTGAAGACCTAAACCTCCATAATACCTATCAAGCATGATGTTCTTATAAGCTATATAAAAAAAAAGCATTCCTTGCCAGCACTCACCCTCCCCCCCCATCCCCTCCCATCCCCACAGTCCCTCCTACCTCAAGGAATAGGTCAGTAAAGTGTAATCAGTGGTTTGGAGCTTCCTTCTATTCGAAAAATTCATAGTATCCTCACAGTAATTTGAAAAGAAATTAACACAAAGCAGAAAAGATACATGTAACCATATCAACTTTTCTTTTCTTTTTTTTTTAGAATCCCACAGGTATGTTCATATTATGTCTGGATACAGCTTACACATTTTATGATTATATTTTATTTTTAATCCTAACTGCTCCTCAACCTCTTTGGGGTTATATATAAATACTGCATAGATTATGGGAACACATCTTTTCTAGCTCTGCTCTCTTTCTCAGTAATACTGCGGCTAATGAAGCAAATGGCAGTCCTACTGATTTAAACATGGCCATTTGGCAACTTTTATTTTCCTGGTTCAGCGGGTTTTGTTTTCCCCATACATTTTTATAATTGCTGTTTTCAGCTATCAAGTAGCACAGGTAGAAGGAAAGCTAGTTTGAGCCTGAACCTGATGCTAGAGGTCACAGGAAGATTATGTAACAGGACTGAGATGCTTTGCAAAGTGTACAGAGAGCAGAGTATTTCTTGTAGCGTGCAAGAACATAAAGTGTAAGCCCAAGCCCCAAAGATCTTGCAATTACTGACAAAACTGTGCCTCATCAGATAATGCTGGGGAATAGCAGGAGCAGAGGAGAGTTGCAAAATCGTCAATAAAACGTATATATTTTGATTCTGTAACAACTGATTCCTTGCATCCACTTGCTCGCTGTAATGGTTTCCCCTTGGAAAATGTAGTACAATAGGTAGATGAGATAGTGGAGAGAGGAAGGAATGAAGTCTATTCTCCGTGTGAGATTATGGGTTCTTTTGGGAAGCAAACTCTCAAAATCTTCGTTCAGAAGCTTAAATGTGGACTGAGAGACTGTGTCCTGTTTCTCCCTGCTGGGTTCATTTAGGATAAATCCCAGGCTGTCCTGCGTTTTAGCTGGAGACTCTCACAGTGGGGGTGATTGGACTTTCTCTGCCCTAGGCACAACATATGCTACTTCCCATCCCTTTAATAGGCATTAGTTCTGCAGACAGCACTGGTCAAAAGTACATTATTCACCATCACTTTAATGCAAATATGCAAGGCTAAGAGAGAAAATATGTCACAAAGAGGTAGTCGCGCCTCTCCTCTTTTCTACCTTCTCTCACAGGCTTTTTCCCTATATGTTTCATTAAAAAACAATAAATACAGTATAAATACGCAGGGAGAAAAACGCACTGTGAGATCTGCAAGAGAACTTGCTGAAAATTCTCTCGAAATGCCTTTTGTTAAATGTTAGCTAGAACTCTAGAAATCATTTTGTTTTTTATTGTTGTTCCTTTTCTTTTCTCCCTCCTGATTAAAAAAAAAGGTGTGTGTATGACTATTTAAAAAAAATTAAGTGGAATCCTGGTGTGTCCGCTGACTTTGCTGCATTTTCTAAGAAAGTAGAGGAATCAAAGCAAAGGGTAGAGAGAGCTATACTTAATCTGTTTAATGAAAATAAAACACACATTAGGCTTTGTACTTCAAAAATTAGCTTCTGCTGCCATTTTCAAGCTCTATTTAAAGAACTGCTCGGTTTCTCAATACTCAGGCATCTGACCAGTAACAAAACATTTCTAGGACAGATTTGCAAATGAAGATTACAGAGGCATGCATTTTAAATTTGAGCAGAGATTATGTGGTATTTGTCTGTTATACCATGAAGCCATAACTTTCTTTGCCAGTAGTGAACCCCAGTCTTACCAATTATTCTGCCAAATATGGGAAAGACTCCTGGATTTCTGATAAAATTGTTCTGAGATGTTAAACATTTCTGTTTTGTCTTAAGGTGTATCTGGTGAATTTATTTATGTACAACTATTTGTCACACAAGACAACCTGACACGTTATGCCATGCTTTCCATTAAGCACTTGAAAGTCCCTGTATGTGCAGACTGAAAAACTATAATGTAAGCATCTGCACGTGATATTTTAAGGTACATAAAATGTTGCCATGAACAGCAACACAGAACTAAAACCAGCAAACAAACAAATGGAAACCAATGCAAAGTTTTAGGACATTTGGAAGACACTGTACTTCATGAAAGCATACAATTGAACATTAGGCAGCTCCATGTTTGTCTTAGGTACAAGTGTATCAAACACTTGCCACATGAAGAAAACAATATGCTTTCACTGTGATTTCAGTCTTTTAATTTCATGATCTATGTCATTGGTTCTCAACCTTCCTAAAGCGACGACCCTTTCATGCAGTTCCTCATGTTGTGGGGACCCTCTCAACCATAAAATTATTTTCTTGGCTACTTCATCACTGTCATTTTGCTACTGTGATGAATCAGGCGACCCCTTTGAAAGGGTCGTTTGACCCCCAAAGGGGTTGCAACCCACACGTTGAGAACCGCTGCTCTCTGTCCATGTGCTTATATGCCACGTAATACATGTTCCTGTCTCTTTTGAAAGCAGTCTCTCTCATCCACCTTTATGCTTGCTTTCTGATCATTATGTTTATGATCGATTTAGGTATTGGAAAAATAAATGCAAATGAAGTGTCAGGCCCCCATCCTTCCTCGCTATGTCATTTCAATGCAGTCTTGATCTTAGATCATTACATTGAAAACATTACTTTGGTTTTCCTTATCCCCAAATTATCTTCTAACTAAAATACCCAATTGCCCAATATGGGGAGGTCGCTTTAGTTATTGATGCTAGTCGACTTCCATGGATTTGATGTGTAAATCTCTCCACTCCAAAATGGTAATGGCTGTCCATTCTCTCACTGCCATTGAGTTGATGGAAACTCATAGCAACTCTAATAGGATAGGGTAGAACTTCCCCCGTGAGCTTCCGAGACTGTAACTCTTTATCAGAGCAGAAAGCCTTGGTTTTTCTCCCAGGATGACTATTAGTATCACACACACACACACACACACACACACACACACACACACACACATATATAATAACAAAGTCTGTGTTTACATGTTACACAAGTAAAGACATTTTAATCATATTTTATTAAATAGTATTAATTATTTGGGTGGCATTTCATAATCATTGTTATACATTTTTTCAATGTCAAATATACCTTTGACTACATATCAATAGCCCCACTTCATTCAGATCATTGTCATTATGAATGAAATGCTTTCATTTTCTTTCTTTTTTAAAAAAATGCTTTCATTTGCATAAGCAAGCAAATGTGTTGGTGAAGAAGATCATGCATTGTTGCCAGAAAAAAAATATACAACACTTTTATATTCTTTTATTGTGTTCCCCTCCAAGTGTTGTCATGTGCCCAATCTAGCCAAAGAACCAATGGTTTATTTGGTATTAGGTTATATTAGTTTTCTTTTATATCTAAAAATAAGGAAATGATTTCATGAAGTAAGTGCCACTGACAACAATGGAAGTAGGACTTTGCCATGTCAAGGTGGATCTGAAGCAAATATATAGGCGAGATGTTACTTGAAGGACTCACCTAGCAGTTCTTGAGGCAATTCGGTAAATTCTGTGCCCTCTGTATGGTTTCAAATCAGAAAAGGTGTGTGCTAGCATTGTATCTTTTCATCATACTGATTCAATCTGTATGTTAAGTAAACAATCCAAGAAGTTGGACTATACGAAGAACAGGACATCAGGCACTCATTAGCAACCTGTGAAAAGTAGATGGCACAACCTTACTTGCCCCAAACTGAGCCAACTCAAAACACTTACTGATGATCAAAGACTACAGCATTCAGTAGGGGTTACAACTCAATGTAAAGAAAACCCAAATCCTCAGAATGGGCCCAATAGAAATCAGACATGGAACACGGAGAAAAGATCGAAATTGTCAAATGTTTCATTTTACTTCTATTCACAAGCAAAGCTCATGGATGCATCAGTTAAAAAATTACAGGACACATTGCACTGGGTAAATCTCCTGCACAAGATCAATTTAAAGTATTAAAGAGCAAAGAGGTCACTTTCAGGGTTAAGTTGCATTTGACCCAAGCCATGGCATTTTTAGTCTCCTCATATGCTTGTGAAAACTGGATGATAAATAAGGAATACCAGAGAAGTTATGTTTTTGAGCTATGATGCTTGTGAAGGTTATCAAAAACACCATGGACTACCAGAAGAACAAATAAATATCTTAGAGGTAGTACAGCCAAACACTTCTTTAGATATGAGGATGGGAGAAGAAAACCATGCTTTGTAATGTAAAGGGTCACCAAAAATGAGGAAGACCCTCAATGAGATGGATGAGCAACAATGGATTCAAGCACAGCAGGAAGTCTGAAAAGTAGGAAGTGCTTTCTTTCTGCTGTGAGTTGGAGAACACTTGTTGGCACCCAGCAATGACAACAGAGAGTGTGCTGTCAATGATATCTATTTTTTACACCAGCCGTCCATGTTTACACACTTTTCCCCCTTTTTAGTCATCCTTTTGCTTCTTCGGGGATTTAGATTTCACCCTTACCAGAAACTGTTCTTAGTGAGGGGATATTTCAAGTTAGTCATTTAGATCTTATTGGAAATTCGTCAACGTGTAACCTACCTGTGGGAACATTTGCATTTTAACCCTTAACTTGAATTGTTTGCTCTTAGAATGCTTTGCCTTCTATTAAAGGACCCATATGCCTAATAGGCAGAGTCCTTGAAATCTTATTAATGTCTTACTGCCTGGGTTGGTTTTATAGTCCTGACCTGAAGTTTGCTGGAGAGAGGAGAGGAGTGGGGAGAGAGAGGTTTTGGGAATTTGGAAAATGTGCCAAGAGGTTGGGAATTCTGAACGTGTGCCAGGTGGCTTGCCATTTGGGGGGCTTGAAAATCTAGAGTTACATAGTTGTCTTAGTTTGATTTTAAATGGCCATGGCTACTTCCAATTTAATCCAGAGAAAGCCTTGTAGTTAACATTCAAGGTTAGTACTGGAACTACTTGATTTGGGGCCTAAAAATCAAATATGTGAGATCAGATTCAGAGGTCCTTCCTACTATATTTGATCTCTCTCATATATAATATATACATATATATGTTTAAAATGATATCCTTTATCCTTTTAAAAAAAGTTAGTGTGGTTATCTGAATCTATCTACACATACATATATAAAAAAGGTTCATTAAAATGTTCATGAAAATACTTATTGTGAAAAAACTATGCATGGATTTAAAAATATTTGCATCAAAATAAGTTCACACTAACTTGTAATATGTGTATGAACATGGTGTAGTTGGAGGTGCTAAGAAAGATAAGTGAAAAAGTCCCTGTAAGAGCCATATACATTCTGCTAGCTGAAGCAAAAATGCATATCAAATTTATGCTAAAGCTTGATGGGAGGATGGTGAATTCATTGATGTTTTACGAAAAGTTGATGGGCCAACAACCCAAAGGAATCAGCACTTTATCAATTGAGAAGAGTTTAAGAAAGTATGAGATGATGTTGAATTTGAAGCCAGCAGTGGCCACCTATCCACATCACCTCCAGGAAACAATTCACCTTGTTTATGCACTAATTGAAGAAGACTAATGATTAACAGCAGGAACAATAGCCAACCCAATCAACACATCTTAAGTGACTCAGCTTACACAATTCTGATTCAAAACTTGAAGTTGAGCAAACTTTCATTTTTAGTGGTTACAAGTGCTATGCCCAGGTCAGTTGCAGATCAGAGCAGAACTTTTAAGGGACATTTTAAGCAATTAGGATCAGGAACCTGCAGAATTTTTTTGTTAGAATTGTAATAGGAGATGAAGCTTGGCTTTTCTCTGATGCCGGAGATAAAGCACAATGGCTAGCAGGAGGTGGAAGCAAAACAAGAGGTCAAGGCAAAAGCAGATCGGTCAAGAGCCGAGATCACGGCCGCAGCTTTTTTGGATCTCTAAGCATTCTGATGGTTGATTTTCTAGAGGATCAATGAACGCTAACATGTTGTTATTATGAGAATGTTCTGAGAAAGTTAGTCAAAACATTAGCAGAAAAATATCCAGAAGATCTTCAACAGAGAGTCCTTTTCTACCACGACAATGTTTCTGCTCATCCCACAGTGCAACTTCGCAAGTATTTTCATGGGGAATCATCAGACATCCCCCTTATAGTGCCAATTTGGTTCTTTAGATGTATTTGTTTCCTAATCTTAAAGTGTACTTTAAGGCTACCTATTTGTTCAGGCAATAATATAAGAAAGGCTGTATTGACATGGTTAAATTCTTCACACCCTCAGTTCCTTAGGGATGGACTAAGTAGCTGCTATCATCACTTACAAAAGTATTTTGACCTTGTTGGAGCTTCTGGTGAGAAAGAAAATATGTATTTTAATCTATATCATGTAATCCAAGTTTCAACGGATTTTTGAAGTTCCTTTACATGAGTGTGTGTGTGTGTGTGTGTGTGTGTGTGTGTGTGTGTGAATGAGCACCTGCAGTCATATTCTCTCAGTTAGACACTTTCCTATTGTTGAAGGTGCCTTCAACAAAAGTCCTATCTACACTGTCTCCTGAGAGGGAGTGCTGAACCAGTTAAATTCAGGGCAGAAAAGTCAATTCAGAAATTTACAGTGACTGTTTTTATCATCTCAAAGGGACAATCTTGACGGATTTCCTCAAAGGTTTAGGACCATCATAAGGACTCATAATGAAGAAATGATCAGAAGATTGAAAACTGGATTGGTAAGAAAGGGCCAAGGAAATTGTGCCGAGGAATTATTTTCCTCCAGGACACCGTGCCTACTCATTTTCTGAGTGTAGCAAGGGCCGCTCTATGAGGATTTTGCTGATGAACCTTGTCCCATACCACTTCACAACCCTGGTCTTGTCCTTTTAGATTTCTTTCTCTTCCCCAAACTCAAAAGAACATTTATAAAGGAAAGGGCTTTGAGTTTCTTGACGCCCAGGTGGCTGGTTTGAAATCCTGTAAATGGGAGAGCAGAGTGGTTCAGGAATGGTTACAGAGATGGAAACACTACCTTGAAAAGTGTCTAGACCTATACGGAGGATGTGTTCAGAAACAATAATTCCACAGTTTGACATTTTTGGTTTATCAATGTTTCTATGATTTTGTCGCAGTACTGTAAAGAAGGTGGCTGTAGTCTTTGATCTTCTTCAGCAAATGCTTAAATCTTCTTCCCTGTCAGCCAGAAACGTTGTGTCATTTGTCTATTTCAAGTTGTTAGTGAGCCATCCTCTAATCCTGATACTGCGTTTTTCTTCATATAGTCCAGCTTTACACATTATTTGTCTGGCATACAGATTGAGTATGTATAATGGAAAGATACTACCCTGGTGCACACCGTGTTCTGTTTGAACTACTGTCTCTTGGTCTATTTAGAGGTTACACATGAGCACAATCAAATGTTCTGGAATTTCCATTATTTGCAATGTCAGTCATAATTCATTATGATCCACATAGTTGAGTGCCTTTGCATAGTCAATAACACACACAGAAATACATCTTTCTGATATTTCCTTTTTTCAGTATATATCTGGTTCCATGCCCTCTTCTGAATTCATTTTGAATTTCTTGCAACCCCTTATTGAAGTATTGCTACAACCATCTTTCAATTATCTTCAGCAAAATATATGCACAAAATTAATGATACTGTTTGAAAATTTCTGCATTCTGTCAGGTCAGTTTTCTTTGGATTGGGTACCTCTAGAGATCTCTTCCAGGCATTGGTGAGACAAATTTTGTAGCATACACTAGTGAGCTCTTCCAGAGCTGCATCAGTTTGTGAAACATTTCAATTGCTATTTCATCAGTTCCTGGCACCTTGTTTTTTTGTCAGTGCTTTAAGTGCAGCTTAGACTTCTTCCTTTAATAGCATCAGTTCTTGATGATATGCTACCTCTTGAAAAAACTGAGCATTGACCAATTCTTTTTGGTAGTCTGGCTAATATTTTCATTTTATTTAGTGCTTCCTGCATCGTTCCGTACTTTGTCCATAAACCTCAGTGTCATCAATTCCATTCTGACTCATAGCAGTCTTATATAGGGTTTCTGAGAGTATAAATCTTTATGGGAGGAGATAGACTATTCTTTTAACTGTGAGTGGCTAGTGTGTTTGAACTACTGACTTTGTGCTTAACAACCTAATGCTTAATTCAGAGCACCGCTAGGATTCTATTTATTGCTTATAGAATCCTTCAATATTGTAACTCAAGTCTTGAGTTTTTCTTAAGTTCTTTTAGCTTGGGAAATGCTGAATATGACCTTTCCTTTTGGTTTTTTAACTTTAGGTCTTTGCATTTTATTTTATAATGCTTTAGTTTGTCTTTTTGAGCTCCCCTTTAAAAATTTCTCTTCAGCTCTTTTACTTTATTTGCTTTAACTATCCTATATTCAAAAATCGTTTTCAGATTTTTTTCCTGACATCTACTTTAGTCCTTTCCCCCCCTTTCCTGTCTTTTAATTATCTTATATTTTCTTCATGTATGATATTCTTGATGTTATTCCACAACTCCTCCAGTCATTAAGGTTCATTTAATCAAATCTATTCTTTTGATGGTTCCTAAAGTCAGGTGGGATGGTGTCATACATTCAAGGTAATGTTTGCGTTGCATGGATTTTCAAAAGTTTTGTTTAGCTTCAATCTGCCTGTGCATATGAGGAACTGATGAGCTGTTCCACCGTCACCCGTGGCTTTGTTTTGGCAGCTGATATTGAACTAGTCCGTTGTTTTAGCTCACAGATAGAGTTCATTGGGTTCCTGGGTTTTCCATTGGTGAGATCCACATGCATAATTACCATTATGTTATTGAAAAATGGTAATTGCAGTGAAGAAGTCACTGATCTTAATTCGATCATGTGATCTTCAGTTTCATTTTTATCATCTAGGCCATAGTTTCTAACCACCAATCCTTCTTTTTGGTTCTGATGTTCATATGCCAATCGATGCATAATGCCTGCATCTCTGATTCACTTCAGACTGAAGGTCGTAACATTCTCTATTTGCTTCATCACTGGCTTTACTGTTTAATGTGTAAATTTGAATAATAGTCATATTAATTGGTTTTCTTTGTAGGCATAGCATTGTACTTTGAGATATATCTAGAGATGTTCTTTTTTTAGTGATGAATGGGGCATCATTTCTGCTGAATTTTTCATCTCAGTCCTAGTAAACTCTATGATCATCAGATTCAAAATGGCCAATACCAGTCCACTTCAGCTCATGAGTTCACAGGACATCAATCTTCATGGATTCCATGTTAATTTTGACAGGTCCCAACTTTCCTAAATTTGTATTCATACATCCCATGTTTCTATCATTAATGGATGTTTACAGCTCTCTCTTGTCATTTTGAGTTGCACTCTATCAGCAAAAGCAGATTTTGAAGGTTTCGCTCCATTCACACCAGTGAGGGTGACTCTACTTCAATGAGGCAGGTCTTCCCCAGTACTATTTTGAGTACTTTTCAATCCGAGAGACTCAACTTTGGGCACTATACTGGACAATTCTCTGCTGCTATTCTTAAGTTTTTCAGTGGCGAATTCCTCAGAATCAGACCACCTATCCTCACCCCTAGTTTGTTTTTTTAATGTGGAAGCTCTGATGAAAACTGATGAAATCTCCATGATGGGTGACCTTGCTGGTATTTGAAATTCTGGTGGTACAGCGTCCAGCATCAAAGTCACATAGAAGCCACTATATATGACAGCTTGGCAGAGAAGTGGTGGATTTTGCCCATAAAATCTGTTAAGAATCAAATTATGGTATGTATGAAATATACACTACCAACCAAACCTACTGCTGAGTTGATTCTGATTTTCAAGGACCTCTGGACTGAGTAGGACTGTCTCGGGGGGTTTCTGAGGCTGTGAACCTTTATGGGATCAGGAGGTCTCATCTTTCTCCCTTGGAGTGGGTAATGGGCTCAACTTGCTGATTTGGTGTATGCCACCCGGACTCAAGGTATGATGAATTCAGGAAAATCACATAATTATATAACTGCCAGACTACTGAGAATCATAACCTAGCCACACTGACACAAAACTTTAATCATCACAGCCAGCAGTATTCTGGCTTCACACCTCAGCATTCACTGCTGCCAGACGTATATCATTAATGAGAAAAAATAGTCAGGTAGTAGGTTTTTTCCTATTGCTGAAAATGCAAAATGTCAGAGATTAGAATAGTTGATAAGTGAGGAGTAGATGTATTACAAAATCTAGTGTATTGGATTTTTATCAGTTATCTTCTTGAACAATCTTTGATGAGAAATCTGCTGTCAATTTTCATCTTTATTCTTTTACATGAGTGTCTTATTTTTCCTATTGCTTTCAAGTTTTTCGCTTATAATTAGTGTTCAGCAAACTTGATTGTGACGAACTTTTGTGTAGTTTCCTTTTTTTTTTGTTAGGCATTGGATTTGTTGAAATTCTTAGGACTGTTGGCTTATAGTTTTGATAACTTTGTAAAGTCTTAAATTCCCTCCCCTCCGCTTTTCTGTCACTCCTGTCTGCTCTTGTGGGACTCTAATGACATGTAGGTTGGACCCTTGTTGTCCCATTGCTCATTGAGTAGCTATTAATTTTATTTTCCAGTTTTTAAAAAAGTAATATTTGGATAGATTCTAGTTCAAGGAGATATGAAGATGAAACAGAGAGAGATTTTTAACGTGCTAGAGTTCTGACGATTACAGTTGTGACCATGAGGTAGTTAGTTTATTGTGCCAACCTAGAAGATAAACACATGTGGGGTTAATTGAAAGGCAGAGAGACAAATGGCTTGGGAAGCCTCGTCTTTCTAGTTCTCAGGTCTCTTGCTTTCTGATGGTCGGACCAGTGGGCAGCTGCCTTAGCCAGTTCCCTACTTCAGCAGGCAAGGCTCACTTCCTGCAAGGCATCCCTGAGGAGAAGCCACATGGACCTCCCCTGATGCAGCCCTGGGTGCTGGAGCAGCCGTGTGGAGACCCCTGTCAGCGCTGAGATGCTTACAAGTTCACTGACTCGGCTTTCCTCCTGCAGTCAGCATCATTGCATGTGTTTTGTGAGATGGAGGAGGACTTGTTGATTGGTGTCGGACATATGGGTTAATGTTGGACTTTTGGGTTTGGGCAGCACTGGGTTGGGATGTTTTCTTGATGTGCACTTAACCTTTATATAAAACTCTCTCTTATACATGAGTTTCTGTGGATTTGTTTCTCTAAAGTACCCAGACTAACACAGACCAGAAGGCTAAAGAATGTCAATAGTTGCTACAAACTGGAAGAGGGAAGGAGCAAAATCTGCCCCACTCTTTGATCTTCTGGCTTCTCAAACTGTAGGAGAATAAATTTCAGTTATTCAAGCCACCGATATTTGCTTCGGCAGCCAGAGGAAAGGAATACAATTTTTATACTTGTAAGACTTCGATTTAGAGCTAGCATCCACTTTGAGTTAGTTTTTATATGTAGTATGAGAAAGGGGTCAAATTTCCTTCGTTGGCATGTGGGTAGGTTGATTTCCCAGGATTCTCTTTCTCGACTAGATTATGTTTTCATCATTGGAAGCTTGGTGACCTGATGGAAAACCAATGGATTGTAAATTCTAGACTGTATTTCTGGACCCTTATTTTATTCCACTGATTTATGGCTCTTCTTATGCCAGTACTGTTTTCTTTTGATTAGTAAGTTAATTAGTAAGATTTATAATACATTTTGAAGACAGGAAGTGTGAATTTTCCAATTTCGGTCTTATTTGGAAGATTGTTTTGGTCAGTCCTGGCATTTTCATATGAATTTTATGATGAGCGTGTCCATTTCCTCAGAAAAGTTTGCTGACATTTGGGCAGGGAATGTATTGAATCTGTGGGTGAATTTTGGGGTGAGTGCTATTTAAACAGCATTAACTCTTCCAACTCATAAACATGAAGTGATTTTAAATTTATTTAGGTCTTCTTTAATTTCCTTCAATGATGTTTTACAGCTCTCACTATACAAGAATTTTACTATTGCTAAATGTATCTCTAAATATTTTATTCTTTCTGATTTTATTTTAATGTATTTCCTAATTTCGTCTTCAAATCATTGATAGCTGGTCTATTCTAATACATTTGATTCTAATACATGCTGATGTAGTGTTCTGTAACTTCTCTGAACTAATTTATTAGATTTAGTATATTTTAGTGGATTTCTGATAATTTTCTTTATGAGACAGGATCAAAACATTTGTAAAAAGAGATAGTTTTATTTCTTCCTTTCCAATTTGAATGTAGTATTCCCTCTCTCTCTTTCTCTCTCTCATGCATTTCCCTGACTGGAACCTCCAATATAATTTTATTAGAAATGGTGGAAATGGAATCCTTGCCTATTTCCTAATCATTAGGTGACATCATAAAGTATTTCATCATTAAGTAGGATTATAGATATGGGTTCTTCATAGATGGCCTTACGTGCCATTTATTTTCCATTTAATTTTTCTGGGCTTCAATTTTTCTATCTGTAAAAGAGAATAATAAAGAGTTCTAGTGTTTTATGTTGAGGTTTTATCGGTGTATATCTATGAAGTTTATACCAGAGTTGCTGCTTCCAATTAAAAGTACTTTGTGTACTTTAAGGGTAAGGTATTAAACATAGGCTAGTTATATGCTTAAGAAATTGTGGGAAGAGGGAGGAAGCAAGTCTTAGAGTAGAAATCTAGGTAAGCCTTCCAGAAGCAAGACTGCTGAGTTGGTCTGCCAGGAGAACTGATGTCTCTGCAGCTCGTCGGGAACTAGGACATCACCAGGCTGCCACTGGAATGATGCGCTAATAAAACTCACTGTCATCTACGTTTAGGAATCCACTCTCACCGCTTTCACCATCACTCCCAGGAATACTTCTAAGACTTGTTGGTGACTGGGAAATGGAGCCTATATGCTGCTGCCCCAACTCCTGATGAGCATCCTGAAAGCTGGAAAGTGAAGCATGGCACCTCGATAGCCTTGTTTGTCAGCAGGGCACGTGCCAACAACGACTGGAAACATGGTCTCTAGTTGTTTTCTGCTTCAAAATTTTGGTGGAATTCTTGTAATTGCTGAAACCCAATTTGTAATTCTAAGGTGCTGCTTTAGTGACAAAGAAAATCTGGGGGTTCAGTGTTTTGTTTGTTTGTTTTAAACTTTCAACTTCTGCGATGAGATCAGCTGGGGATACATTCTGAGTTCATAAGTCACTATCCAAAAACGTGTTAAATGAGACAGGAAGTTTTCTTTGATCCACTCAATCATTTACATAATAATTACTATTTTAATTTGTGACCCATAAACTAAGTTATAAGATACTTTCTCTACTATAATCAATCAAAAATCTAGTATTTACTGACATCAAAACGAAAGCTGTATCATTAAAATGTGACACAATTGCACTGATGATGTCTATAATGTCTTATAAGGCAAAGTAAAAATAATGTAATTAGGATTTCAGTTTATACATGCACTGATTTATTTGAAACATTATCTGTTTAAAAAAGGTTCTGTCCAGTGGATGGCTGAAGTTAAGTTCTCTCAATAGTACAGTTATCTTAGTTTCTATGTTGTTGTTGTTAGATGCCATTGAGTGGACTCTGTCCCATACTGACCCTATCTATGCACAGCAGAACAAAATACTACATGATTCTGTGTCAGCCTCACAATTTTCTTATGCCTGAGCCCATTAATACTGCCACTGTTATCAATCCATCTCATTGAGGGCCTTGCTCTTTTTTGCCACCTCTCCACTTTACCAATTATAATGTCTTTTGCCCAGGGATTGGTCTCTCCTTACAATATGTCCAAAGCATGTGTGGCAGTTACATAATCTCCTGTCAACTTGAAGAGTGGTGGAGTCTAGCTTGTCAATCAGGTCACAACTTGATGACCTCATTTGGAGGCGCTATGGAGATAAATAGCTCGCTAGAGGCCAAGACACACATCGACGCTCTCTGCTTCATATTCCTGTTGACAAGCCACATGGAGCTACGCTGATAGAGCCAGAGCCCTGGAACTGGAGGAGCCACATGGAGACCCACGTCAGCACTGAGATGCTTTCACCGCCACTAGAGCCACAAGATTTTCTACCCACTGGCCTGTGATCTTCCTGCATTCAGTGTCATTGCATGGCTGCATGAATCTAAAGAGGAATTTATGGACTAGAATCAACATATGGGGTAACTGATGACTTATGGACTTGATCTGGAATTTATGCACTAGCATTGTCATACGGGGTAAGATCAGACTTATGGACTTGAGCTGGACTAGGCTGGGATGTTTTCTTGATGTACCATTGCTCTTTGATATAAAGTTCTCTCTTACACACATATGAGTACCTCTGGATTTGTTTCTCTAGTCAACCTGGACTAACACAGTATGCAAGATAAAATTTTGCCATCCTCGCCTTTAAGGAGCATTCTGTCCTTACTTCTTCCCATTCAAGAAGTAGTTTCTATAAAGCACGTTGAAAAAAAGGGTTCCAATCAAAAAATGACTTCCAAGGGGAGCTGCTGGACCAGTTAAATTCATGACCGAGGTCAGTTCAGAAGTTTATGTCAACTGTTTATTTGAGATGCCAAAGGGGTAATTTTGATCGATTTTACTGAAGGACACATGTTTGTTATGGAGTTTTCAGAAAATGAAAAATTGCATGGATAAGAAAAGTATCAGGAAAGTTGGGCTGAGGAAATTTTTTCCACATGACTGTCTTATACTGAATTCCTTTGAGGAGCAGAACCCATGAAGCTTCTCTATGTATTTACAGAGAGATGTTTTTATCAAGGAAATAGCTCACACACTTGTAGAAATGGGCGAATTCTAAATCTGTGGGTCTGATGTTAGGCTGTAGGCTTCTCTTTATTCACATAACTTAGAGGGCCTGATGAATCCAAGATTGGCAGGAAGGTGGCAGGCTTCCTGCTGCAGAGATGAATGAATTAAAGCATGACAGGCAATACTGCAAGCTTTTGACATAAGTCCAAATAACAAGAAAGCAATGAACCAGATGCAAGATGCAGAACCAAAAAAAAATATGAGTGAACTTTCCCACAATGTCAACATATATTGGAAGCAGGCCACAGCCTTGAAAATATGGAAGGATATTAAGTTTACTATGGAAGGATATTAAGTTTTCACTGCCAGACCACTGATCCTCCTGGAACTGCTAAGCTGACACAAAACCTTAACTATCACAATGACAATGCACCTGTTCATTCTTCAGCGGCAACCAGAGCTGCCCTTTGAGAACTTTTGGGAAACATTACCTCATCCACTCTGCAGCCCTTATTTTTCCACTGAAAACTTATTTTTTTTTGCTCTCCAAATTCATAGAACATGTCAAAAGAGGATGCCCAAACTACCATTTAAAAAAATCATTTTATTGGGGACTTATACAACTCTTATCACAATCTAGACATACATCCATTGTGTCAAGCACATTTGTACATTCATTACCTTCATCATTCTCAAAACATTTGCTCTCCACTTGAGCCCTTGGTAT
>NW_022107432.1:15060719-15076129 GCF_000313985.2 Echinops telfairi | reverse complement strand
ACCTACCCTTCTGGTATCGCTATAGTCCCATTCCTGTTGCTGAATTCCATGTGTTGTGAGCTCTTATCTGTATCTGTGTACATGCTCTGGTTTAGCCAGCAGTGAAAGGCAAGACTGGGCTCATGATAGTGGCGATGGGGGGTGGGGAAGCCTTAAAGAACCATTTGAATATTGTGTATTTCATTGGTGCTCTACTGACCCCTGGATGACTCATTCCTTTGTTGTGACCCTTCTATGAGGGGATGTCCAGTTGTCTATAGATGGGCTTTGGGTCTCTGCTCTCATAGTAATATGTTTTAATGTGCCCTTGTGGTTACACTGGATTGAGATCTGGCTTGATGCTTTTGTTATGGTAGCTACCGATTTCCTTATATTCTCATTTTGGGGGGGCTCATTTATGTGTAGAGGTATCTGAATTTGACCCTTGTTGCCTTATTTCTGGATAGTGAATTCTGGTATCTATTTCACTCAGATGTTGACATTTAAACAGTTTTAATCCAGACCTTGGTAACAGATTTTAACTTTACCTGTCATTTCTTCTGTTGCCTGTCAGCTTGAGTCTGACTTCCCCTAGTGCTTTTCTGATATTGACTCTGGACCTGACTCTGATTTGGTCATTGCTATGGGACCTACTTCTAGCCTGTATTCATCACCAGAGATTATAGAATCACCTTAATCTCTTTGTGTATTTTCATTTGGAAAGATTTCTATTTCATTGATGCACTATTTTGTGGCAAAATTTAGAACATATTTTAAAGAATCAAATAATCCATACCTTGGCCAAGATGAAAACACTGCTTTCACACAACCATTTTTTCCTTCCTAGGCATTTGTAAATCTGCGTATATTTTTCACAAGAAATTTATTTGACAGCATTTTGACTTTTTATATTTGAATCATCAGTTTGCCTACGAATAGTCACTCAAGTCTATAAGCCTTAGCTGTTAGTAGTTGCCTCGGGTTGAATTCAGACTCATAGCTCCCTTGTGTCCAGAATAGAACTGGGTACTCTAGGCTTTTCAAGACTGAGCTTCCAGAAGTAGATCACCAGGCCTTTCTTCTTAGGTGTCCTTTGATGAACTTGAACTCACAATCTTGAAGTTAGCAGTCCAGCACTCAGCTGTATGTACCACTCAGGGACTCCATCTGTAAGTCTTTTGAATAAAGGAGAAATTTAATTTTAGAAGCAGGATGTTGGGTTTTGCCAGGAGTGAATTAATTGGGCTCTCCAAGTTCAAACTTGGCACTTTGATTATGAAAAGAGATCTGCATGACCTTGGGAATATGGCTGCCTCTCATGCATAACTTGAGAGCAACAACGAATTTTTCCTTTTGATTACCCACACAGACTTCAAGGAAATGAGAGTTATGGGAAAGCAAATAGTCAGAAAACACAAGAATAAGGCAACACTTGTTTTGCTTTGTTTTGTTTTCATTTTCTGCTCCTGAGAACATTTTTCTTGTTGTTCATTTTGGTTCAATATGTACTTTTCTTCATATTGTGTAAATATAAATATAACAAATCACTTGCCATTTCTACCATTTTTATATGTACTCTTCAGTGACATTAATTATGTTTGTCACTATCTGAAACACCTCCTTTGGTATATAGGTATTTTTACTATATTATTATTATTAAATTTATTTTTTCATCTCAGTCATTTTACTGAAATAGAAACCTCATATGATTTCTTTGTTTGGAGACTGATAAATATATCGAAGGTCAGATACTTTCTGTAGGTGCTTTGTTGTTTTTACATGACCTTTCATTTTAGTAGTCACAAAACTGTAGACTTGATGCCTCAAAAATTTTTTTAAATAAAAAAAGATGCAGAGATACTGCTCAAATTCCATGGAGGCCACAAGAAAGCATAATTATTTTGGGTTATCATAGATAACAATGACAAAATGTATGTCCCTTTACAAAAGGTAAGTACTTTTAATAAACTTAATCTGCTCTCATGAATATTTTCAGTCTTGGAAACTCCCCAGAGCAGTTTTGCTCTGTTCTTTAGGACCACTCTGAGTTGAAGCTGACAGTAGACTGGAGCTTCTAAAATTCTTTCCCTGGCATTGTAAAGGACTTTTCAGCGGGTGAAAGATGCCCAGTATCTCCTTGACACCTCTTCTGGTGAGTCACTGGGTTTTGAGAGGAAGAAAGCTTCTATGATTTTGTCAGTCCAGTTAGAAAAGTCTTTTGAAGCAAAAAAAAAAAAAAAGGAAGTAGATTATTTTCCTTATGCGCATATAACCTTAATTTCCTTTTTACAGTTGATGAACAAATAGATGATAAAAATCAGAGATATTGCCATTCCAGTAGAGTTTCTTCATTGTGTTACTTTGAGCAGGTCTTCCCCTTTTAAGCCCCCTCTTTTTCTTAAATCTGAGCCATACAGATGATATCAAGCCTTTCCTGACTATATACAAGAACACACATGTGTGTGAGGTACATTTTGGCACACTCATCTGTTCATTCCAGAAACATCAGAAACACCTACTGAGCATCATAAAGTGCTCTGGTAGTCCAGTGGTTATGGGTTTGGCTAACTAGAAGGGAGGCTGTTCAAATTTCCTGCTCCACAGGAGGAAAACATGACCGTCTGCTTTTGTTGTACACATTTGAAAACTCTAAGGGTTGGTGCTTCAAATCCACAAGCAGTTCAGAGGAAGAAAATGTGAAGATGAGAGCCTTGGACACTCTATGGGGCAGTTCCACTCTGTACTATCGTGCACTGAGTCCACTGGATGGTAGTGGGTTTTTATTATGTATCTTGGGTGTAGAAGACACTGGGAAGTAGGAAAGGATAGAAACTAACCAGGTAAATTCTTTGGAGTGGGTGCTTTGATGATCTTTGGGGGGGATGGAAAGACATTTGCCAGAGATGATAACCTCTGTTTAGAAAGGTAGGGGAGCCAACAAAGTAGAACAGCTGGGAAGACAAGAGGAGAGGGAATAGAGGCATCTCTTCAGGCCAAGGGAAGAGTGGGGCAGATACCGCAAAGGGTTTTCCAAGCCCCATTTCCTTTTCCTTCTGGGCATACGGGAGGAAATTACATTTCCTGCCTCATTGCAGTTATATAAGGCCATGTGCCTGTTACAGCCAATGGAATGGAGAAAGAAGTGATTCATGCTATATCCAGGCCTATCTCATAGGAAAGACTCGTGTGTGATCTTCCATGCGTTCTCTTTCATACTCTCTCCCCTTGTCTCTGATGCAGATCATTTCACTACAAACTCTGGATCCTCAGAGCAGGGGGTCTGAAATCTAGCTCTTGATGATTCTAATATGCAGCAAAGTTGAAGATCATGCAAGAATGGTACATAGCCTCATTGCACGTCTGTAGGCTATGATCAGTTCATTATATATGAGTATAGCTCTCGGGGGTTTACTTCTCTCATAGAACTACAGTTGAAAGGGCTGCCCTAGAGGGTATTAGAGCTACTGAATGGACGGAGTTTGGGCCTAGGATGGAGGTGAGCAGACAACTATTGCTGAGTTGTTCTGGATTGTGATTTGAATGATAAATAAGGCTTAAATGTAGAGAGGGTTTCAAACATTTCATAGAACAATTTCATTATCTTTTAAGTCCATTTTCCACAAATTTTTTTTTGGAAGGTAGCTATGCTAACTACTATACCACCAATGCCTTGGCCCCACAAACTTTCTGAAGCCCTTTCATATTACATGAATGAAATCCTGAGGTTATTTGATGTTCAGTTAGCCTTCTGCAAGTAATATCAAGAGCATTGCTGCAGCTATAGGAGCCTTGGTGGGGTTGCAAGTCTCAAGGTCAGCATTTTGGAACCACTCTCTTCTCCTTGGGAAAAGTATGAGGTTTTTTACTCTTGTAAAGATTGACAGTCTCAGAAACCCACAGGGGACGGTTCTACCTTGGCCTAAAGTGTGACTATGAATCAGCATTAACTCCACGGCAATCAGTTTGGGTTGGGTTTTGGAGGGACTGTAGAAAAGCAAGGGATTGAGGACTTCACATAATTTGTTCCATGGATTCAGAGTTGGCTTGGGGTTGGGCTGAATTGGAGAAGGGATATGGTTGACCTTGAGGCAAGATAACTAGGCAGTGGGCAGATTCTTAAGAGCTTTGCCGACCTTTCTAGGCAGTTTACATTTTGTCCTGAAAGTGACGAGGTGCCAGGAGACTTAACTGGAGACAACTTCTGGGCAGGTAGGCTAAACATTTCCAAACTTTTCAGTCCTGCTTTCAAGTCCTTCTTCTGTCATCAAGGGAAACTAAGGACGCAGTACGAGCAGAAACCTAAGAATGAGAACACGTTCCAGTGTCTGTCTTGCCAAGACGAAAGTAGGCTCAAGGTCTAATGGAACTGAGGGAAGGTTCTATCTTCTCTCATTTTAACTGATCACTAGCTCTGGAAATGTTCAGAGGAAGCAGCCAAAGAAACCATGGCTTAAACAAACTTTCTTTTTTTGCATATCTTTTCTTCTCAATGCTGTTACAGAATTAATGTATCAGCTTACTGAACCAAGTAGAGCAGCCAAACAATACAATTAGGATTGTAAGCCTAGGGCAACAACAGATTCTCATGCTTTATGTAGATACCTCAGTGTTAGAGTCTGAAGTGGAATACTGAGTAAGCCCCATCCCCTGGATGTTCATTCAGGTAGGAGTATTAGTGCAAAGAGGAGCAATCAGGAGGGGCTGCTAACCTTCACCTCAAAGTGTAATGGTACTTGAATTGGGCCTTTTGTACCTGATTTTGCTTCTTTTTTGTTTGTAGTGGTCGATTTATTTTTGATGCCTGAAAAGTGGGCACAACTATATAAATCTGCAGACATGTTCAAACAAGCACATTTTTTTCCCAAACTCATAGCGTTCTCTTGCATTGAAAGGTAGGAACTAAAACAACAACAATAAAATGTTGAGAAAAACAAGTATACCTCCTTGTAGAAAGCTTAATGACTATCCAGAAGGAAACCTGAAAAAAAATTAGGCAGCAAGTCTTCCTGTGTGTTTCTGAGTCATATTTTCCAATCCACTATGAAAAACCTGAATAGGGCAATCATTTTTAGAATGGCTTTGACCTTTAACAAGAAGGAGCCAATTACATTCAATACTATCTAGTTCACAATCTGTCATTGTACTGACTGGGCCTGCTTTCCTTGAGAAAGCTTATTTTTCTTCTTTCTTGCTGCTCATGGGCCTTGTCACTGATGATTCTTCTACTGCACAAGGCTTCACATACAAAGAATCATATACTGTACAGGCTTCCTTCCTCAGGACAGGATAGATGAGGGACAGAAGATTCATGGGCTGCCTCCCATGGCTACACTGCGTTCATGTTGGCCTCTCAGGGCTGCCTGGAAAGGAGTCTGGATGCTGTAGAGAAATCACCACACAGCCTCCATCTCTCTTTTTTTGGATGTTGCTGCACATCCTGGAAAGTAGATGGACTACCTGCCACAGGCCTCTAAGAAATGTTTCCAGGATTGGTGAGATCATACAGTGGAGGGGTGAGTGTGAGTAATTAGCTGTCAACTAGTAAGGGTTGATCTATGTAATTAAAAAGATATTTACAGTTGACTTCTAGAGAAATTCTCCTATGAAATCAATGATTTTACTCATGCCATGGTCTCTGTCATACAAGTAAAATTTCTCCTAGAGTTTTTGAAGAAAACCAGAAATGATCAAGGATCAAACTGTGCTCTCAGCAGAAACATGTCCAAGGAAAAATATGCAACACAGTGAAGTGATCAGGAGCTTAGTGTCTGGGCTCAAAGATGAGTTGAGTTCTTCCATGTAGTTGCTGTGTAACCCAGGGCAAGTTTCTTACTTTTTTAGTGTCTGTTTCATATTTAATTGGAGTAGATAATAAAACCAAACTCACAGCCATTGAGTAGGTGCCAACTCACAGCTGCCCTATAGGACAGTATAGATAGAACTGCCCCTGTGAGTTTTCCAAGATGTAACTCTTCACAGGAGTAGACAGCCTCCTTTTCATCCCAAGGAGTGGTTGATGGTTTGAACTTCTAACTTTGTGAT
This sequence comes from Echinops telfairi, assembly GCF_000313985.2. Taxonomy (NCBI): domain Eukaryota; kingdom Metazoa; phylum Chordata; class Mammalia; order Afrosoricida; family Tenrecidae; genus Echinops; species Echinops telfairi. The sequence continues at coordinate 15,070,108 of NW_022107432.1, read as the reverse complement.
TATCAACCCAATTTATAACCCACTTTGCCACAAGGCTTTGGAGTCGATGTTAAAATCTTCATTTTAGGGTGATTTTAGAAGTTCATATAAATGATATTTGGAAGATGCTCTACAAATGCTTAGTACATATCAAGTGCTACAAGTATTTTATTGATGTATTTTGTTATCCCAGTTCTCCTAATAGGACTATATGTGCAAGTATTTTCTTTCTGAAAATTTAGCTGGGAACTTTGGAAACTCACCTACCTTTGTTAGTGAGATAAACCGGTGCTTAAGCTCAGTTTATCTGCCACTCGGAAGAGACCCATTTCATGGAGTGAAAAACTCCATCTCTCTGTATCTACCTATCGCTTGATCTCTCTTTTTTTTAAATAATTAAATCATTTTATTGGGGCCTTGTACAACTCTTATCACAATGGACTCATACACCCATTGTGTCAAGCACTTTTGTACATTTATTTCCCTCATTATTCTCAGAACTTTTGCTTTCTACTTGAGCCCTTGTATCAGCTCCTCATTTCCCCCCCTCCCTCCCTGCTCCCCCCTCTCCCATGAACCTTTGATAATTTATAAGTTATTATTACTTTACATTGTCTGAAGTCTGCCTTCCCTCACTTCTCCGCTGTCCATCCCCCAAGGAGGAGGTTATATGTAGATCTTTGTAATTGGTTCCCCCTTTCTACCCCACCTTCCCTCCACCCTCCTGGTATCGCCACTCTCACCACTGGTCCTGATGGGTTCATCTGTCCTGGATTCCCTGTGGTTCCAGTTCCCACCTGTACCAGTGTACATACTCCGGTCCAGCTGGATTTGTAATGTAGAATTGGGATCATGATCGTGTGGGGGGAGGAAGCATTCAAGAACTAGAGGAAAATCATATGTTTCATCATTGCTACACTGCACCCTGACTGTGGGCTCATTTCATCCCCATATTGCTTGATCTCTTGATCACACTATCTGTTCCACATTGGGAAACTATTCCTGCTAGAGATAAGGCCTCTACTTATGTTCAGAACTCTTTATTTTCTTTTGGAGTATTCTATGTATTTCACAGAAATCATGATAATCAGTTTCTGATATTATTGACACACCTTTTTGAATGGTTGTTGCCTTGTCAATAACAGTAAATTTTCAGGTCTATCTGTAAAATTTACTAACATTTAATGCCTCTTTTTATGTTTTAACATGATTTATGACACTTACTGTTCCCTTAAGAAAAATTTACTTTTGCTAGAACTGAGCCCTTTCTGGTTGGGCACTGGTAGAATATTTGATCATGAAAGTTTCTATATATTCTGTAGACTGGAGGTATTAATATAGGGATACAACTCAGAGAGAGAAATGGAGGGAGACATATATGGTTATGAAAACTTCTAGTTCTACAAACATGTAAATATTTAACAGTACCTTAATGCTATACTCACATATAGTAAGACTTCACAGAGCAAATAAATCTCATTACTTTTTCTGATCTACTCAATCTCTTTGCCTTCAGGCTGAAATTAACCTAGTCATTCCAAACAGATGAATGTCTCTTCAGTTGTGTTTCTTTGGAGGATGCTCATCAACTTAAGTTCCATTTTCAATGATACAATGATTTTGATTGTTCATGATGATCTTTTAAAAAAATCATTTTATTGGAGGCTTATACAATTCTTATCACAATCCATCCATCCATCCATTGTGTCAAACACATTTGTACATTTGTTGTCATCATCATTCTCAAAACATTTGCTTTCTACTTGAGCCCTTGATATCAGCTCCTCATTCCCCCCCCCCCCCCCCTCATGAACCCTTGATAACATAAATTATTATTATTTTTTCATATCTTATACTGTCCGACGTCTCCCTTCACCCACTTTTCTGTTGTCCATCCCCGAGGGAGGAGGTTATATGTAGATCCTTGCAATCGGTTCCCCCTTCTAACCCACCTTCTCTCCATCCGCCAGTATCACCATTCTCACCACTGGTCGTGAAAGGAGCATCTGTCCTGGATTCCTTGTTTCCAGTTCCTATCTGTACCAGTGTACATCCTTTGGTCTAGCCAGATTTGTAAGGTAGAAATGGGATCATGATAGTTGGGAGAGGGAGCATTTAAGAACTAGAGGAAAGTTATGTGTTTCATCATTGATACCCTGCACATGATACTGGCTCATCTCCTCCCCGCTACCCTTCAGTAAGGGGGTGTCCAGTTGCCTACAGATGGGCTTTGGGTCTCCACTCTGCACTCACTCACATTTACAATGATATGATTTTTTGTTCTTTGATGCCTGATACCTGATCCCTTTGACACCTCGTGGTCACACAGACTGGTGTGCTTCTTCCATGTGGGCTTTGTTGCTTCTGAGCTAGATGGCTGCTTGTTTATCTTCAAGCCTTTAAACCCCAGACACTATATCTTTTGATACCTGGGAACCGTCAGCTTTCTTCACCACATTTGCTATGCACACATTTATCTTCAGTGATCATATCAGGAAGGGGGCACCCACTAATATGATTTTTTGTTCTTTGATATATGATACCTGGTCCCTTCTACACCTGTGGTCACACAGGCTAGTGTGCTTCTTCCATGTGGGCTTTGATGCTTCTGAGCTAGATGGCTGCTTGTTTACCTGCAAGCCTTTAGGACCCCAGATAGTATTTATTTTGATAGCCAGGATTCATGACGATCTTTGTCTGAGACTAATGTAAATGAAATCACAAAGTAGTGTACAAGGAGTTGCAATTGGGTCCTTAATTACTTTTTGGTTGGTGTAGTTAAGGTATTTTTGTTTATTACATTATTGTTGTCCCTAGATTACAAGTTAAATTCCTAAATCTTTCTTTAAAAACAAATCTGTATGTAAGTTGGAATAGTTAGGCACAGTTTTTATCTTTTGTCTTAGATATAGTGTGCCACTTTTCTATACATAAAAATATTGAATACTTCCAAATACTCTAAGATGTCTTTAACATAATAATGCATAAATAATAATGTTCTGATGCACATTACACTTTAGTGGCTTTTTGTTAGTATGAACTATTGTTTGCATCTCAAAGTTTTAGTATATCAGGTTTGGTTCATAAGGATGGATTGTAGGTAAGTCAGACATTCATAACTCATGCACTGCCTGTATAGAACTTCAGTCTCATACTCCGGAAAATTCAACCACATGAGCCTTTCTAGAAACAGGTTATATGAAAAATTTTAAGAATTCTTTAAAATTATATCATTAAATTGTATGAGACTCTTATATTTGTGTTTCTCATAATTTCTTCATCTCAGTTTTTCTACATTTAAGAGCTCCTCTAATTTTTGCCTTTTAGATGATGTGATAGGTAGGTTTATTGTGCCAACCTGGCCAATGAACACATGTGCGATTAATTGATATATACTGGAGTAATATATCACTTGAGCTGGGTACTGTTGATGACCTGCCTTGCTGTTTGCTGCCTGTGGCCAGATTGCCTAAATTGCTCTACAGAGGACTCAGCTGTCTGCTTCCTTGACTTGCACCCAGTGGCCCTCAAGACTTGAAGGATTGCCAGTGTACTAGTTTTCTCATGGAAGTGAGTTGCACTGAGACATTTGTAATGTTCTATAGACTAATTAGCGGTGTATTTCTTATGTTGTATATATCTATTTATATAAATATATATAAAATCATAAGTGTCCTGGTTTTGTTTCTCTAGAGCAATGGTTCTCAATGTTCCTAATGCCACTATCCTTTAATACAGTTCCTCATGTTGTGGTGACAACCCCCAACCATGAAATTAGTTTTGCTGCTACTTCATAACTAATTTTGCTGCTGTTATGAATCAGGTGACCCCCGTGAAAGGGCCGATTGACACCCCCAAAGGGGTCATGACCCATAGGTTGAGAACCACTGCTCTAGAGATCCCTGTCTAACATAGATGACCATTAACTTTCTTTAATTATGATGTCCTTCCATAATTTGTCTTATTTTCAGTCATTGAAACTGCTGAACTTTGTGAGACCCCAATTTCAACAGCTCTTTCACCAATGAAAATTCTATGGTCTTCTTCCTTCAGTTTTGGGACTTCAGCCACAGTTCTTTTATTCACCAAGGGTTACAGAATTTCGTTTTTTTTTGACTCATTGTTAAGACTTTTCTCATGCTTCTTATAACATTTGCTCTATCTTAAAACATTTCCTCAAATATTTGATCCATTCAATTTATGTAGGGCAATATTCTCATAGACTTACTGCAAAATTTCAATGATTTGGGAAGGTGTTCAGATGAGTTTTGTTAAAACTGTGGTATTAGCCTTGATTTTAATATCACACTTTCTACTACACAAAAGTATCATTTTTGTATTTGAAGGCACCCTAACAAGACCAAGATGAGTGTGTTGTTGAGAGAACATGTTTTCAGCCATTCACTAGCAACAAAGGCATACTTAAACACATTTTGTTTGATATAAACATATGTATGTATGAATTGGAATCCCAATAACAATACTTTTTACTTACCCTAATTTTATTCTATCTGAATGTTAAAAAAAGAATCTAAGAAGCTACACTATAGGAAGCCTAAGGCATATGATGAAGAATGTGGCAGTAAGATTGGAGGACGATTCATTAATAACGTGAGATATGCAAATGGCACAACCTTGTTCACTGAAAGTGGAAAAGAGTTGAAACACTTACAGATGAAGACTAAAGACTACCGTGAAATGTAATTCAAGAAAAACAAAAATCCTCATAACTGGACCAACAGGAAACAGCAGAATAAAAGAAAGTTTGCTGAATTTGCCAAGGGTTCCATTTTACATGGATCCACAATCAAGGCCCATTGAAGCACTATCAAGCTGTGTATAGAAATAAAACTGTGTATTGCATTGGACAACATTTCTGCAAAAGGTCTTTTTAAAGAGTTAAAAAGCAAAGATGTCATTAACATGGTTTTATTGACATAGAATTCATATATCATATAATTTCATAGTTCTGTCATATTAAAGAGTTTTATAATCATCACAACAATCAGTTATAGAATATTTTCTTCCTCCTTGCACTTACTGTTAACTCCCCATTTACCTCCAACCTCCACTCCCATGGCCCCAATAAGTCACTAATCTAATTACTGTCTCTATAGATTTACCTATCCTAGATTTCATATACTGAAAAACATAAATATATATATATTATCATATATATGTTATATATAAAATGTTTTGAAAACATACAAATTATGTAAAATCAACAACAATAACAAAATTAACCAGAAAAACATTAATAACCTCAACTGAGTAGAAGGCAGGAAATATTAAAAAATAGTACAAATTAAAAATGGGTTGAAATTAGAGCAGAGTCAACAGAACAATCCTACAAATAGCAAAAGGAAAGAACAAATAAAAATCAGAGCTGAGATACAGGAGAGGGAAAACAAGAAAACTATGAAAAAAATTAATGCTGCTAAAAGTTGGTTCTTTGAAAGTCTCAACAGAATTGATAGACCACTGGGAAACCTAACCAAAGAAAGGAGGGAATAAATATCAATAGCAAGGATGAGCAAAGAAACGGGATATTACAATGGACCCTAATGAAATCTAAAGGATAATTACAGAGTGCTATCCAGATGTGTACTCTAATTCAACAACTTGGAAGTCATGGACAAATTCTTGAACAAAGAATTCCTCCCTAGACTATCCCAGATGTATGTCAAGAACCTCAACAGACCCACAGCAATAGAAGAAATAGACAAGGTTATCCAGGGATTAAAAATTAAAAAATCCCCTGGAACAGATGGCTTCACAAGAGAATTCTACCAAGAATACAGGGAAGAACTGACATCAATCCTACACAAATTCTTCCAGAACATAGAAAAAGACAAAAAATTCCCAAACTCTTTCTATAAAGCTAGTATTACTCTGTTACCTAAACCAGGCAAGGATCTCACAAGGATTGAGAACTACAGACCAATATCCCTAATGAACATTGAGGCAAAAATCCTTAACAAAATATTAGCCAATAGAATACAAAAGCATATATAACAAAAAATTCACCATGACTAAGTGGGATTCATACCATGGATCCAGGGATGGTTCAACATATGAAAGATCATTAGTATTATTCGCCACATTGACATGAGAAATTATAAGAACCACATGATAATATCGTAGATGCGGTAAAAAGCATTCAACAACACCCAAAACCCATTCCTGTTTAGGACACTCAAGAAGATAGGAATGGAAGGAAAATTCCTCAATATTATACAAGTTTTACATGAAAAACCAACAGCCAATGTGGTAGTCAATGGAGAAAAGACAAAAACAATTCAACTGTAAAAGGGGACCAGACAAGGATGCCCTTGTCCCCATTCCTATTTAACATGCTATTGGAGGCCCTAGCTAACAACATAAGATAAAGAAAAGACATCAAAGGTGTTCATCTGGGGAAGGAGGAGGCAAAACTATTGTTATCCGCAGGTGATATGATTTTTTGTATTGAAAATCCCCACCACTCCACTGGAAGTGATAGAGGAATATGGCAGAGTGGCAGGATACAAGATCAATAAACAGAAGTCTATCAGACTGCTATGCACATTAGACAAGATCACAGAAGAGACAATTATAAAGGTAGTACCCTTTACAATAATAGCCAAGCACAAATGGAAATATCTAGGGATATACCTGACTAAAAAAAACCAAAAGATTTGTACGAGAAAAACTACAGAACGCTATTACAAGAAACCAAGAGTGACTTCAACAAATGGAATAATATCCCATGCTCATGGATTGGAAGATGCAATAGAGTAAAGATGTCAGTTCTGCCCAAGGCACTAGATAAGTTTAATGCTGTCCTAACATGAATAACACCATGCTTCTTCAAAGACTTGGAAAAACTGGTTACCAACTTCATATGGAGAGGGAAGAAGCCCAGAATTAGCAGATAAATCCTCAAGAAGAAGGACAAAGTGGGAGGGCTTGCTTGACCTGACTTTAGCATGTATTATACAGCCACAGTGGACAAAACAGTGTGGTATTGGTATAATGACAGATAATCTGATAAATGAAAAATAGCAAAAAACCCAGAAATAGAAAAATCAGCATACAGACAACTGATTACTGATAAGGGCCCAAAAATATCAAATGGGAAGTGAATGCCCACTTTAATAAGTGGTGCTGGAAAAAAATGGATATCTACTTGCAGAAAAATAAATCAAAACCCTTACCTCATTACATGCACAAGGATAAACTCAAGGTAGATCATAGACCTTGGCACAGGGAATACATAGGCTATTGGAAACGGGGAAGGATACAAATACAGAGGAGTCACTAGTGGGAATTTACTAGTGGGATATACTAGTGGGATATAAAACACCTGTGTACATGGAAAGAATTCACCAAGAGAGTAATAAGAGAGCCCACAGACTTGGAAAACATCTTTAGCAATGAGACATCAGACAAAGGCCTTATTACTAAAATCTACAATACTTTTCAAGCTTACAATAAGAAGAAAACGAACTGCCCACTATGGAGGTGGGCAAACAACCTGAACAGAAGTTTCACAGGGGTAGAAATCTGAATGGCCAATAAACATATAAGAAAATGTTTCCAATCACTAGCCATAAGATAAATGCAAATTACAACTATGAGACACCACCTAACACCCTCAAATATAGCCCAATTCAAAAACTCAGAAAGTTACAAGTGTTGGAGGGATCTGGTGAGATAGGAACTCTCATCCACTGCTGGTGGACCTGTATATATGTACAGCCCTTATGGAAATTGATTTGGTGATATCTAAAACAGATGGAAATTGAGATACCATATGACCCAGCAATCCCCCTACTGGGCATATACTCAGAAGAGGCAAGAAAAAAACTACGGCCAGGCATCTGTGTTCCAGTGTTCATCATGGTACAGTTCACAATTGCAAGGAGTTGGAAACAAACCAAATTTCCATCAATAGATGAATGGATCAAAAATTTGTGGTACATACATACAGTGGAGTACTACACATCCCTAAAAAGCAGAGATGAATGCATGGAGCACATTGCTGCATGGGAAGAATTGGAGGAAATAATGCCAAGTGAAGGAAGCCAAACACAAAAGGACAAGTACAACATGAGTCTACTGAAGTAAGCTTTAAAAAATGGGGCAAAGGGGAAAAGCTACTATATACATACATCCCTGGGGTGAGCTCCAGCTACGATGGCAGGGGCCAAACCCAATCTAGGGATACATATGGCAGCTAACTAAACAGGAAGGGGAAAGAAAGAGAGAGAGAGAAAAGACATGGGTAGGTGGGGAGAAGGGCAATAACCCACCCAAGGAGAGGGTATTGTTTATACCTCCACAGGATATGGAGAGAGAGACCAGCCTTCAGCCCAATGCACCAAGACATGAATACAACATACCAGAATGTACCAGGGAACGGATAGAGAGGTCTGCAGGGCCAGCCCCAATCCCAACTATGTGGACACTGTCCCCCAGTCCCCCCGTTCTACCCCCCTCAGAAGAATGCACTTCAGAGGACAGCACTGGGCCTACAGCTTGGGGAGAGGGGTGTATCTGATTAGAACACACGGGAGAAACAAAAAGGAATGGCGAGGGAGGAGAGAACATCTTGGTCCACCAAGCCCCGAGGACGATATTCTCGCTCAGAGCAGACAAAGCACAGAGAAGACCATAGGACCAGATGCACCAAGAGACACGACGTCCCTCACTAAGCCATAGTGCTGCGGGGAACGACACTAGAGACATAGTGGGGGAATTGCACACATATGACCCCATCACCATCATGCTGAGGCAAAACATTAAGCGTATGCAACAGAGCAGCAAGGGGACCAAAGCAATGAAATTACCGGGGAATACCAAAAATAGACGTTGGAGACAGTGTGGCACCCCATCAGACTCGACTGGAAAACACTTGTAAAGGCCAATAAACAAAACTTGATCTATTAGTGGGCTTTTCTATTTTTGTCAGTGGCTTTCTTTTTGTTGTTGTTGTTGCTATTATTTTGCTGATCTTGACTTCCTTTGTTGTTTTGTTTGACTTTGCCTGGTTTTTGTGCTTATTAATGTATCTGTATGTCTATCTAGATAAAATAGGTGGGATAAATAATTAAGAGGTGAAAAGAATGGGACCAGTGGTTCCAGGGGGATACAGGAGAAGGGGAGGCGAGAGAAATGAAGGGGTGGGGGAGAAACCAACCCAGGGACAAGGGAACAACAAGTGAACTAAAATCCATGGAGAGAAGGGTGTAGGATGCCTAGTGGTGCTGAATCAAGGGCAATGTAGCATCAAGGAATTACTAAACCTGAATGAAAACTGAGCATGATCATGGGACAAGAGGAAAGTAAAAGGAAATAGGAAAAAACCAGGAGGCAAAGGACATTTATAGAGGTCTAAATACAGGCATGCAAACAAACAAACAAACAAA
>NW_022107432.1:15048397-15059721 GCF_000313985.2 Echinops telfairi | reverse complement strand
GGTTGAAAGGGAGATAAAATGATGTGGTATTACATTTCAACTTAATTATATCTAGCTTAATTGGGTTTATAATATTCTCTGTCTGGTGTCAAGGCAGATCCCTTGACTATGGTTGGAGGTGGTTCACCAGAGGCCTAATCTATGTAGGGACACTGCAATTGGATTTTGGGCTCCCACTGTCATCCATAGCCTTCTGAAAATCAGGTGTTCACAATTTAAACTCTGATACCATTCCCTCCTTCAAATGGATTGTATTATTTACCATTTTGGATCATACAGGCAGGTATGCTTCTTCCATGTGGACTTAATCGACCCCTCACTTAGATAGCTGTTGGTTAGAAGACAAGCTTTTAAGAACCTAGATGCTACTCTTTTTGATAGCCAGGCACCATCTACTTTCTTTACTACACTTTGCTGAACATCAAGAAGGGCCGTGTCATAAGAACAAATTATTCTTAGGTTGGGCTTGAATTAAGTGCGAGCCCTGAATTCATGCATATATCTATGGTTATATATGTCTCTAGTTCACCTTGGTTATATATGCCTCATTATTATTTAATGACAGAGCATTATCAATCATTCCCCTGAGCATTAGGTAATTCTATTGATGGTGCCATTAATTTATCCAATGGTATAGAATTTAACAAAATATGGAGAAAATGATGTTACACCAGTATAGACCTGTCCTGATCATATGCATTCCATGAATTGTTAATTTGTACAAGTGATTGAACACTATTTACATTGACAATGGGTTTAGTGATAAGGCAAACATTACAGTAACATTCATTCACTAAGGCGGAACCATGCCCCTCAGGATAATGCACGTCATAGTAAAGCAAAGAGGGCATTACATTAGTAAATATATGGTGGATTTTCTTTAAATACCCTCAAAGCAAGGGATTCAAACCAAAATCCAATGGCTTCTAATTCCATAGCCTTGGTGTGGCAGTCATCTGTTTCTTCTCACACCCATCAGTTTCAGTGGCACAATCTTATTTTGAAGCCTATAGTGTGCCTAAGTCAAGCCATGGTATTTTCAAACACCTCATATTCCTGTGGACAATGAATTAGGAGCACCAACGAGGAATTGCTGATTTTGAATTCTGGTCTTGGTGGCTTATAGTGAATAGTTCCAGGGTTATCAGAAGGATGAGCAAATAATTATTGGAAGAAGACAGCCAGAATGATTTCCAGAACAGAGGATGAGACACTGTCTCATGTACTTTTTAGGAGGGACCAGATTGGGAAAGTAGAGGGTCAGTGAAAGGTGGAAAGATGAGATGGATTGGCATTGACTACAACACTTGAGTGCAAACATAACAAGAATCACGAGGATACCACAGGAATGGACAGTGTTTCATTGGGTTACACACACACAGTGTTGCTTTGACTAGAAATTGACCTGATGGTAACTAAGAACCACATATAAATGAGAGGATTACGAAAAGTTGACTTGAAAAATTCCATTATCTTTCAATTCTATTTTCCACAAACATTTTGTAGCTCCCTCATATATATAATGTCCAAACCACAAACTCATTGCCCCTGATTTGATGTAGCCTCATGGTGACTCTATATCTCAGGAGATAACTGTTCCACGGCATGTTTAAGACTATAAATCATTATGAACACAGATTGGCACATCTCTGTCCAATCGAGTGGCCGGGGGGTTCAAAGTATCAACTCTTTGGTTTCCAGCTGAGCACTTTAAACACCATTCCACCTGGCCTCCTATTTTGTATTTATATCCAATGAACTACAAATATAAGAAGAGATCTATACGATCTGTTTTGTCTTTTCAACGCAAATGAAAGGGATTGAATTCCCAAGCGGGAAATGGCCATCTGTTACTTTTCCCTATATGGTAAGCATTTTTTTTTGAGGACCAGGTGTAGTAAGATATGTCTCACAGAAAGAATGATGTCATTGTACAACTGATTGTCCATGAAACAAATGAAGGAAAATTAGGCATTATAAATTATGACTGAGATAAATTGTTTGCTTTCCTTTTGTTCTCCTGGATTCATAGTAATATAAACTGCTACTAATTTTTAAAATGTTTTTGGTATGTTCCAGGCATTTTACTGAGTGCTTTATGCTCATTATTTCTTTAATCTTTATAAAACCTATTATATGAATATCATAGTCTACTTATTAAGCCATAGGGGAGGCATTGGAACTCAGGTTAAGTGAATAGCGCATAGCAAGTATTAGTGTTGGGCGTCTGTCTCATCTATTATACTACCCTTCAGACCAAAATTATATCCTGAGTTTCCACCTTCACGGCTTTGGTTATCATGTCCTTTTTGCTTTCTGTGGTTTTTTTCTAGCTCTGTCTTTGCAGAGATAAATCTTCCTCTATCTCTCCATTAGAAAGCCACCTCTTCTTTGTAAAGAAACTTATACTGACTGAGTCAGATTTAGTGATTTCCTATTCAATACTCCTTCCACAAAATTTATGTGTATCTTAAGCTTAAATGTACTGGTATCTTTCTGGAATGAACAAATCAAATCTTGTGGTATAATTATTTGCTTACCCCCCCTCCCCACCCCCAAATAGAATGCAAGGGACCAGAAGGAAAAGACTGACTATTCACTTTTTACAAATTCCTGAAGGGCAAAGATCTTTTGTATAATTATTTATATATTTATATATCATCTTATTTTAGACAGGGCTCAATAATACAGAATACATAATCATAATACAGAATATACAATCAGATAGCATGAGAAAGAAACCAAAGCAGGGACATGAAGTAGAACCAGTAAAGTTTTTGAAAATGTCTCCTAATAACTCAATTATTCTTTTTGCATTCAATACGAAGTGCAGGTCTGGCCCATACAGAAGTTAATAAATGTTATTGAGTTTGATACTCATACGCCAGATCTGGGCTCTCATCTGTCTCTAGAGGAGGCATAAGCACATAGTGTACCTTTAGTATTTGTTGATCACTCATCTGACCTAGCAAAATACTCATTAAATCAGTCTTCAAATTTGAATCAACTTTGCACAGTCAGAGTTTTAAAGAAATCATTTGGAACCAGCCTAAAGCTATGTCTGTATGCAGAAATTAAAGTGGAAGACTAAGGTAATCATGCAGATAATTAAGGGGGAAATCTACCTTTTACTTTAATGACTATATTTTTTTATTTTTGCAGTTATTGCCTATTTGCAAGGGGTCTCTCTTTTATTTTTTCAGTACAACCCCATTGTTCAAACCAGTTGATCTGCTCCAATTATTTTGGTTTTGTCACAAAGTCAGGCAAATATGTGGAGAGTTTGGGTGTCAGAGCCAATTTTACTGTCTTCTGACTGATTTGTAATTCATTCCTACCTCACAGTCCAATGCTCACAATTAATTTCAAGATTTTTATTTCATTATGATCTATGTAGACATTACCTAGTCTTCCTATGGCTAATTGCTCCACATGAGAATACCTATTTTCAATGGTTTGAATACAATCAATTCTAGAATATTTTCTTCATTTCTGTACTCACTGTTATTAGATCCCCATTTCCTCCCAACCTCCCCTGCCAGAACACTAAGAAACTATTGTTGTAGATTTACTAATAGTGGGTTTCATATAAAGAAAATCATATAGAAAATGCCCCAAGAACAATAATAAAATAAAACAGAGGAAAATCTCAGTTCAAAAGAAAGTAGAAAATAATAAAACTAGAATAAATTAAAAATGGCTGAAAAAGGAAAACAACTGATAAGATGTCAAAATCTAACCTAACTATAACTGCATTGGTTCACTTTCTGATGCGCTGTATGAGGGCGAGGCTATTCACATCCTTGGCTAATGGTTCTAGAGAATTCAATGGAGTCTTAATCCTTTTGGATTAAGAATGTAATGAATTTTGGACTTTCACTGTCATCCATAATCTTCTGAAAACAGGATGCTCAGAATTCAAACCCCAATACGATTCACTCTTCTGATCTTAGAGTTTATATTTCCAATCCTTGGATTATACTGGCTGGTGTGCTTCTTATACGTGGCTGACACCTCACTTAGATGGCTTCATGTTTTAAGATAAGCTTTTAAGACCTCAGATGATATTTTTTCTAATAACTGGGCACCAACCACTTAGAAATATATATTTAAAACAAGAGTATGTTTTATCTATGCTAAAATGCTACATATTCACCATTGAAACTCCAGCTTTCAAATGGACAAGTTTTCCTTCTTCCTTTTTTAAAAATCATTTTATTAGGGGCTCATACAACTCTAATCACAATCCATACATACATCAATTGTGTAAAGCACATTTGCACATTTACTGCCCTCATCATTCTCAAAACATTTCCTCTCCACTTAAGCCCCTGGCATTAGGTCCATCGCTGTCCTCCTGTAGCAGGACACTAACCCAAGCAAACAGTGCTGTGAAGTCAATTTTGACTGAGAGTTACCATGCAGGGCAGAATAGAACTTCCCCTGTGGGTTTCCAAGGCTATAATATTGTAAGGGAGTAGAAAACCTAAATTTCCTCTCAAGGAGAAGCTGTTGTTTTGAATTCAGCAGCCTTTGTGGTTAGACTTTCAACCTATAACCCACTATGTCTCCAGGGCTTTATAGAAGAAGAACAACTCAAATCCAAATTCACTGTCCTGGAGCCAATGCTGACTCTCAGTAACCCCATAAAGCAAGGTAGAATGGCCTCTGTGAGTTTCTGATAAGGTAACTCTTTGTTGGAGTGGCAAGCCCCGTTTTTCTCCTACAGTAAAAGATATTTATCTATTAGACAAGGAAATGGTTTTTGGGTCTAATTAGTTCCATGAACCACTATTTCTTTTGTTATAAAACCAGAAGAAATGTATGATGCATGAGTACCAATGTTGGGTCTTGATCAAAAGGAGGAAATATTTGGAACAGATCATCAGATTCCTGTGGAAATCAAATTTAATTGAAGAGCCCACAGGAACCCCTGAACCTACTATATTGAAATAATCTGTAAATCCCGTACCAAAATGTCACATGAAATTGCTTGTAAACAAAGCAACAATGGTAGGGAGGGGATGGGAGGACTGGTAGGGAGTGACCAAGGGCAAGGTAACTAAGAGGAATTACCGAAACCAGAATGAAGGCTGAACATGGTAATGGGACAGAAGGAAAGTGTAAGGAAATAGATGAAAGAAGTAGGAGGCAAAGGGCATACATAGAAGCCTAAATACAGACATGTACATATGTAAATATATTTAAGATTATGGGGGAAATGGACCTAGGTGCAAATATTTATAGGTTTAATAGTAGGGTAGCAGGTGGACATTGGGCCTCCTCATGTGCATTCCCTTAATACAAGAGCACCTTGGTCAGCTAAACGGTCATTTCATGATACCTACTTTTCTGACATGATCGCTGAAGACAGACGTGTGTATAAGCAAATGTGGTGAAGAAAGCTGATATATCAAAAGGTATAGCCGTCTGGGTTCTTAAAGGCTTGTAGGCAAACAAGCGGCCATCAATTAGGTTCCTGGAGACAACCTACTCCTCAATGGAGCCTCCTGCCCAAAGTCATTCAGCTTACTTACATGCAAGCTGTGAAGCCCATCACTGTCTCATGTTTTGGCCTTTGTTTTTGCTGCTGCTGCTCCTTGTCCACCCCTCCTGTGTTGTCGCAGCCCTCTAGCTCCTGGATTAATGAGGTCCATCAGGGATCTGAAGTCGCAGGATCCAAAAGACTTGATACTCTCCTGCCTCTTCCCTCAGAGAAGGTAGTGACATACCTCAGTTCCCACTCATTTAAAACTCAGAGTGGTGGCAAATGGACCAACGCCCTTGTAGGTTTCTTATCTAGGTGAGCCTTGACTTCATATGGTTCCAGGTGAGATTTACCATTATTAAATTCCTCCCAGCTGGGGTGAATTGAATGGATTTGTTTTGGTCTCTTTAACATTGGCGCACTAGCAGAAGTTTCCATTGGTTCATCCAACCTTCTTTAGGGGATTCGTAGAAACTTTGCATCAACTCCATCAGTGTATGTTTATTCATCCTATTTATTAGTAACAATCTAAAAATCTCTGACCTCCTGCAGTAATTTCCCCCCTCAATTTCCTCCTCTAATTCTCCTGTGAATTACCCCTATGTATCTCCTAGCATCTCTAAAATCCATGTGGGGAAACTGTGACAACAAACCCAATGTGGCTTCTCAGTTTGTTGTTCTGGCTCTGTACACCTTATATGCATGGTGCCATGCATTGGTGAGAGGGGCAAAGACTATGACTAGAAGGGTCTCATCAAGTAATTCATGCTACCATACTTTTCATAGTTAGGCCATTCCAGGCCAAGGAAAACCCTAAACTCATTGCAGTCAATGTAGCATATCATACCAAGGTAGAAATGTACAAAATGAGACCACAAGTAAAGATAGAACATTCTTATCTTCTCTCTTAACTCAAGAGGAATATAAAGTTAATCAGATTTCAGCCTTTAATTCAATGCTGATGAATTTGGCAGGGTTATGTGAGCAAGTGTTAGGACTAACTGAAATCAAGATCAATGCTATCAATCTTTGTTTCACTTGCAATTGATGTATAAGTATCAGGGGGTACCCCTCAAACCCCGATGCTCTCTCTCTCTTTTTTCATGTAAAGGGGATAGTGTGTTTGTAGTTAATTCCACAATGTTAGACTGTTAATCAAGCTTTCTATTTAGTGGTTCTGCAAAGGTTTTGTAACAGTGTGCAACAAAAAAGTCCTGCTTTGTGGCAGACAGGGCACTGGCTTTGCCACCATGACAGTGCACCTGCTCTCACAGCCATCTCAATGCACCAGCTTTTGGCAAAAACAGTATGCCTCTCTTGGCCCACACACCTTACTCACCTGACCTCGCTCCATACAACTTCTTTTTGTTTCTGAGAATGAAGAGGGACATGAAAGGACAGCGATTTGGTGAAGAAGAGGCAAAGAAAAAAGTGAGGGAGGTGCTGTCAGCCATCCAAACAGATGAGTTTGAAAAATGTTTCCAAGAATGGAATCACAGATTTGACAAATGTACTAAGTATAATGGAGAGTACTTTGAAGGTGATAAGGCTATTTTGTAAAAACATTTAAATACATACCTTTTGGGGGAATCTCGCTTTTTGGGGGGAGGGTACCCTCTCATGTATTAGTGAAAAAGTCTATAAATTCACTCATTGTTTTCTTTTTCTCTTATGAGCTTAGAAGTTAACTTCTTGAATTAAAACAGAAACAAAAACCTCCAATAAAGGAGGCATAAGTCTAAAATCCAAATGTGGGCCTCCAAATAGCATCTGTACAACCAGCCTAACTATTATCATGGGTTTTCACCTAAATTTATTTTAAAAGATAGATAATAGCTAATATACGTATTTTTGACTTTAGGAAAAAGAATGATGAAGAGGAGTCTTTACAATTGCCTATCTATTTTTTTTAGGATAAGTATTTAGATGTTTTATTTACTCTAAGCTTTACCATTTGGAATTTTTATTTATTTCCCAGCTTTGGTTCAATTTCCATCAATTATAAGTAAAGAAAAAACAGTTTTTACCCCCTGGTGGAAACGAAAAATGGTGACTGTTAATGTCTTTCAACCCAATCACTGTGCTTGTTATCATGATTTAGTTGAACTTGCTGAAATAGCTATAATGGCCAACTTTAGCTGTGTGCACAGAATGGCTGCATGAAGATCATTTGCTGGGGAAAACACACACACACACACACACCCCTACACTATTGCACAGTACATCTCACTTGATTTTTATCACGAACAATAAAATATACCATTAAAGGAGGCTATTCCTTGACTTTTGTGTACTCTATCTCCTCAGCTGGACCCTGAGATTGTAGAGTGCGAATGCACACTTGGATTTGAACACACACGCTCTCTCTCTCGTTTTTCTATTTGAGTATTTCAGTTTATGTTTTTGGAGAAAGATTGTCACCAGAATAAGAAGTATCGTTACTAAATGTAAATGATGCCCAATTAAGGAGCCATGGAAGGTAAATAGAAAATCCACAAGAGAAACTCAGTAAGCTTGGCAGACAGTATAGGAAGAGACTCTAATCAGCATGTTGGATCTGTTTTCATTAGAATCAGAGATAGTAATTGACTTGGATGCGGCCTACTAAGTACTTGGCACGGATCTGGAAAACATAACAAAGCAGAACAAAGACTAAAAGTAACTTCAAGGGTCTTAGACTAGCAATTGCATTTTGCTTGTGACAAACCTGCCGTCTTCACTCTTGGGATACCTGGACACACTTGTGAAAATGAATGTACATGAAGTTATTTTTAAAGCTACATAGTTTATCCCTGTCTTTTGATTGTTGTGGAAAAGGGAAGAAGACATTTTGTAGAAGTGATACACCTTCCTGATGCTTCCTGTGCCCTTCTAGCGAGGTAGAAGAGATTGTGTGTACAGGTTTAGTGATAATGCTGCCTATATAGCCATCCTTGATGGAGTTGACTTGAACAACCGAGACTAATGTGTGCTGACAGCCCACGTTCTAATACTGGCTGTACTGTGACTGAGTTCGTTAAACCTTCCTGTGTCCAGACAGTCTTGGTAGTTGGAGTCTAATAAGGGAATGAGTTACCACATAGCTTTTGAGTGTAAAAGTTGTGGTTGGCAACAATATACTGGGGCTTAGTCCTGTGGCCTACTTAGTGAGTCTGAGCCTGAGGAAAGAGCAGTGAGAAGGGCACCCTTTGCAGATACTTGGGGCCTTTCCTAAGTATCCTTTGTCAGCTTTAGGTCCCAACTCACCTGACATCACTGCTGCCTAGAGGTGAGTTTTCAGAGGTAGAGGTAATTGTTACAATCCTGACAACTTTCCCCACCAAGCCTTATTTGATTCAACCGTTTGGACCACAAGGTTGTGCAATGATTCGAAAATTCTACACTATGTACATGTGAATCTCATCATAAGGCCGTGCCACCTCAATGGCCAATACAGCAGTAAAGTCAGCTCAGCACCTTCTTAGCTTCTCTCAGTGTGTTGGTGGCCTTTTCCACCCTTTCACAGGACTGTACCATTGGTGGACTCTTGCCACTATGTGTCTTCACTCACCCCATTAGTAAGCGAAGCCAGGGAACTTAGACTCCTGAAATGATTAATAACTTTGTCCTGATTGGCAGAGTAGAGTCTGAGAATCAGCATCCGCAAAACCCCCTCTACAGGCTCTGTGGGTATGGGCACCTGCAGGGCTTCCTGATCTAATTTATTCCTCCAGGAGTTCAAAATCCATCTGTTATTTCAGTAACCTAAATTCATGACTAACTTCTTTGGTCTGGAAAATCACCGTGTCAGAAAAGCAACTTCAACCTCAGTCATCAGATGCTGAGTCTGCACACCATGCTGACGCTAACTTACTTCTAAACATTTGTTGCTACCCACTGTATTTCCAGTATTTAAAACAAATATACACCTTTGTATACATTTGAGGATATTATTTCAAAGTCATAAACAGGCGCAGTTTCAGCTGGCATTCAATATGTAGTAGAAGATAACATTGGCCTGAGATGTTCTGTGATTATGTGGGGATTGATTATCTGACACATGCCAGATACCATTGCTCTCTAAGCAAAGAATGATAGAAAACATTGGCATGTGTTAGTGGAATTACATTATATTAGGGGTTAAATGATAGATTTGTACATATAGTGTATGGTATGTTCGATGGTTGCTGAGGGTTACAGAGAAAAATAAAGCAGAGAAGGGATTAGGGAGTATTGGGAGTTGTGTGGATTATTTCAGTTTTAAAACAGTGTTCAAAATGGCCT
Source organism: Echinops telfairi (assembly GCF_000313985.2). Classification (NCBI taxonomy): domain Eukaryota; kingdom Metazoa; phylum Chordata; class Mammalia; order Afrosoricida; family Tenrecidae; genus Echinops; species Echinops telfairi. The sequence goes on along the minus strand of NW_022107432.1, from coordinate 15,049,970 downwards.
CACTGAGAAGGAACCATTTGAGCAAAGACCTAAAAGAAAGGCGCAAATAGCATCCCCAGCAGAAAAAGCCACCAACCTCTCTGTCATTGACTGATTCATAGGGACCGTGAAGGACAGGGTAGAGACATGCCTTGGTGGGTTTCTGGGATGCTAACTCTTTATGGGATGTGGTAGTTACAAAATCTGGTGTCAACTTGTGAAGGGGTGGAGCCCAGCCTGTTAATCAGGTTGCAAGTTGATGACCTCATTTGGAGGCACCATGGAGATAAATAACTCACTGGAGGCCAGATATGCTTATACCTTGCGAGACATGACCGACAATGAGCCTGATGGAGCTGCACACGGGAGTAGAAAGTCTTATCTTTCTCAGAAAGGCTGGTGTATTTGAACTGCTGACCTTATGTTTAGGAGGCCAACATATAAACCACTACACCACCAGGGGTACCTGGCAGAGTGGGCAACAAGGGAACAGAAGTGGGAGGGCTGTGGAAAGGACCACCAGGATTGTACAAGGTCAAGCCTAGTAGGAGGCGAGGCCTGGTTGGTAACAGGGGGAGGGGATAGGTTGGGAGGACTGATTGTTATTTTGGATTTAGTTGATATATTTATGGGTGTTAACTTTGTTGGAGGAATATGCCAATTCTTGTGAAGGATTAACTGCCCAGTAAAAGTTATTTTTAAAAAATTCTAACTTCAATGAAATCATTTCACATATTGTTATCTATACAAGGACATACTGACATTTCTGTAAGAGACAGAAGCACATGCCTTGTGGGGAATAATGGTGTTGAAGGTAGGTAGCATGCTTCATCATAATGGTTCAATTTTTAGTGGTCTGACTTATCTTCCAATGTCTGTGATGTGGTAACCAAGCAAGAACAACTCCTTGTGAATTTGTCAGTATCTATCTATCTATCTATCTATCTATCTATCTATCTATCTATCTATCTATCATCTATCTATATTTAATGGATATCATTGTGAAGAATTAGAATTCCAGAATAAGAATTAGTGCTCATGCAGAACCTATACATTGACCAAGGAGACAGTCATTGGAGCAGCACAAGGGGATACTGTATGCTTTAAAATCAGGAAAGATGTACATTGGGGTACATAAAAAAGTTAAGAACATTTTTACTTAAAAATAAAGGTTTTCTTTTTTGCTTGCATGTTTTGAAATATATCTAAATCATTTTTCTTCTTGCAGCATTAAATAAGACATAATTGTGGGTGCAGATCTGAAACTGCATCAAAGAGAACAGTTTTTTAGTGCAAGATAATGCATATATTTGTGATAACATTATCTATTGATGGGATAAGACTGCTTTAGCAGTGTCTTCTTTGCTGGTTAAGGAGCTGTAGTAGGGCTGTGGGGTAGGTGTTGGACAACTAACCACAAAGTAAGTAGTTCAGACCCACTAGCTGCTCCACAAGAGATAGATGAGACTATCTGATTCAGTTTTGGAAACCTTATATAGGAACCCTGGTGGCGTATTGGTCACCAGTTGGTCTGCTAACTGCAATGTCAGCAGTTTAAAACCACCAGTTGTTGTGTAGGACGAGGCTTTCTACT
>NW_022107432.1:15045527-15047482 GCF_000313985.2 Echinops telfairi | reverse complement strand
TCTACTTCCTTACAGGCCAGCTTATAAACATAACAACTTTTGATGCTTCTCGCTTTTCTTAATGCTGTTTGACCTGCGAAAGCAGAAGCAAAGCAGGTAAACAAAGAACAGCAAAATCCCAACTCCTTCCATCCTGCTAATTCCAACCCGTGACCTTACCCTAGGGCAGAGCAGAACTGGCCTGTGGGGTTCCCAAGGTGGACAATCTTTATGGAAACCAACGGCCACGGTTTGCTCCCGTGGAGCTACTGGCAAATTTGAACCAGTAACTTACAGTTAGCAGTGAGCACTTAACCACTGCACCACCAGGGGCCGGTAGACCTGTAAAAGCAACTCTCATTAGTGCTTACTTGGGACTCTCCAGAAGATTTCTAGTCATCCACACAAATCTGCATATTTATCTAATCTATTGTGCAATATGCGATATGCACTCACAAAAGTGAGTAATTTAGAAAGTGTTAAAGCAGTGTCATCTAAAAGTAAAATGTGGATTTGATTTCACTGCTTGTACCTTATGCTTTTCTTATTTGAGTTGTTCTTTGGTCTTCTAAGTGTATGGATTAAGACAGCAGAATTATGATAGATAAATTTATTGTTAGCTTGCCAATTTCATAATTGTACTTTGGAATTGCACTGCAAGCTTCTTCTTCCCATTGGCGTGATATTTCATCTGCTGTCTCACCCCTCATCATGATCGTGAATAAGGGTTTTTTTTTTTAGTTTATGTGTTGTGCTTGCAAGCTTAGTCTTGCTTGACCTGCATCCAATTCTTAGATCAAATATGTAATGAGCTTCTCCATCAGTTGCTTGTCCGTGTGACAACCTTTCAGCTAGCCATCACATAACACTTTGACATTATAAACAAACACAGAAAGAGCTTCTTCCCTTCTTTGTATGGCTCATTCCTGAAAGCAAATTTCCTCTCTGATCTTCCCATTATCATCTTGATATGAGTCATGGTGGCCTCTTAGATTCTTGGTATGATTCATGGTGGCCTCATATTGCTTTAAGATACCTTCATGGGCTTTACTTTTTAGGAAAACTTCACTTTCAAATGCACTAGGCCGTTAAAACTGGGATTGCCATCCTGGAGGGCCATGGGAAGCTTCAGTGAACGTCTCTACAAAAATATATTCATATTTTTGTGTGTATGTGTGCAAGTATGCTTTTCTTAGTAAAGCATTCTCTCATATTTTCAATGGGATATGTGACCTAAAGAATGTTAATGCCATTTATTCAATAGAAAATATTTTAATGGGCATTGAGTGGGAACAGGGCCTCCTATGCGTTTCTACAAAGAAAAAGTCCTGGCTGGAGCATTGAATACTTTCACTAAAATCAGAAGGTTTGAGAATTCCTATCCCAAACATATTCCTAAGGAACTAATGCAAGCAATGGGTGTTTCAGAAGAAACCAAAGAGGATGATGTTCTCAGGGCCTTGGATGTCTTTTATGAATCTAAATCTTGGGCAAAGATTGACGAAAGGGGTAGGTAGTGAGCTGATCATGGCCACTGATTGTTTTTCTCACTTGCAAGTATGTCCTGACTTGGAGGTCACTTATAAGTGAATACTTTCTTTAGCAGCCTCACCTTTCCTGGGTTACAGCAGCAGGGCCCACTGAGCGGAGGATTCAGTGGCTTCTGTTGTATAGAGATTGCAGAGCAGGAAGAACTCCTGTACAGAAAGGAACAAAGAAACTTCTGTAGCTTGTGTGTCACTTTGGCCAAGTCTTCATGGAACTAACCAGTCTTGTGGTCATGGAGACTCAAGAAAGTCTGAGAACATCACCAATAACAATCCTGAAGGAAATGATAAAGATATAAAAATCAAACCAGTCAGGTACTTATAGACCATCACAGAACTTCCTCAGGAAGTGAGGAGGCAACCTCTACATGTTGTCAGGAGAGACCAGTCCCTGAAGAAGGACATCATGCTTGGTAAAGTGAAGGGGCA
>NW_022107432.1:15036992-15045116 GCF_000313985.2 Echinops telfairi | reverse complement strand
TACATGAAACCAAAACCCAAGACCAAGCTCACTGTCGTCGAGTCAATACTGATTCATAGACACCCCCTGTGGGTTTTCCAGACTTTAACTGTTTGTGGGAGTAGAAGGCCCAGTCTTTCTCCCTTGGAGCTGCTGGTGGTTTTGAACTAGTGACCATGCAGATTGCAGCCCAATGTGTAACCACTACACTACCAGAGTTCCACTTTAAAAGATGCTAAATGTCATTTGGCATTAAGGAATTATAAATCAAAACCCCAGTGATCTTGCATGCCACAGCCTCTAGATGGCTTTGATTAAATAACATAAAGAAAAGCAAAAGGGAAGCAGGGGTTGGTGACTATGTGAGGATCCCTGGTAGCACTATGGGATGCTTTGGACTGCTAACTACAAGGTCAGTTGTTGGAAGCCACCAGACCCTACATGGGAGAAAGAAGAGGCTATCTGTTCCCATAAAGATTTACAGTCTCAGCATTCAAAGATAACAGCATTTTGCTTCTACGTTTTTGAAATCCCCTTTATTTACTTTGATTGAGAGATCATTAGTAGCATTGTCTTTTCTGATCTTCTATTGTAGATGTTTATTTTTTTTTAAAAACATATGGGAATAAATGAGATAATTCCTAGTCTCTTCTGATTCTATTATCCAGTGGTTTTCTAAATACCCATTTATTAATAAAAATGCAGTTTTAACTCTACTTGAAATGACTTGAAAAATACCTGATAAATGTGATCATTAATGATAATAATGATGATATAGTATGCTGCTAAATTCGCCAAAGAATTTCAGGAGTTGTGGATTAAAATCCTTCTCAGACAAAGAAATGGAGATGCAAATGGGTTCCACAATTGATTGTAGGGCACATAGAAATTACGTGGAAGAATGCAGACTGCAAACCATGCCCTATTGTTGCAAAAACTGTTTCCTACTATTCAGTACTGTCTTGGTATCTTTTTTTTTTTTTTCCTGGAATGCATTGGAGATTGTACCCACATTCCTATTTAGCAAAAACAGAAGCCACTCTAGCTAGCACACGTAGACAAGTACTTTGTTAAAGATAGATGGGCCAGTTCATGGACTCTCCAGGAAGGTTAGGGAGCCAAACCTGAAAGCCCTGTAGCCAGAAACCATAGGCAGTCGTGTTGCTGCATTGACCTCAGCGAGATCCCCTGGCCAGTTCTACTGCCCACAGTTTTGCAGAGCTTGCTTTGGACACCAGTGCAGTGTGCCACGGTTGGGGTCTGGGCTACTGATGCCTGTGAGTGCTTGGTTGTTCTGTCCCTCTCTGGCCAGAATAAGTTCCAACTAGCGCTGCCTCTTTCCTCATTTCACTGTTTTCAAAGGAAGCTGTCGATGGATGGGCCTAATTGGCAGAGCTAGCTCATATGCCATGCCATTTTACGTGGGGGAGGCCAGGAAAGCAAATGTCTGGCTTCTAACTTGAGGAGGAGAGGTTCTTAAACGGAGACATTTCTTAGATAGGGGGGATTTTCCAAAGATGATAAAAAGGTAGTTATTCAGTAGTGGCCACGGTGTGCTCAACTTGTGTAGGATTCCAACATTTATCTAAGTTAAAAAAATATATAAATCCCATCTGCCCTGAATGTTCCTGTGTTCAAGAAGGTGACCTTACAGCATCTCAGTTATAGCACTCAGCCTACAATGACCCAGGCTGTAAAAAATATATCACCGAATTAATTTAGTGGAAACACTAAAACATTCATGGTCTTAAAATTTTAACAGAAGCCTGTGTTTTCTCCATTAAAAAAAAATTAATCGGGTAGGATGTCTTAAATCAAAAGACAAGTCAACTGGGTCATACATAAGACCAAATAATGACATTGGAACTTCACAAACCCTCCGACTTCTGGCTGCTTTTTATAAGCCTGGAAAAAAAGAAATCAAAAGCAGTAAAAACTTATATGATTTCTGTCAGTAGTCCTTTTCATAAAATGTTGCAAAAACAATCTCTCTGAGAAGGAAGCAACATACTGAGCAACAAGCCTCAGTCACAGGAAGTTCATTTTTTCTTTGGCTTACAGCCCAATGCCATCAGAACTAATTAAAAGCAGAGCCATGCTGGTATGGGGCTCAGTGTTTGGGTTTTACAATAACAGAGACGCAAAGCAGGGGGATGTCTAATGAGAATAGTTTCTGAGTTTGTTTTGTAGCATTGGGCAACTATGTCAATTACTGGAACTGCAGCTCAGGGCCAGCACCCATGCTGGGATGTGAAAGAGTCTTATTGCTGTACAGATTGAGCTTCCACTTTGATACATGTGATATGCATGTCACTGGTATACTGGTGCCGCTTTTTGGCTGCAGACAAAATCAGAGGAGGCTGATGCCACCTTGCTCTTTTCTTCTGAGGCCGGATCAGATGTTACTGGACCCAGATTTCAGCTACATCATTAGCTATGCTCCAGTTAAAAAATGAAGCATGTCTTCTGGTGGAAAGTTATTGGAAATGAAGGCTTTGACTTACACAACCATATGCATCAGCTGCTGCAGAATTAGTGTGTGTGTGTGTGTGTGTGTGTGGGGAGGGGCGGGGACAGAGAAAGACATCCATACCTAGGTACAAATAGGAAAACTGCAACAGATAATTCAGAGCTAAAAACCTGTCCATTGTTTTATTTTAGTAGTAGTGAAAGCAGTGTACTTGACTTCCTTTTCTACTTTTTCTCTGCTCAAAAAAAAAAAAATCACAAAAATTCCCAGAAAATAAAAAACAATAATAACAAAAGCCTTTATTTTTGTCTGTATATGTGTTGACTGAAGTGTTTGGTCATTTAAGAAAATTGCTTTCAAGAAGAAGGGAGGGCGATGAGAATAGCTAGGAAAGTATATTCAAGAAATGATCAGTAATTTGTAATTATGTGAATGACCTTGTATCTTCAAGTTTATCAATTTCCTCTTCTGTTGAAGATTTGTTTTCTTACTTTTTTGGCCTGTAGGAAGAACATTCTAGCACCAACTTCAAAGAGCATTGATTATATGGCAATGGAACTGCAATAAAAGGTGCTTTGTGTGTGTATGCCTGATTTAGATTATTTAAAAATATACCAGTCATTGAATTTGTAGTTTTGTTTCTTTTTTATTTGTTTTATATTTTATGAATACATACACAAAAAGAAAACAATACAGTCCTAGAACAAGAATTAAAAATGGGAGTTTTAAAATTAATTTAGTTAATCAAACAATTGCCTATCTTAACTACATATAACTAGGTACATGACTCACGACACATGTACCTAGTTATATGTGATTATCCCTTACACTTTTTTAAAGTTGTGGGCTTGAAAACATACTACAAATGAATGTGATACGTGAGCAAGATTCTAAGAGGTTAACGTATAGATCCTATTTAAGCAAAATATCATCTCAGAGCTTTACATGTTCATAATGTCATTGGTGTTTGGACATAAAGAATAAGCTAATTAAAAATACACATGTTTAGTATTATATCATAAAATAGATCAGAATTTAATATGTCTCCTCCTCTTTTCCCCACTTTATTTGCCTCAGGGGTGCTCAGTTAGCGTCAGGAGTGGGAACTTCTCTTGATATCTTGTATAATGTGTTCTTCATTGCAAACGAACATGTCTGCCTTGAGAGTCCTTCAACTAAAACCGAATAGACTGGAGTTTCCTTAACGACCCCCCTCCAGCCCCTGTTGTCACTGCTCAGGGGTTTCACCCTTTACTCACGGAATCCTTGAACAGTAGGTTGAGTTAACTATTGCCAACCCATGCACATAGTGTCCTGGTTGCCAGAGGGCTCAACAACCAACGCCCTGGACAGAAGGCCATGGATGGTCTATAGAGAGAGTGAAACTCACATTCTTATCCTGGGAATGTCATGTGGAAAAGCTTGATGATGTCATGACCCAGAGGAGAGTGGTGGGCCTTGGACCTCTGGTGATTGGCAACCTGAGTCTAGGAAATGGGACCGAGAGGGCAGGAGAGAGGGGAAAAGTGAGAGTAGTGAATGACAGCTGAGGGACAAGAGACTTGCTCAAGTCACACTCTGGTTCTGGCTGTAAGGTGTAAGCTGTAAGGTGAGCCAAGCCCTTTCAAAATTCCACTGTGTCCAAGTAGAAAAGTACCAAGTCAACTTCCTTTCAGAATAAGACTTACAAGGACGTAGGTAGTGCTTGCAGTATGGATCCCTGCAAAGAGGATCCATTAAATGAAGTCACTGATGCTAAAATGCAGACAAACCAATAGCCTGAATGAAAGGGATGTGATCACCTTCCCTGGTCTTTGTTACAAAAAGAGAGGAGAGAACATGAAGGGGGCTGCTTGAGGGACTTTGTAGTTTTAATTTTAGTTCCTGTTTATATTCAACTTTTTGGATACATAGAATCTGTTTACACAATTGATTTGTCAAGGAGCCTAAGTTCCTGAGATACTCTTCTTAATGTGAACATTGACCCTATGGTCTATCGCATGCAAGTGAAATTTTGCTGAAGATACTTATAAAGTGGTAGCAGCGGTATGCTCATTGACAGAGAACTGTCAGAAATTCAAGTCAAATTCTGAGGAGGATATGAGATGAGTGATGTCATTGCTGATGTCAGATGGATCATGGCTGAAAGCAGAGAATACCAGAAATATATTTCATGGTGTTTTATTGACTACTCAATGGTGCCTGACTGTGTGAATCATAATGAATTATGGATAACATTGTGAAGCATGGGGATTACAATTCATTTCATCATTCTTCTACAGACCTTTTATATAGACTGAGAGAAAATTTTTCAAACAAAACAAGGGGACACAATGATGTAGTCAGGAAATTTGTATGTCAACATTCTATTCTTTCACCACATTAGTCAGTCTATATGCTGAGCAAATCACCGGATAAGCTGGACTTATCCAGTCCATCAGAACAAGGCATCAGAATTGGAGGAAACTGAATAACAACCTGTGACATGTAAGTGACACTACCTTGCTTGCTGAAAAGGAAGACCACAGAAAGCATTTATTGACAAACATATTACAGCCATCATTATAGATTTTTACTCAACATAAAGAAAATGAGAATCTGAAGAAGTAGAAAAATAAGTACTCAATGAGACGTGGGGAGATGACAGAAGTTGTCAAGGATTTCATTTTACTTGGAGCTGCGATAAATCCCCAATGAAAGAAGGTGTCAAAAATCAAACAATAGTACAATGGGTCAATTACCTGCAAGGGATCTCTGTAAAATGTTAAAAAAGCAAAGATATCATCTTGAGGATTAGTGTGCCTGACCCAAGCCATGATAGTTTAAGTTGCCTCAAATGCATTTGAAAGCTAGGCAATGCATAACGGAGACAGGAGAAGATGCTGTCAGCAGTCAGGAAATCAAAGGATGTAGTGGCAGTGGGTAAATCTGGCACATGTGATCTCTTTGAAGTGTTGAAGAACAAGGACACTACTTTGAGGACTAAGTTTCCCCTGACTCAAGCCATGGTATTTTTAATTGCATCAGGTGTATGTGAACGTGGAGTAGTAAATAAGGAAGACTGGAGAAGAAGCGAAGCATTTGAATTAAAGTGCTGGTGAAGAATATTGAAAGTACCATGGCTTTGTAGGAGAGCAAACAAATCCATCTTGTAATAAGCACCGCCAGAATGCTCCTTAGAAGCAAGGATGGGGAGACTTGATCTCATGTACTTTGGACATGGTATCAGGAGAGACCAATCCCTGGAAAAGGGCATCATTGTTGGTAAGGCAGAAGATTAGTGAAAAAGAGAAAGCTCCTTTAATGAAATGGATCGATGCAGTGGCTGCAACCATGAGCTCCGACATCACAGCGAGTTTAGGGATGGCGCTGGACAGGCAACCTTTTGTTCTGTTGCACATAACTCTGCTACGAGTTAGAACTGACTCACAACACCTAAAAACAACAAAGACGTGGAGGTCAGAATAACAAATCTGTATCTTGGAAGAAGTGCAACAAAAATGCTCCATAGAATGGAAGAGCATGAGACATCGTCTCACGTACTTTGGGCATGTTATCAGGAGGGACCGGTCTCTGGAGAAGAACATAATGCTTGATAAAGGGACACATCATCAAAAAGAGGAAGACCCTGGACGAGACAGGTGGGCACAGTGGCTGCAGCAGTGGATTCAAACCTAGCAAACATTGTGAAGGGAAGTGGACTCAGGGCTGGGCAGTGTTCCGTTCTGTTGTGGACAGGGCAGGTCTGAATAGGATCTGATACGAAGCACCACACAACCTGGCCTTTAATATTTGAATCAGGAAGAACATCTGATGGCTGTTAGCTGACAAGCAGGTGCAAATGGTTAACATTAACTGGTTGGCTGTTTGAGTATCCCTAAGGTGCCTCCACTAGAAAGGCTCGACTATCGACCTCTAACAAATCAGACATGGAATCTTTCAGAGAGCACAGTTCTACTTTGATACCAGTGGATTATCATGACTCGTGAGTTGGCATCTATTTTAATAGCAAATTGCTTTGGTTTTATTTAGTTTTTTATGGCATATCCTAAATATTTCTTAATAAATCCCTTGACATCCAGCTGATTCTAACTCACAGTGACCCCATGCGTTACAGAGCAGAACTGTTTCTTAGGGGTTTCTTCGCTGTACTCTTTATAGAAGCAGAATGCCAGGTTAACCTTCCAAATCATTAGGACCACTTCCAAAATAGACACTTTTATATTTCACAAGTAAGGAAACTTAGGATCAGAAGGTGTTGAAATTAAAGCCACCCCTACTAAACCTAAACAAAGCCAATGCTGTCTAGTTGATTCCAACTTAAATTTAAATAATTTTTTTTTCTCCTGGCTCTAGAGATGATGTTCTTTCCACTACATCACTTGTCATTCCGGTTTCTATTTTATTATTTAGGGAATTTGGAATTAATTATAATTCATTAACTGTTCACTTATCTACTACCTTGCATGTGTAAAGAAGAGCCCCCAAAGTATTGCTTCTAGCTTTCCAGTTCATACACACATGGGTTTAATTTCAAACAATGTTTTTAAACTGTGGCTACAATAAGTGAATGGCTATAGGTCAGGTCTCTAAGTGATGCACTTAGTCTTTCTTACAACAGTGCTTTATAAAATGTCCCATCAAAACAGTGGCTTCTGGGGGAATCTACTGGGCCTGTTCCACTTAACGCAGAGAGGTCAGCTCAGAAAATTATGACATTGCTATTTTGAATTCCAAGGAGTGATCTTGATAGATGTTTTTCTTGAAGGACACAGGATAATCATGGGGGGTTATTAGGAAGGAGTTGTAAGCAAACAGGACCACACTGGTGAAAAGAGACTAGCAAAGTTGTATCAGTGATTATTGTTTCATGGGGATAGTGTATCTGCTCATTCTTAGAGGGTATTGTGAGAGTTAAGGGTTTGTGTCATCTTTGCAGAACCAGGTTCTCTGTGGTTTAGTATTTAAGACTTAGTAGCCGCCCCCCACAGAAATGATGGGAGTTCCTTGAAGGTATGGCCAACTTTCAATATAAACTGATGTTGTAGACAACTTGCTTGCATTTTGCTAGTTCTGGATTCCGCATTTGGCACCTGCTTTTTGAATTTGCTCTAATAACTTGCTGTATTGCCCAATGACCCTGGGAGTTGTCAGCATTCTGCTGTCTTACCTGCTATCTCAGGATTCATTCATCTCTGCAACCTGAAACCAGTCATCTGACCTGCCAATCTTGGGTTCATCAGACTCAGCAGCCAAGTGAGTCAGAAGAAGCTTCCAGCCTGACATCTGATCTATAGCAGTGGAACTTGCCCACCTCTATAACTTTGTGATCTATTTCCTTGGTATAAATATATATATTGCTGTATATATATCACTGGTTTTACTTCTCTAAAGAACTCAGTGTAAACAGGTAACAAGAGCTACACTACAAGAATTTCACTGAAAAACCTTATCCCATTCACTCTACAGTCCTATTCTTGCCGTATTCAGATTTCTGTTTTGATCCTCAAAACCAAAGAACATTTAAAAGGGGTAGCATTTGAGTTTCTTGATGATGGCAAGCCTTCTGTCTTGATGTGGTATAAATTGAAAGTGCAGAATTACTTGGACAAGTGTTAGAGAGAAAGAAACACTAGATCAGTAGTACAAAGATCTAAATAGAAGATACATAAAGT
>NW_022107432.1:15027238-15034441 GCF_000313985.2 Echinops telfairi | reverse complement strand
TAAAGAGGATGCAAAACGCTTCTGTGGATTCTGGTCATCTAATTATTGTAAGAGGCGGCTTCCTGGTGGGAAGAACTGGTTCTTTAACATTCCTTGCCACTGAAACCTTCCCAGAAAGTTTGACGTGCCATAATTAATGTTGATGCCTAGAAGAGGAAAAAATGATAAATTGAGATTTTTTTCATGGGCTGTATGCAAATTTACCTCCTACCACATCAATGCCTTAAAAAATCCCCCAATTTTGGTTCAGATATCATCCTGTGGCAACAGTGTGATGGGGCAGGAGCATTATGCTCTCTGGCATAATTTCCGGGATGTGGGGTGGATAACTGGGAGGAACAGGATTAGTGTGCTTTAAGAATTACACCTGTCATTACCCCTGGGGTAATATAGAAAGGACTTGGGTTTTTAATATTGTCATAGTACTCTTGGTTTTATTAATTTTTTTATTCAGAAAACACGTATGAAGCTGTTACTGAATAGAAGCCACATGGGCATTTCACAAGAGAAAGTGGGGTACTCACGGAGCTTCACTGGAAGGGAAATAAGGCATGTCGAAGCAGGCGCAGCTAGAATGAGCCTCTAAGATGATTTTTCAGTAACTTTGCTGTCCTCTAAACTTATCATTCAAAAATGCATAAATAAACATCATTCATTTTGAGTCCGAGCTATTTTTTATTAAGAACATATTAATAGGCAAATTTGAATTTTCCTAAAGGGAAATCAGACAATTCTTTTTTCCTAACTTGCTCATAAAATATGTCCATGAACAATTGGCGGTCTCGACTCAAATGCACTGCCATCCAGTGCATGCTGACTCATCGTGGCCCTACAGGACAGGGTAGAACTGCCCCTGAGGGTTGCTGAGACGGTCGCTCTTTGGAAATAGAAAGCCCAGTCTTTCTCCCATAGAGTGGGCTGGTGACTTTAAATTGCTGATCTTGTAATTAAGCAGCCCGGCATATAATGACTATAACATATATTGAAGGTAGGGGTGAGGGACGAGTAATTGGACAGGCTGGTAAAAGGATTTTATTTTATTTAAATAAATAAATTTAAATAATGTAGTTCTGGCTTCTTCTAAAGCAAAAGTGGAATGCGTTGCTTTGCCAAATAATGAGATGTTTTGTTCTATGTAACGTTTGCCCTGTTTGCCTATCTTCTATGATATGGCTTTCTGAAATTCCTTCCCTGAGAATAGATGCAGAAGATCTTGACATTATGCATGTTTGGTTGACTGCAGTCTTGCAAATAATTGGAATGAGCTTTGTGTGGCCTCTGAATAAAAAAAGAAAGTAATCCACTGAATCAGGTCCCCAATCTAGCTGTAGTCAATGTGCATGAGCTAGTCCTGTAAGGTCTAGCCTAACATTTATGTTAATTAACACCATGAAATTCCCTTCAATCAAAATTTAAGATAAAAACTGCATTAAAAACGTACCAGCCTATGCAACCACGAGGTTTCGAAGGGATCAGGTGTAAGGCATCATCAGAACAAAAAATCTTACCATAGTGAATGATGGGGGGAGTGTGGAGTGGAGATCCAAAGCCCATTAGTAGGCCACTGGAGATCCCCTTACAGAGGGGTCTCGGGGAGGAGATGAGCCAGTCAGGGTGTGATGTAACAATGATGAGAAATACAACCTTCCTCTAGTTCCTAAAGGTTTCCTCCCCGCTCCCACTACCATGACTCGAATTCTATCTTGCAAGACTGGCTAGACCAGAGGAGGTACACTGGTACAGATAGGAACTGAAAATACAGGGAATCCAGGATGGATGAGCCCTATAGGACCAGTGGTGTGAGTGGCAAAACAGGGAGGGTAAAGGGAGAATGGGTAGGAAAGAGGGAACCGATTACATGGAACTGTGTGTGACCTCCTCCCTGGGGGACAGACAACCGAAAAGTGGATGAAGGGAGAAGTCGGACAGGGCAAGATATGACAAAATACCCATTTATAAACTATCAAGGGCTCATGTGGGAGGGGGGAGCGGGGAGGGAGGGGAAAAATGAGGACCTAATGTCGGGGGTTTAAATGGAGAGAAAATGTTTTGAGAAATGATGTACAAATACGCTTTACACAATTGATGTGTGTATGGATTGGGATAACAGTTGTATGAGCCCCTAATAAAATGTTTTAAAAAATTAACAAACAAACAAACAAACAAAAAAAAGAAAAGGATATTTTCAATAAACAAAAAATTGGTCTTGCAAAAAAAAAAACCAAATGAGTGAAAAAAGAAGATACTAGAATCAATAAAATCATAACTTGCTTCTTAAACTGAAAAAAAAAAACAACGTAGACTGCTTGAAAGACTATAAAGGCAAAAACATAGTGTGGAATAGTCATGAGAGTTTTATCTAACTCGCCTGTATAATGTCTTCACTCATGAGAAACTTTTGAATTAACACACTGTGAAAGATAAAGAAACAAAATATTAATTGACTGCACTATTTGAGCTCAAGTAGATTCCATAGTGTATATTTCTTTCGGTATTTAGACTGTGTAGATTATTGCTTGTAATGAGAATGTAAAATGGCAAAGTCTATTCAGAAAACAGTTTGGCAGTTTCTCCAATAATTACGCATACCATTGTTGTATTATCCAGCACTTCCATTCCCAGGTATATACACAGGAGAAATTAAAACATTTGTTTCCACAAGAATGTGTACATGAATGCTCATAGTAACATTGCTAATATTAGCCAGAAATGGAAATAACCATACTATTCACTATCTGATGACTGGATACAAAATTTCAATATATCCATATAATGGAATATTGTTTGGCAATAAAAAAAAATGAAGTACTAATACATGGTACATCAGGGATGAATTTTGAAAACATTATACTAAGTAAAAGTAGTCAGTCACAGGGACTACTTATATGTGATTACATCAATATATAAAGTCTATAATAGTTAAATAATAGAGAAAGAACATTAGTGATGACCTAGATTGGGGGTCTGAGGGCACTAGAGAGTGATGGTCCAATAATGTGGGGTTTCTTTTTGGAATAATGAAAAATGTTCTAAAATTCACTATAGTGATGGGTGCAAAACTCTGAATATACTACACACGATTCATTGGCATATTTTAAATGGATGAAATCTATGCTATATGAATTACGTCTTAATTTGTATTAAAAATGTATTGCCTGCATAGATAAATTCTGAAAGAAAACATTTCCAACCAATAATTCTATGTTCAGCAAAATTTTCTTCAAATGCAATGGTGAAATTAGAACATTTCCAGACAAACACAAATCAAACGAATTTATCAAACTTTTACAAGACATATGAAAGGGAGTTCTTTTGACAGAGAGCAACTATCAGAGACAAAAACTTGAGATTAACATACTTAACAGCACAATCCAAAAGTCAACCCAGTTATAGAATTACCAAAAGTAAAACAAAGCTACAAGATTGAAAAATAGGGAAACAGAGATATTAATTTGTGAATGAAGACCATTACAAAGTAAAAAGAGGGCTAAATAGTATATTTAGAGAACTTTCAAAGGAAGAGGATGTTAGGTAGATTTTTAAAGATAGAATGGAAATTTTGAATTTGAGAAGAAATTAACAATTGACAGGGCAAGGTGTTTTCAAATAATAAACTGTCTCATCAAAATTTTAAAGAGAAAATCATAAAGCTTTAGTAAACGCGAAAATGATGGAAATGAAGGAAATAAGAATAAGAAAATCTAGAAATAAAATGAACTCAGCACAGAGAATTATGTCAAACAAAGACCCAGCAGCACTCCTAAACCAAAACAAAATAGAAATGACAGCAATACATTCACACCTGTCCCTTCGGACAGTGAACGTAAATGAGTAATATGCAGAGAGTAGCAGAATGGTTATGAAAATAAGATCTATCAATATGATATCTACAGGAGATCCACTTTAGATACAAAGGCAAAAATAGACTCTTATTGTGGGCACTGGGTGAACTTGACTGATACAGGATTCTCAATGGTTCCATAGTTAAGACCTAATAATCCCCTATTATGTGACAACGTGATGTCATCTACTCCACAATGGGATATGAGTAGTCAATCAGTTGTAAAAAGATTAGGATGAAATACAAACCTTTTACTGAATTCACAATCAATGAACATGATAGAAAAGCATGCATGTTTTTTCCTGGATTTGGATCCTGCATTTGACTTACTGAACACTGGTTCTTTGGACTTGAGTAAATAACCTGCCATATTGTTTGCTGATCCTGGGAGCCATCACATCTGCTGAATTTGGATTCATTCACCTCTTCGGAAAACAACAACAACAAAAACCTGCCCATCTCACTTTGGATGTATCTGCCTGTGATCTTCTTGCCAATCTTGAGTTCATCGGCTCTCAAAACTACGAGTCAGGAAAAGATTCCAGTTTAATATCTGACCTGTGGACTTGGAATCTGCCTGGACTGACTTGCCCCCTTCTATAACCGTGTGAACCATTTTCTTGATATAAATTTCTCTACATATATACGTATTAAGCATGCTTGTTTTCGCTTCTCTAGAGAACCCAGCTTAAGACATATCGATACTGAGTCAAAGCACGGACAAAATATAGCAAGCTAGTGGCAATAAAAAAGAGTAGGAGTAGTAATATTAATTTCTGATACAATAGTTTTAAAGGCGAAAAATTGCATAAGAGACAAGGAAGGGTTATATAATGGAAAAAGGTCAATGGAACAAGAAGCCATACCATAATAACTAAATATGCACCCAATGAAAAAGCTTCAAAATATGTTAACCCACCTCTTACAAAAGTGAAGAGAGAAATAGACCACTCCAACAATAGTAGGGCATTTTAATATAGCACTTTCAACGAGTGATAGAGCAGCTAGAAGAAACGCAGCAAAGGCACAAAACAACACAAGGAAACATGAACAGACATTTTATATGAAGAAATTCTCATGCTCATTAGCTATTTGAAAGTTACAAATCAAAACAACAATGAGCTATCACCTTAGTCCAGCATAAACAGATAAGGTTAAATAAATAAAGAAAACACAACCAAGCAAGAACTGACAAATGTGGGTGAGGATGTGTCTACTGCTGGTGGAACAGTAAAGTAATGCAACCAGTGTGGAAAGCAATAGGGCATTTTATAAAAAGTTTGGGAATTGAAACCCCATGTGCTCCAACAATGACTTTATTTGGTATATATCCCAGAGAAATAAGAGCCACAACACAGATATATGCACATCCATGTTCACTGCAAACACTATAGCAGAAAGATGGAAACAACTATTTGCCCTTCCACAGAAGAGTAGATAAACAAGGCATGGTACATACATGTAATGAAATACTGCAAAATGTTAAAGAAAAACAATGAGTCTGCAAAATATCTAATCACAGGGATGGACATTCAACAAGAGAATGACAAATAATACGAATGAAAAATGGATAGAGACATGAACAGATATCAGACTGAGTGAAATAAGTCAATTACAATAGGCCACATTTTATGTGAGACCACTATTATAAAAGGTCATGAATAGATTCCATGCTAAAACATTCCTTGAAGCATTCCTTGAAGGTTTCCAGTAGTAGGAGGTGAAAGGAGGTAAAAAGGATAACTAGAGGGTAGGCAACACATATTGACGTGGGTGAAGGGGAAAGTAAAAAACAAACAAAAAAACAAAACCTAGAGCACAAATAAATAAACCGCAATGGTCAATAATTGGGAATGAGATGAAGTAAGTAAAACAATCTTTTTAAAGGGAAACACTGATGCTTTACCAAGATATTTAGTGGCATACAAAAATAATTTATAAAATAAACATAAATAGTATATTCATACAATGGACTATTGTGGTAGATATATAATTTCATGTCAATTTGATGATATATAAAAGTGTAGGGGTGGAGTTTAACCTGTCAATCAGGGCACAACTTGATGTTGCCTCCTTGTGGGCGGGGCCTACTCATAGGGAGGGCCCTGGAGACTTCCTCCTCTCTCTCTGCCTTCACATTCCCGCTGGCTGACCCTGATTGTCGGCAGCACCACTGCCATTGGATCCACATGACTTTGCACCCAATGGTCTGTGACCTTCCTGAATTCTCCATTATTGCTTGTGACTGCATGAGTCTGAAGAAGGACTTAGGAACTAGTATCAGACTTATCGACTTTATTTGGACTAGGCTGGGATGTTTTCTTGATATATAATTACTTGTCAATATAAAACTCATGTATATGAAGGGGTTCCCCCCGCCCCGGCAAAAAACAAACAAACAAACACCAGAAAAAAGCTCTGCTGGGTGGAGCTTTCATAGTATGCATTTTCCCCTCTAAGCTATCATCAAGCAACTAGCTCTAAGTTAGTGCACCCAGTGGCATCACCTGGGAAGGTTCTCCCTGCTCACAGTGAATGTTTTTGTAAAAGCAGTTTTGCTCGAACCTCATTTTTTGTTATGGCTGATTTAAGAGAACAGTGTGTAGCTGTGAAATTTTGTTTCCTGTTTGGAAAAATGCCACGGAAACTGTTGCGATGTTTAACACAGCTTCCAAGGACAAATCTATGGGGATAACTTAAGTATACGAGTTGTTTTCTTATTTCAAAAAAGGTGAAATGTCTCTTGATGACACACCTCCTCTGGATGTCTTTCAACTTCCCTAACCAACGAAAATGTTCACAAAATTCGTGCATTCATGCTCAAAGACTGATGATGGATCATTGAAGAGATGGGGAAGTTATCTGGACTATTTTGGAGCTCAGTTCAGGGAATTGTAATGGAGATTTGGGAATGAGAAGGTTCACTGCAAAATTTGTGCCTTGTGTTCTGGCTGACCAGGAAAAGGAGCGTTCAGTGGAAACATGCCATGCTTTGAAAGAGCAGCTCCGAGGCGACCCAAATATTTCCCAAGGTAATTACTGGTGAGGAGACATGGAGCTTTTCTTATGACCCCCAAAGTAAGCATCAGTCAAACCAGTGGACGACACCACTGTTCCCTCGCCCCCCCCACCCCAAACTCATCAAGTAAAATCAAAGATGAAGAAAAAGCTCATTTAATTTTTTGATCTGAGGAATAGTGCATTTGGAGCTAATTCCACCAGGTCAGACTGTTAAAGCTTTCTATTTAGAGGTTCTGAAAATATTGTGCAATACAGATAGGAACTGGAAATACAGTGAACCCAGGACAGATGAACCCCCCAGGACCAGTGGAGAGAGTGGCGATGGTGGGAGGGTGGAGGGA
>NW_022107432.1:15019744-15026239 GCF_000313985.2 Echinops telfairi | reverse complement strand
TGTGACTGCGTGAGTCTACAGAGGGACTTATGGACTAGTTCGTATTGGACTTATAGACGAGTTGAACTGGGCTGGTTTTCTTAATATACAATTACTTCTTGATATAAAACTCTTTCTTACACATATATAAGTGTCACTGGATTTGTTTCTCTAGTCAAACCAGCCTAACACAATCATTATGCACTACTTAAAAAACAAAAGTTTAGCCTGCTCATTATAATAGCCCAAACATAGAAACAGCTCTGGTACCTACTAAGAAATGAATGAATAAACATTATGTAGTTTGTATTCAAAATGGAGTATTATGCAGCCATAAAAAGAAATAAGGTAGCCTCTAGGCAGTGCAAACACCCATTTACCAGAGCAACCAATCAATCACTTGCTGAAAGGTTAGCTGTTTGTGCTCCCCCAGAGGCACTTCAAAGCACAAACCTGTTGACTTGCTTCTGAAAGATTACAGCTTTGCAAACCCAATGGGGCAGTTGTTGTTGTCTGCATTCATGGGTTGTCATCAGTCAGAATCAAGTTGATGGCAACTAACAACAACAGAAAATAGAAATAAAGTTAATACATACTAACACACGAATGAACCTTGAAAATATTCTGTTTAGTGAAATAAATCAGACAAAAGAGAACACATATTTCTGATCCTACTTAGTGAAATATCTAAAATAAGTAAAGCCATTGAGACAAAAGAAGAGCCATGCTTACTAGGGACTGGATGGAAGGAGAAACGGTGAATCAGGTGTTTGTATGGGTGTACTGAGGGGAAGAAAAGTGCCTGCATACAGCGTTCCAGTATATAAAACCAGACTACTTTATATCATCAGCTTTAAAACCTCATTTGTATTATGCTAACGGAACTTTGGTCTCCTTTAATAAAAGTTTAGTAAGATTTATATTTGATTTTATAAGGTGGGTATATGAGAGCTGAGGGAACTATCTGATTGTCACATGTAATACTCCAGCAGTGTTTGGGGTCACTAGGTAAAAGACTTCCCCTTTAACCACGAAAAATCTGATTGAAGTCAATCATAAGAGAGCCACATTCATTTCAGTAGGATTTTGTAAAAGCAAAAGTAATTGGCAATAATATATATAGGACTTGTAAATATTATATATACTTCATGAGTTTAGGTTTGAAACTTCTGAGCTCTTGTGCATGTTTTTACTCTGTTCTTATAGCGTGAGACCTCTAATATCAAATCAAATAAATTTTAGCCTTATTAGACTATGAGAAATCATTGGCCATATATTCTATGTCACCTCAGACAGCCAACTATAGAATTGGAACCTTAGTCTCCTGCTCCCATCATATTTAAGTACTCCTTGGCAATTTTGGAAAGGGAAATATATATACTTTTTCTCTGACTAATCTAACAAACTGTGTTGTCAGGTGCCAGTAATGGAAAAAAGCCCTATTTTCTCTATTTAAGGAAAAAAATATTCCCAATGCCAGTGTCATTAAAATAAAAATAAACTCCTCAAGTATCAATCACATGAAATTAAAGGTACTATCATCACCTTGCATGGTTTAATATTGAATATGCCATTATGAAGGCTATACATACAATTTATCAAGAGATAAATAGTATATTATCATATGTGGGGGTGGACATCAAATGGTGTGTTGTTAATGTTTAAAAACCAGCTCACCTGAAAAAGAAAAAGCTCTGATTGATGGTGTTTGGTGATTTTTGTGGAATGAATATCACCCCGATGGTTGTTTGCAAGCTGTATGAGAGACACCCTAATATGGAGTTGAGCCACGTGGGACAGAACATTTCTTGAAATCTGGTTGGCTGTAGTGCCATTGGTTGCTTCCCAGTATACATATATACAAACAGAAGGGCATTTATTATGTATACATGTGGGCACATGCATTTGGAGTTTATATAACCCCTATAAAGTGTTAAACAACATTATTTTTCTTGATAAACACAAAGCTATGTAAACCTTTAACCTATTTTAAGGTTATTCTTCCACCAATGGATCACCAAATTCCTTTCTTATAAGGGAGAGTACTCCTCAAGAAATGTAACCACTTCTTTTAATTTTTTAAAATAATTTTTATTATGTTTTTGGTGAGTGTTTACACAGCAGATTAGCTTCTCATTGAACAATTTATATACAATTTGTTCAAGGACATTTATTACATTTCTTTCAATCCAAAAGAAAGCAGATAATAATAAAACATTGAACAAATTAAAAGTGGGTTAAACAGGAAAGTAATAGATAGGGTGTTAAATTTCAACCTAACTATATCTGCAATAATTCACTTTCTGTGAGGTGTGCTCTGTAGGCAAGGCTTTGCATCTCCCAGGTCAATGGCCTGAGGCTCTTCAATTGAGGCTTGTTTCCCATGTGGTCTCTGCAAATGAATTTTGGGCTGGCATTGTTATCCGAAGCCTTCTGCAAACTGGGTGCTCAGAATTTAAGCTCTAATAAGCAATGTAATAATTTCTTGACCATTCAAAATCATTTTTCAGAGTAAATAAAGAACTTAGAGTAAAACAGAGAACTTAGATTCCCACCCCCACCCCCCAAGTCAATCATTAATTAGGAGTGTGTGAGTGCATGAGATAGAGACCCACACAGAGAGAGACTGACCTTGGATTAAATTATCCATTTAGGTCCCTGTTTATTTACAGAGCAGTGAGAACGTTGAATTAGACAAAATTCTAAGGTTCCCTTCTTCATTTCCAAAACTGTGAATTATGTAATGCATTTCTATCTGTTTAGCTACTGGTCTCAATGCAAGGTGTTTTGGAGTTATTAGTTATTATGTCTGTTGTTCAGGGACATTCTCTTCATCTATGTTTGTGATTCATTATGACCTTTACTTTGTTCTTGATTTCTAGATGTTTGCTGTCTCTAATCTCCTATGGCTTTGGGAGAAGCAAACCTTTAAGAATGGCACGCACGACAATAGCAATGGTCTCTGAAGTCTGACAGAGATAGACTGGCCACGTGCTAGACCATGGCAGAAAGTGCTTCTTGCTAAATGTTTTTACAGTAATTGGAGAGGGGACATTTCTCTATAATGTTACCTGGATAGATTAGCTATATTTCTAGTGTTGTGTTTCATTTCATGTTTACCCTGTATATTTATTAAATTGCAGTATGTTTGTAGTTTTGGAATAGAGCGAATTACAAGGGACTTAGGTAATATTTAATAGACAGAAATGTATTTTTACAAATGAAAAATATTGAGAGAAACATTTTTCTCAAGGTACACATATGTGGAGAGGCAAGTTTATAATTCAGATTTCCTAACCCTTAGGCTCACTCACATATTCATAATTGATTACATATCTAAAAGTTTCAGTAGTCCTTATGCTGGAAAAAAGTTTTTTCAGGGTCTTCAAACTAGATATATAACATACAAATATGTGTTCTGTGGGCAGGGCTTTTCACCTCCTATTCTTTTTACATTATATATATATATATAAATATATATATATAAATATATATATATATAATTTTATTGAGAGCGCTTACAATGCTTATAACAATCCATACATCAATTGTATCAGATATATTTGTACATATGTTGGTACCATTCTTTTCTAGACAGTTACTTTCTATTGAGCCCTTGGTATCAGCTCCGCTCCCCCTCTGCCCCCAACCTCATGACCCCTTGATAGACTATAAATGATTATTTCCATGTCTCACACTGGACACTGTCTCCCTTCCCCCGTGGTTTCCATTGTTCTTTCCCCTGGAGGGGTGTGTGTGGTTGTGCGTCAATCAGTTTCCCCTTCTTCTCCCCCTTCCCCCTTCCCATCTGGTATCTCTCTTCCCATTCCTGCTCCTGGGCTGCATGTGTCCCCAGCTCTTTTCTCTTATCTATGGCTGTGTACGTGCTCCAGTCTAGTCGGAAGTGAGAGGCATCACTGGGGTCATGGAGGTGGGGGTGAGGAAGTCTGAAGGAACCAGAGGAATATTGACTGTTTCATCAGTGCTTTACTGCACCCTTGTTGACTCATCCCTTCCCTGTGACCCCTCTATGGGAGATGTCCCATTGTCTACAGATGGACTTTGAGTCTCTGCTCTGATCCCCCTCATTCTTAAGCATATGGTTTTATTTGTTTGATTGTTAAGGATCATCTAATACCTGTCACCTGGTCCCGATGACACCTCATGCTTGCACAGACTGGTGTGCTTCTTCTGTTTGGGCTTGTTGTTTCTCTGCTGGATGGCCGCTTGTTTCACCTCAAGCCTTTAAAACCCACACGCGATATTTTTTAATATCTGGACACCATCTGCCTTCTTCACCACATTTGCTAATGCACCCATTTTGTCTTCAGTGATTGTGTCGGAAGGGTGAGCATCTCAGATTGGCAATTTGTTAGAGCAACGTGTTCTTGTATTGAGGGAGGGTATGAGCAGAGGCCCAAAGTCTGTCTACTACTTCAGTGTATTGCTATATAAATAAATATATGTACATAGGTCAATACTTCTATTTTTATGGATTAATGTAACTACATATGTACAGGAAAATAACTAGGGAATAAAAAACAATAATGAGGTGGATATAGAGATCCTGGGAGCCCTGGCGCAACAGCAATCTAGGTGAAAGGAAGTCCTATGAGGCAGAAATAGTGTGAGCATGATGGTGGGGCAGAAGGAAGGTAAAAGGAAACAGAGGAATGATCTAGGAAGCAAAACTATGGATAGAGGCATGGCCTCCTATTATTTATAAAGTAATTTGATCTTGATCTAGAGTCATTGGCAGAAGATTACATGTCAGTTATTTGAATGGAACCCCCTCCTTTCAAGGATTCTAGGTGTTGAGCAATATCAAAGGTTAGTACAAAGCCTTGACTCCCTATCACGTCCAATGTTGGCTCTCTCTCAATAAATGGCACTGAAATATTGGATGTCCAGAAACAAGAAGAAAACAAATTTAACCCCAACCATTATTTTGCACAGTATATACAAATTAAGTTGCAATGGTAAATGCTTTTAAGTTTATGAGTAAGAAATTTCAAATATCTAGAAGAATACATAAGAGAAAACCTAGATTATTTTGGCTTAGACAGAAATTTCTTAGTAGGACATAGAAATCATTTAACATAAAAGAAAACAAAATTTAAATTTAGAATTCCTTTTAAAATTAAAATTATTTGTTCTTTGGAAGACACTGTTAAGAAAATGAAAAGATAACCATATACTGGGAGAACATACTTGCAAACCTCGAATTCAATAAAAAACGTACCTAGAAAATAGAAAGTACTCCCACAACAATACCACGAAGATACCTCACTCTATAAAAAATAGACAAGTATAACACTAACAAACACCTGAACTATCATGTTCCTCACAGCACAGTTCACAATAACTAGACATTAGAAGTAGTCTAAATGCCCATCAGTAGACGAATGGATAAAGTAATGTTGGTAACAGAACACAATGGAATACTTCACACTGTATACACAAATTAACTTGGAATGGGAAATATTTTTAACTGCAGGAGCAAAAACCTTCAAACATCTAGAATACAAAAGAATACAAACATTGGTACGTCCACGTAGTAGAATACTATGCATCACTGGAAAAAATGATACAACAAAACACCTTATGACGTGGATGGAACTGGAAAATGTTATTCTGAGTGAAGTTAGTCAATCACAAAGGACAAATGGTGCATGAGACCAGATGAAAACCAAATCAAACTCACAGCCACCGCATTGATTCTGATTCACAGCAACCCTTTAGGACAGGGTAGACCTAGCCCTGTGAGAGTTTATGAGGCTGTAAGGATCAAAAACAAGTCAGAGGTTTGCATACTAAAGGGAACAGACTTTGGGGATTCCAAGGGGATTGAAGGCAAGGGCAAGAAGGAGCAACACACTAGAAGGTTGACAGATATTGAATTGAGTGAAAGGGAGGCTAGAAGTCCATAAGAGGGAGATGAGAAACCAGAGGACTAAGAATGAAATAGAATTGGGGGGACTGATAGGTGATTTAAGCTATTGAATGCAGTGTTGATGGTCTGAAATATCACCTACCCTTAACCTAATTTACAATATATATATTTTTAATTTTAAAGGAAGTACTTTACTAGAGAAGAAGGAGCCCTGGGAGGTGGGTGAGGGGTTTGTGGTTATGATCTGGAAGGTCTGCAGTTCAAAACCATCAACCACTCTGTGGGAATAAGTTGATTCTACTCTCAAAGAGGACACAGGAGAGGGGGAGGTGGGGGAAAAGAAGGAGTCTGCCAACAAAGCCAGGGACAAGGGAGCAACAAGTGATCTAAAATCAATGGCCAGGAGGGTGTATGATGCCTTGAGAGCCTTGATCAAGTGCAATGTAGCTGAGAGGAATTACTGAAACTCGAATGAAAATCGAACATGATAGTGGAACAAGAGGAAAGTAAAAGGAAATAGAGGAAAGAACTAGGAAGCAAAGGACCTTTAGAGAGGTCTAAATACAGGCATGTACATATGTAAATATATTTATACATAAATATAGGGAAATAGATCTATGTAC
>NW_022107432.1:15018049-15019539 GCF_000313985.2 Echinops telfairi | reverse complement strand
CCAACACTGAAGACAAATGTATTGCACAATTGCTACCAAAATCAGTTTCCAAACATTCTTTTCCTTCTTGAGCTCCTTGACATCACCTATCTTTTGCCTGCCTCTCTTACCACTGTACCTCCCAGAAACCCTTATTCTACTTGCTGTTTCTATAGTTTCATTAATACTGTGTTTCACATACTGAAATCAGAAACACATGTAACAAAAATGCAAGAGGGTCACCCCTAATGACAAAATACATGTGAGTTAAATCCCAATATGAACAAACAAAAAATGAAAGATTCAGAAAATATTGACAACCATGATTTTTGGTAGCAATTGTACAATACTGCCTGATGTGACTGAACTATGGAACGGTATAATATCTGGATTAACTCCTAATAAAATGGTTTGGGGAAAAAATTGTTTTTCAGCAGCGGATTTCCCAATCTTTGTTTTCTAGACTAGCTATTGGGTTTGAACCACTCACCTTTTGGTTAGCAGTCCAATGCTGAACTCATACATCCCCCAGAATAGTTACAATGTAAAGTAGAGTACCAAGTCCTGACAAGAATGGGAGCTACTGGAAATCTTGTGATAGATTTGCCGATAGAAGTGCAAAGTGCCGTAACTACTCTGGAAAGCAAATAGTCCCGTTTCATTAAAAATTAAGCTCACACTCACCATAAGACCCAGAAATCCCATTCTCAAGTATTTACAAACTCCGAAACTCACTGCTACCAAGTTTATTCAACTCATAGCAGTCCTACAGGACAGGCTAGAACTGCTCCTATGGGTTTCTGAGACTATAACTCTTTTTTTTAAAAAAATTATTTTATTGGGGGCTCATACAGCTCTTAACACAATACAGCTATCCACTCATTGTGTCAAGCACATCTGTACATTTGTTGCCATCATCCTTTTCAAAACATTTTCTTTCTACTTGAGCTTTTGGTATTAGCTCATTTTCCTCCTCTCCCTCCCTCACAAAGCCTTGATAATTTATAAATTATTATTATTTTTCATGTCTTAAACTGATCTATATGATGTACATATAACCTCTTCCCTGGGGGGACGGACAACAGAAAAGTGGGTGAAGGGAGACATTGGTCAGTGTGAGACTGTCACTCTTTATGGGAGTAGAAAGCCTCATCTTTCTCCCTTGGAGTGGCTGGTGGTTTCTAACTGCTGACCTTACAAGTAGCAACCCAATGCGTAACCACAATGCTATCAGGGCTCCTAAATTAAGTATCTAGGCAGAAGAAATTAATACATGTTCATGAAATATATATGTGTATATATATATATATGTATCTAGGCAGAAGAAATTAATACATGTTCATGAAATTATATATATATATTTACATTGATAGCAGCATCAATCTTTTTTTTTTGCTGGAAAACTTACTTATTTTTTTTGTTTGTTTTTTAAAAAAATCAATTTATTGGGGCTCATAAAATTCATCACAATACATAGATCAATTGTGTAAAGCACATCTGTACATTTGTTG
>NW_022107432.1:15015879-15016788 GCF_000313985.2 Echinops telfairi | reverse complement strand
AAAACTGGAAAAAATGCCATTGTCCATCAACTGCTGAATACAGCCATACATCCACACAGTGCAACAATACAAAGGAGCAAGTGGCTGGCAAACACACCATCCTCATTTAATCTCAATAGCGTCATGCTGGAGCGAAGAAAGACACCCAAAGCTAGATACAATATATTTCTTTATGTAGCATTCTAGAAAAGGCAAAAGCACAGGAACAGAAACTATATGAGTGGTTCCCAGGGTCTAGGCTGGTAGGGGATTAACTACAAAAGAGCTGGGAAGGACATTTTGGAGGTGATGCAGTGATAATCGATGGCTTAATTTTAATAGGAATGACCTGATGGTATGCCTATGTCTAAATTCACTGAACAGTACACTTAAAGGGGTGGATTTTATTGAATATAATTATATTCAACAAATCAAAATGAAGACTGTACTGCAAGGAGGGGTCCAAGTTATACTTCTGTACTTCAGTTTTCTCATGAATAATATGGATCTGTTAGTAATACCTATCCTATAGTGTTATTTCCAGATTAGTTAATAAAATACATGAAAAAGACAACAGTGTCTGGCATATGAATTGTTCATTGCTTTTTTTTTACATTTTAATCATTGTTCATGGCTTTCTTTGAGCTTATTTGTAGTTTATTAACTTACTGTAATTCACCATAAGATTTGATTTGGTAAATAAAAATGATTTTGTATCCAATAAGAACAAAATGTAAGTTTGTAACTATATCTAAAAATAATGAGCTTCTTGGACAAGGTGGCCTTATATCTCATGGCAGATATGAGATGGTAGGTGAGGGCTATGTAGGATGTTGTGTTGGCCTGGGGCTCACAAAATAGTAAACAATATACTATTGTTTACTTGTTCTACATGTTTTCTGAATTAGTTGGTGATTTTGGTGTCTTGGG
>NW_022107432.1:15012598-15015004 GCF_000313985.2 Echinops telfairi | reverse complement strand
TGATGGTGTCTCAGACATTTTGGGGCATTTTGAGGGCTACTCTATGATAATTTTGTAGAAAGTCCCCTAGTTTGTGGTTGCTGAAGTTGAGTCGCGCGTAGGTTGAGATCACGCAGTTTTGAAAGAATGCCTCAGAGACGGTGTGGTGTTCTTCTCAGGGCATCATGGGGGACACGCTGTCAATGTGCTTTATTGCTGCCGATGTGACCTCGATCAATTGGTTACAGTAACGACTAGCACATCTATACAACATGTAGCTGCCGTGCTTTTTTTAAAATAATGTTTGGAAATATTGGAAAAATGCTTTGGGAATCTGCCAATATCTTTTTCTCATTATTCACTTTCTAGCGATAAAGAGAATCTTCAGTTTACTGTGATTTTTTACCAAAATGGCTCAGAAGAACAAAAAGGATTCCATGGGCCTCAATATTTTGGTGCCCTGAATCAGGGGTGTGGAAAGGCTTGGCATGGGGGCCTGCTGTATAGATGTTAGGTTTCCAGAAGGAGTGAGGAAAGGGAGGTAACTGAAATGTACATTGAAGGGGTCTATGTCAACTGACTGATTCCGCCACATTCATGGAGTATTTCTGAGTCTTATGTCATGTAGCCCCGCCTGCCACTCCAAGGGACTGTGACTTAGCTCACTCCCGGCTGCATTGATGTTTGAGAGGAGGGTTTATTTCCTTGTTTCACAGTGTGCCTCCCCAGGCTTCCTCTCCAATCACAGATCCAGCCACCTCCACAGTTGCCCATGTAAATCATCTTTAGTAGAACAATGAGAATCTGGGGAAAACCCCTCCTAGGGAAATGAGTGCAGTTTCATTAAAAGAAAGGGAGGGGAGGACCCACAATCCTTCAAATCTGGTTCATCTCACAGTCTAAATGGAAGTTCTTAATTAAAAGCCAACGGAGATTTCTAAAGTTGGAGTAAAACTGGAGCAACAACTTTGAAAATTATCCTGTGGGCTTTTTTTTTTTTTTGGCTTCCCTTCTTAGTCTCTTAAAGGGGAAACAAGGCTAATAACCATTCAGTGGCAAATGGCCGTTTCTTCTGGACCAGGAAGTGAACGAGAATGAAAAGTGGCTTCCCCGGAGAACAGGGAGTCATTTGTAGTTAGACTGGGCACCATGTTGAGAGGCAGCAAAAAAACAAACAAAATACTGGAATAGATCAATGGGGAATTATTCTATGAGACTTGGAGAGTTTTTGCTAATTCCCAGTTTTTGGAAGAATAAATGAAAGACGTTGCTTTACATTTTAGTGCTTTCTATGGAACCTGGAACAGTACGAGCTGAAGTAAGAACGCAGTGCACCCTTCTTTAGCAATTCGAGGACTCCTTTCTTCAAAAGGGTCATTGTTTCAGCGGCCTATCTTGTTTGGCTGAGCAGATCAGTGTGGAATGTGGGTGCTGATATTCAGGGTCCTCTACCTTGGCACAAGTGACGTTTGGGACTGGATACTCTTTTGATGAGCAGGGCTGTCCTGTGCATCCTGAGATATTTATTAGCCCAAATTGTCTCAGATCACTAGATGCCTGCCATATCCTCCTTCCCAATCATGACAATCAAAACTGTCTCTAAACATTGTCCCTGGGAGGGGACCAAATCAGCCCTGATCTGAGAACCATGTCTTTATTTCTTTATCCCAAGGTCACATAGCCAAAATAAGGCCAAACAAATTGAGAATGGAGACTAAGACCCAGGGTGGTTGAGTCCTCTCCTCCAATTAGTCACATGATGCCGCCCTATGGACTGTGTGGTCAACTACACAGGTACGAACAAAATATCACAAATGTGGCTGAACATCGGCATGGTTTTTTTTTGAGTGGATTCTATAAGTCAGTCAGTTATGTTCATTCTGTGGCATGGAAGCCACTTTGAAGAATCAGAAAACCGTGTCTGTTTGGCAGGAGAGTTCACTGTGAGATGACCTTAGCAGAGGAGATTTGATTTTGCCTTTCTGCGCACCAGCCAAGGTCTGGGGCAGCTCTGAACAAAAAAATCTCTCTCCTTAATTTGCATCTCGCCTCCATTTTCACAATACAGAAGGGAAATGAATAAAAACAATTATCCACAAAGACATTCAGCCTGGTCTTGACTTGTTAAGAGCGATAAAAGTCAGCAGTGAGATGCATTTAATCCAGCTGAACAAACCGGAGAGATACACAGCTTCATCTGGTGCATTTTATCTCAGTGGCAAATAAAAAGGAAGACTATCATTAGGGCATGATTCTGTTCAAGCTATCCAATAAAAGCCTTTAAAAATGATTGCCCTTACAGCAGGCAATGTAAAGAACAAAGGAATCATGAGTGGCTTGTTATTTGCTTATTAGCATTACTATCTGATTATCTCTACTTTTTGAGTTTTAAACCAAAGGGAAACCAGAAAATATGATTTCTGAAGG
>NW_022107432.1:15007443-15011669 GCF_000313985.2 Echinops telfairi | reverse complement strand
GTCTAGAAATGCAAAGAAGAGTGAGGGGGAGAGAGACTAATGAGCCTTGACCTTTAAAATATGCATAAAAATCACCTGAGGATAAAGTTATATTGAGTTTCTGATCATTGTTCTTGGGTGGGACTTGAAACTGCATTTCTAAGAAGCTTCCAAGTGATGCTGATACTGCTGGTATGAGGAGCTCACTTGGGATAACAAGAATCTAAAGAAAATCTCAAGGATATGTGATATACGATAAGCTAAATTCTAATTAATGCAGAAAACTTCCCTGCCATCGAGTTGATTCTGACTCATAGTGGCCCTTACTGAGGTCAAAGTATGGTCTCCTCTAAGTTCAGAAAGGTATATTCTTCTTATCTCACACATAAAGCAATGTCAGAGGATGTTTTTGTGCCTCATGCCCATTCCAAGCCATTCCTCATGTTGTCATTTTCCTCTGTGGAGGTGAGGAGGGGTGCCACTGTTGTGCAACTTGTGTTGAGTATCTAAGCTTCTTGGACAATCACTGCAAATTTGGCCTTGGCTGGTGGTCTAGATTCTCATCGGTGCCTGCATGGCTCTTGTATTTTCTAATCAGGATTGAATGACATCCTAGAGCGTCTACATATTGAGGTCTTCAGACCAATTGTGTTACTATCCATAGTCTCTTAAGGATATACCTAGTCACTCTGTCTGACAGAGTACAGTGGGAGAGGAGTGGAGATGAATCGTTACCTTTTGTCTGGTAGGGAAAAGAAGCACCCTCTTATTTCAAAGGGAGGACTCCCCTCTGAATGTTTGCCATGGCTCATTCTAACATTGAACTCAGTGGCTGGCCTTTTTAGAGCAGTGCTGACCCATAAAATGGTCTGCAGTGAAATAAATATTAAGTGAATTTGATATCTAATTTGATTTAGATAGGAAAGTTTGGAGAGGGGACATAGTGACTTAAGTGCTACTTAAAGCACATGTCATTGGAAGAGGGGAGGATAATTAATTATATTCTTCTTAATTTTTTTAATTGATTGGGATTAACACATATATTAAATCATTCCATAGTTCAATCACGTCCAGCACAATTGTACATTTGCCACCACAGTCAGTTTCCAAATATTCTTTTCCTATATGGACCCCTTGACATCACCCCTTCACCCCACCTCCACCTCTGTGCCCCCGTCCCATCAAAACCCTTATTCTTCTTGCTGACTCTATAGGTTCATTGGTCCTGGTTTTCATACACCAAAAAATGAATAAAGAACCCCTGCAATTTCAAGAGGGTGACCCCCAATGACCTAACACTTCTGCGATACTCCCTAATGTTTACAATCAAAAGCCAAATAAAATAAACCCCCCAATATATAACATTTTAGAAACCAGATCAGGTCCAGCCTGCATCCTAGGGGGAATCTGTTGGCAAGTTTTAACTGTTCAAGTTCAGCGTCTACCTTTGAACTTCTGTACTCAGTTCTCCAATAAACTCCATGTAGGAACCACTTGTGTGTGTGTGTGTGTGTGTGTGTGTGTGTGTAAGAAAGAGAAAGTGTGTTTTGCATGCTATCTATGGCCAACCTATGAAACGCTTTTGTAGGCACCAAAGCAGTGGAATCTGTGAGTGGCTTATCAAAAAGCATGGGTTAACAGACGGACTGTAATCTAGGAGCTCTTACGAGCACTTAGCCATCTGAATGGCTGTCAGTTCACTAGCAAATAACAGATGGAAATGGGTGGAGAAAGTAGACCCAGCAAAGTCTTGGAGGAAGTTTGTCTTTATCATGTAGTGTTAAGTACCAAACAAGATGTTCTCCAGTTAGGAGAGCTGTTTCTCTAAATGCCCGTATGCCACTGTCTAAGCAGCCCCTGCTTCGTTCAGGCCCTAAAAAGGAGAATCCTTTCTCTGGAGATCAAAATGAGGACATTTTGGGGACATTTGAACTGAAGGGGAACATTTCCTTGCAACCTGAGCTGGGAAACCTGGAATTTAAGCTTATATAGCTGATGAAATGTAAACAATTTTAAAGAATCAGGATGACTTTCTACAGGAAAGGGAACAGCGGAAGAGGAGGCTGCAGAGGTCAAGGTATAAACCAGAGATTTACCTAGAAAGCTTTTGCAATGGAAATTTCCCACATGTAGCCTTGTTTTCACTTTAGATCATGTTCAGTGTTAACTGACAGGGGTGCTTAATCAATCTGGAAGCACCATCATAATAAGAGCTAGCAATACTGCCCTTATTCTTTTCTGCCTGCTTCTCAGACTCACACTGACTGACAGCTCCAAAGTTTATGAACTCTGGCAAGACAAACTCAGGCTTTTCTCTTGTGTTTTGTGAAAGCTTTTTATTGTTTCCTTTGCTACCTAAGACAGGAGTGCAAATATAGATGCAAGGAACTGATGAATCTCCAAAGGATTTCTTCTTGACTTTTCTGCCTTCTTTCTGACTAGTTTCCTGCTTATTTAAACTTAAGACTCTTTGGTAATTTCTATTTAGAGCTGGTGTTAGTGTTGGGCCACATCTTGTGGAATAGTGAAGTAGTTCAGAGAACAGACTTTGAAGCCATCTTGCCTGGATTCAAACGCTGGCTCCACCATTGTATGGGCAGATGTCTAAGCATCTATGCATCTAAATTTTCAGTTATGGCACTGATAATCATGTTCACAATATTAATGTTACCTGCTGTACATAGCATAGAGAAGGTGATTAGAAGTGTCAAGGATGTATTGTGTCGTAATCACAATTCAGCGATGGTAGTCTTGGCTTCTCCGGAAAAAATATTTGCCTCTTAAGATGGAGAAGCTTTTTTTCCTTTGATCTATAATACATTGCTTTGTGTTTGGCATGAGGTAGGCACTTTAGGGCCTGAAATTCAAGTTATACAGTGCTGCTGGTCTTCCAGCAATGTTACAATGGTAGCTAAATTAATTTAAATGCACATGCCTAAATATTTTTATAGAGATTATGGCCCTAAATTTAATGTCACATAGACTTGGTTTAAGTCTAAGCTTTATCAGTCACTTGCTGTGTGACTTTGGACAGATAACTCATCACCTCTCAGCTTCATGTTCCTTTATTATGGACTGGAGATACCAGTTCCAACCTCTAAGTGTTGATGTGAGTCTGAAATGAGATGACCTTGTAAAGTCCTCATCACAGTGACTGGTGCATTAAGTGTTTTACTATTAGCTGTGAAAAGTAGTGACACAGAGATGCCACTTCCACCCCCCAAACAAAATGACCACGGAAATTACATGGTCAAACTCAGAAGTCATTTTTCTCTAAATATTATTTATGGTTTAAATGACTGCTGTCAGATTCAACACGATGGTCACTGCTGCAGCATTCAGGAATGGACACACAATGGGTGCTTGATATTCAAACCACACGCATAGTATTAATCTATAAGGTAGTCCCCAACATGGTTCCATTCTGATAACTCTGTCATAAGTCAGTTCCGATTTCAGTCATATACCTCATTTATTCTACATATGCATATATATATAAAATAAGTAAAACTTTGACCACTTCGACCCCAACTCTTCTTATTATTTATTGATTTTTCCAGTATTTAGTTGCTCATTACAATCTGCTTAGTTCTCACACTGGTAACAAATTAAAGGCACTAAAATACCCCCATGGACCTAAGTTCGAAATGTGCTAGTATGAGAAGAAGCAGACAACTACTATCTCAAGGCTACGCATGAGGAAGTCCCTGGATTTGGTTCAAAATTCATGCCTTGAGGATGCCCCATAAATAGCAACTCAAGACTACCATATATGTGTGATTTCCATATTCTCTTTGCCTTTTAATGACATGCTTCACCCAGTTCTATCTTCATAAATGATGACTACTGGACGTTTTGCTCTATCTCCAATTCTCACTGTTTATGTAAGTCGTGCCCCGCCACCTAAATTGGTAATCTGTACAAATCAATAATCCATGTATTTTCATCTACAAACAGACCTTTGCATGCATACTTTCTTTTACTTAGTGTTTTAAATTCTATACCATTGACTAAATTAATGGGAATATCACTAGAACCACCATATGCTCCATGGGGATAATTTATAATCAAAGGATATCGAATCTGGGGTCTTAAAAGCTTGAAGGTGAACAGCAGCCATCTAGCTCAGAAGCAACAAAGCCCACATGGAAGAACACATCAGCCTGTGTGATCACGAGGTGCCGAAGGGATCAGTTATCTGGCGTCAAAGAACAAAAAATCATATCATTGCGTGCTCACCTCCATGA
>NW_022107432.1:15003880-15005479 GCF_000313985.2 Echinops telfairi | reverse complement strand
GACTTTAACTCCTTTTGGAAACAGACAACCTCATTGTCCTCCCATGGATGACTGGTGGGTTTGAACCACTTACCTTAAGGTTAGCAGCTGAATGCACAGTTCACTCTATCACCAGGGCTCCTTTTTCTTACACTAAAGGAAGGCCAAAAAAACCCTGTTCTGACTTATCTACAAATCTGACTTAAAGACACAATTAGAAATGGCTCTCACCATTAACCCAAGGACTACCTCTAATGTTCAATTGGTGGTTTATGGAACAACAAAGAGAGAGAGATTCCAGGTGAGGGGGCTGTGGGCCGGAGGGGAGAGTTCATTCCATTTCATTTCTGAGCATTCTTACCTTTTTAATGTAGTGATGTTCACTCTTACGGAAATGAAATTCAGCTTCACCCTCCACAAGTAACTCAACCTAACAAGGGGGGCAAGACTCAGTGGGGTAACTTCATGCCAAACATACCTGGATGCTGTTTCCACAGAATACTTTTGAGAACAGCACAGACCCAATCCCAAGAAGACCACAGTATTCCACAGTTCTTTGGCTAGCTGTCCCCTACGCCACCCTCAAAGATGAGTTCTGTGCCCCTCTCACACTAAAGTCCCCAGAGGATCCAAAATCTTATGGAACACAGCTCAGAGAGCACACGTGGCAAGTGAACTAGCATGACTGAGAACAGTTGGTGGAAGAAAGCTTCCTTTTCCATTTCCCTGATCACACACTGGCAGGGCTGGTGTCCGCTTCTTAGAACTGGCTTAGCCATGACATCTCAAAAGTCATTGATCTCAAGAGATGTCCTCTGCCCAAGCCATGACTGAATCCTATCCAACATGGCAATATCCATCTGCCTGCCTGTGGTTTGGATCAGTTTGTCAAATTATTACCGATTGTTATTTCCCGTCGACTATGGATTATGGAGGGAGATAGAAAGCCCTGGTGGTTTAGCGGGTTCTTTGTTGGGCTTTTGACCACACGGTTGGCGGTTCAATTCCACTAGCTGCTCCATGGAAGAAAGATGAGACCTTCTGTCCTAGAGATTTTCATCCTCCAAAACCCGCAGGGGCGGTTCTACTCTGTCCTATAGGGTTGCCATGAGTAGGATTCATTTCAATAGCAGTGAGTCTGGTGAGCTTTTGTGGAAAAGGGATAGTATAGTCTGATACAGTGTTAATCTTTAAAACAAAAATGGGACACTTGTTTAAAATATGGAACCTTGATCACATCCTACTTTGTTAGAATCTCTGGGGAATAGATTGGGCTTTGAAGCCAAGCTTTTAACAGTTCTTCGGAGGTAATGCTGGATATGAGTCCAATTCGGGAAGCCCAGACTAACACAAAGCATATGGAAAACAAGGAGAAAACAGTTTTATTTTAGCTTTGCCCCAGAAAGTGTGGTCCTCCCTCTGTCTCTCTGCTCTGGTCTGAGACATGGTGATAAGCCTGACTGCCTACATTCCCCTTCACTTTCCTGGATGTTACACAGGCCAAAGAGATATTGACTTAATTGTCGGATCTGTGGATTGAAGAGGACCAAGGCATGCCCTTCTCATATTTAGCAGGACTGAGGGCATGCCTTGTTTGTCTGCATGTAGGGCCCAGCGTGC
>NW_022107432.1:15000724-15002854 GCF_000313985.2 Echinops telfairi | reverse complement strand
GATGTGTAAATAATGCCACCACACTCTGGAAAACTGGAGAAGGCTCTTTAACTACAAAGAATGTCACCAGACTCTTGACATTTCTTGGGCTCTTGAGCGGCACCCAGAGGGTCATGGTGCCATTTGGGGTGTTTTCTCTAATGGAGTATTTATTCCTCCAAGACTCCAGCCCCTAGGAGAACATTTATGCGGCAGTAAAAAAAGAAGACCTTGAGCAGAAAGCTGTTTGGCTCTAATGGTTTCAGGTATTTCTACACGGTTCTGTTCACCATGTGTCATGTTGAGTTATACCCTGATCAGAGTGTGACAACAGCGACCCATAGCAGGACTTACATAATGGACTGGCCCAGGTAAGGGCTGGAGGAAAAGCAGGGGACTAGAGGAGAGGGAAAGGAAGAAGAAGGAAGGAACTTCGAAAAAGAAATGTTTCTTTTGCATTTACTTCCTGATTTTCAGATGCAGAAGAAAATGGACAACGGAAAGAAAAATATTTTTGACCTCACCTGCCTTTCTAGGTGAGATCATCTGAGTCAGGGTTACAATACTTAAAGGCAGAACAGTGTACTGGATCAGGGCACAAATTCTTGAACCTTATATCTTTGGCACACATCCCAGCTTTGCCATAAACAAGCTCTGTGACCCAAAAAGTGTTCTTAGCCTCTCTCTGCCTCAGTCTACCTCTCTGTAAAATTGGGATACTGACATCACTACTTCATGGAGAACTAAATGAGTTACTTCTCGATCACTTAAGGCAATGCCTATAGTTATTGCTACATAAGTGAAATATCTCTGTGTGGGGTGTGCGTGTGTACATAGATATGTATGTGTACCCCTTATCACTGAGGGACTCCGTCTGATAGCAACCCGAGAGGACAGAGGATTGCCTCATGGGATTTCCAACGTGGGGATTTGTACAGAAGCAGACCATCACATCTTCCCTCTGCACAGTGGCTTCTGGTTTCAAAGCACCAATGTTTTCATTCGCAACCAAGCATTTGACTACTATGCCACCAGGGCTTTTCTTGTGTATATGTATATCCATACATTTATACTTTTAAATATGTGTGTGTGTGTGTGTGTGTGTGTGTGTAGTTTCCAATTCATGACATATTCAAGTTACAACATCCCTCACTTATGATCACTGTATCTGGACCATAGAATATTTATTCCCAGGAGAACGCTATGGGAGCATGCCTCCAGGAAATAATGAATGAATTATGTAAACATGCTTCCAGCCTTTGATAAGATTAGTCTAATGGAAGAGATAGGTAGAACAATTCCTCATTTGATGATCACACTGAATTTAGAACTTGATATTGTTGGGGTGCAACAGCTCCTAGATCATGAAGAAGGAGAACTGGCAGATCAGGACTAAAATTTTTTTTAAATAATTGATTAGTTTATACTTTTGACAGTTTCACCAGCATCCAGTTCACATAGCACACATTTCACTAGCTCAGTCCCATTCATAACAGTGGTGCAGCCATCACTTCTATCAGTCCTGAGACATTTCTTCTTCATTGTACTCATCAGCTCTCCATGGCCTTACGATGTCTCCTGCCATGTCCCTTTGAAATGATTGATCTCGTTGTTTTCTCTATAAATGCACCTATCTTGGGTTGCATATACAGAGAAACATAAAAAAATTCAAAAAAATGCATATGTCCAATAACAACGGTAGAATGAAACAGAAAAAATATTAAATATTAAGAAAATATTTAAAAACGGAAATAATTACACATTGGAACAAGAGGGAGATAGAATGACAAGAGGTCACATTTTGACCCCACCATGACTGCAGTAATCAGTCCTACAATGTCCTCTGTCTGATAACAAGGGCTTTCCTATCTCTGGTCCATAGTCAGAGGGGATTCACTTGAGACTGAATCCACATGGGGGACCCTATGAATGGATTTTGGGTTATCTCTGTCATCCATACCCTTCTGCAAACTGGGTGTTCAGAATTTAGGTTCTAATAGAATTCCCTCCTCCGGGTCCAGTTTTGCATAGGCTACTGTGCTCCCTCTGTATGGATTTTGCGGATGTCTCATTTATAGGGCCATTTGTTTTAAGACAAGTCTTTAAGAGCCCACACTCTATCCTTTGTGATAGCTGGACACCATCTGTTTC
>NW_022107432.1:14998328-15000097 GCF_000313985.2 Echinops telfairi | reverse complement strand
AAGGGCTCATGAGGGAGCGAGGGTTGGGGAGAGAAGGGGAAAAATGAGGAACTGATATCAAGGGCTCAAGTAGAAAGAAAATGCTTTGAAAATGCTGATGGCAACATATGTATAAATGTGCTTGACACAATGGATGAATGTATGGATTGTGATAAGAGATGTAAGGGCCCCAATAAAAGTATTTAATAAATTTAA
The DNA here is from genome assembly GCF_000313985.2 of Echinops telfairi. NCBI lineage: Eukaryota > Metazoa > Chordata > Mammalia > Afrosoricida > Tenrecidae > Echinops > Echinops telfairi. Next base: position 14,999,902 of record NW_022107432.1, on the reverse strand, counting down.
AAAGTGCACACAAATTCATATAATGCTAACGGGCAAGTAGGAGGTATCTGTAAGGAGGATGTTCGTGACTGGGAATACCTGTATCAGTATCAAAGACTAGAAATAGGGTGGATAACCGAAGCACACTTGGAGTCCTGAAATCTATTGGTTATGACTCCTATCTTCCATCCCTGAAACTCACACAGTCCCAGCCTTGTGAATGGAAGATCAAATAAATGGGTTTACATGCTCTCTCCTTTTCATGCTATTTATACTTTTACCAAGCAGATATTCCATTAAATACATATTTCTTTGAAATATAGTGAAGGGGTTAGAGTAGAATGTTATCATCTGATTGTAATAGGAAAAACAAATTATACTTGTGAAGCAGTCTCTGCAGAGGATTCCAGGATCTAGAAGTGGCATATTTACATATTTGATCATCCCAGGAGCAACCTGTAAGGCCGGAATTTCCAGCTGCATGACAAATTCAGTCTACTGTTTGAAAAACAAGATCTGAAACTAACCCCCAAAGGAGAGGGTAGAGCTTGTCTATAGATGTCTTACATGCCCCCCTGTGGGCACGTAAGACTCACTCATAGTTTCCAGGCAAAGCTTAGAGAGGGTTTTCTGTCGCAGGCTCCAAACTAAACGAACTCATTGCCATCGAGTCAGTTCTGACTCTCAGCAACCTTATGGGACAAAGCAGAACTGCCCCTGTGGTTTTCTGAGACTGCAACTCTGTATGGGAGAAGAAAGTCTCTCTGCCTCTGGACGAGTGTCTGCTGGTTTCAAATGGCTGACTTTGGGGTCAGCAGCTTCAAGGGTAAGCACTATGCCATCATGGCTCCTTACAGTGATCCATAGTTTCCCTAAAATGGTTAATGCCATGCTCAGATTTTGGTGACAAGGAAAGGGGCCCAGCCTTTACACACCTGACTTTGGCAGAGAATGCGAGTACACAGCAACACTTGGATGAATTCTGTTCTGACTCATTCTTTAGCTTCACTCCAATTGCCTTCCCGGCATGATGCATGATTTTAAAAAAATGAATTTTTCATGGTTTACACTGCCCAGGGAGACTTTTCAAATTCATTTCATGACCAGCTAACCCTCACGGCTGTCCTTGGCTTGGTTAATAATTTGGTCACTAAATTGTGTCAGTCCTTAGCATAAATCTCTCTTCCAGTATGCCTTGGGAATATGTGGCTTTGAAAGAGTGGTGCTTTCCCTCTAATCTTTCTAATCAAGATGTGGATATAGGGCAAGACTGACATTACTCTAATCCTTCCTTCCCATCCTCCCTCCTCCACCCGTGTTAGGATAGGAGGTCCAGCTGTTTTCGATAAGATCTTTCTATTGGTTTGGGTACACAGCTTGTCATGGAAAACCTTTGTATATCCTGCTTACTCTCTTCCCTGTAGCCGCTCCAAGGTGTTCATATTCTCTCCTCTAGTGTCTTCTAAATTTGCATATTTGAGGCTCAAATGCATATTTCCAACCCTCCTTCCCTTTCTGAGGTTCATCTCACAAATATTTACTGAGTACCAAATCCAGAGCCAAGCACTGGAACAGTACTGAGGCTACCGTAAAGA
>NW_022107432.1:14991632-14993870 GCF_000313985.2 Echinops telfairi | reverse complement strand
ATATATATATATATATATATATATATATATAATTATCAGCAATCTGGTTTTGTCTCTCTAGAGAACCCTGTCTAACACAATCATTGTGATCAGTTCCCCCTTTCTTCCATCCTCTCCCCCTCTTCCCCCTACCCTTCTGGTATCACTATTCCCACCCCTCTTCCTGGATTCTGGGTGTTGTGATCTCCCAGCCCTTTCTATACCTGTGTACATCTTCTGATCTAGTCTGAATTGAGAAGCAGCATTGGGGTCATGGTAGTGGGGGGTGAGGAAGACTCAAGGAACCAGAGGAATATAGTGTGTGTCATTGATGCTTTACTGCACCTTGTAATCCTTCCTCTCCCTGTGGGCCCTCTGTGGGGAGATTGTTCCACTGTCTACAGATGGGCTTTAGATCTCTGCTCCAGGCCCCCTCGTTCTCAACAATACATTTTTGTTTGTTGTGTGTCTTTTGATGCCTATTACCCGGTCCCTATGACTACTCATGATCACACCTGCTATGTGCTTCTTCCATGGGGACTTGTTGCTTCACTGCTGAATGGTGGCTTGTGTAACTTCAACTCTTTAAGACCCCAGATGCTATATCTTCTAATAGCCAGGCACCATCTGCCTTCTACACCACATTTCCTTATGTACCTGTTTTGTCTTCAGCGATTGTGTTGGGAGGGTGAACGTCTCAGACTGCCTATTTTTTTTTAGTAGAGTGGTTAGAAAGAAAACCTTAATGGAATAGGTTGCGAGAGAATGGAAGTAGATTATGCTGTTGTTAGGTGTCATAGAGTTAGTTCCTACCCTTAGTGACTTTATGCACAACAGAACGAAACACTGCCCGGTCCTATGCCATCCTCACAATTGTTCCTATGCTTGAGCCAATTGTTGCAGCCATAGTGTCAATCTATCTCATTCATCTCTCTCCGTCTTTGTCACTGCCCCTCTACTTTACCAAACATAATGTGCTTCTCCAGAAACTGGTCTCTCCTGACAAGTGTGTAAGGTGAAGTCTTGCCATACTTGCCCCTAAGGAAGCAGATAATATATAAAGTTGACAAGGTTTTTTTTTAAAGGGAGGCATAAATGGATGGCTGTGGAGTAAATGGTGTATTTTACAGTTAAGCGTTATTACCGTGTGATTTTAATGGGGATGAGCTAACAGAGGAAGAAAAGTTGATGATGCAGAGGAGGGCATGTTTCTGGAGCAGTGCTTTTGGCTAGGTGAGAAGGAATCATATCTGGTGCACTGTAGAAAGTACTGTTTCAGAGGAAACCACAGACTAAACATAAAGATTACAACAATTGTAACAGAAGAAGGACAGAGTAAATGGTCACAGGTACAGTAGGGTGAATGAAAATATATTAGCACGGATGTTCCAATGACTGTCCAAAAGACATTCACTATACAAGATGAAGAACACAGTTCATCATTCTGACCCTGTCTGACTAGCTAATAGTGCTTTTGTTAATAACACTACTGCTTTATGATATATGTATACTAGTAAATGGTATTCTTGTTCATGAATTTTCTATTTCTTCATCATTTCCCACTTCCAGCCCTTCTTTGGAAGTAAAGTGGGACAAGGGACGTGCTGCTAACAGGAAATCAGATTCATAGTTCTGCTCGGTCCTTGGGGCCACTGTGAGGTTGAATCAACTCGATGGCTGTGGGTTTGCTTTGCTTTTTAGACTTGCTCTCTTGCTTACCATTCACAGTGCGTCTAGATCAGTGAGCTCGTCTGATTTAAAAAATATTTATTATATTACTATGTATATATTATACTGTAATTTAGACACGGTTTAAATACATTAATTAAATATGTATATTTTGCATATTTACAAGATCCCTTTGAGCTATAAGATCTAATAGAGGGCACTTTCAAGTTTATACTTTGATTAATTACCTTCTCAACATTAGTCAACCTGTACCTTCTTTTAAAAAATCTTTTTATTGTGAATTAGGTGGCAGTTTACATATCAGATCATATTTTTGTATTCTACAACTTTAACAATTTACCATCCCTCCCATTAGCTTGCCCAGGACCGTCCTTTTTCCATCTCCCTTTTGTCCGATATTATCTTCCCCTTCCTCAAGTTGACACCTCTCTACACTCTACCATATAACTTCCCTTTCAACAAGAAAAATGCAAATAATCCAATTAAAACATGGGCAGATGACGTGAATAGAACCTTTGCCAAAGACGACATCCAGGCAACCCACAAACAAATGAAGAGACATAACCTATA
>NW_022107432.1:14982896-14990884 GCF_000313985.2 Echinops telfairi | reverse complement strand
AAAAATATATTTAATTTAAAAATATCAGATTTACTGCTATGCAAGATGTAACTGGAAAGAGACTACTACATAGAGCTTTGTTATCAACATCTGAGGTTTGGGAATCCACTGACACAAGAGACAACAACAACAACAAAAAAAGAATTAGGGGTAATCAAGGTATCTTGTTATGAAGAAGTTTTAAGAACATTGGAAACTGTATTATGTCAGACAGTTGTATCCAGGGATCCACCCCCACACTATCAGAACAATGCACTTGCTCATTTCCCAGTGAAACTGCTGAAGAATTTCACTTGGAAACCTACTCTATTCACCCTGTAACCCCAGTTTTGCACCTTCAGACTTCCTCTTTTTGTTTCTGCAACTCAAAGAATATTTAAAAGGAGCAGGATTTGAATCTCTAGTGCATGCTCAAACTTCCATTTTGGTATAAATATCCTATGATGTTCCACCATTTCAAGAGGTATCATTACTCCGACCTTCCACCATTTCATGAGGTAGCATATGAACAAGAATCAATGATGCTGAAGGAAGATGTTCAAGCTGTATTAGCCAAAAACAGGGCTCCAGAAATTGATAGGCTACTAATTGAAGTGTTTCAATAAGCCGACGAAGCATTGGAAATAATTGTATATGTCAGGAAATTTGGAAGACAGCTACTTGGTCTATTTACTGGAAGAGGTACATATATTTACTCATTCCAAAGAAAGATGATTCCAGAGGAAGCTCAGATTATAGAGCAATATCACTGATATCACATTTAAGTAAAATTTTGCTGAAGATCATCCAAAAACTTTTGCAGAATTATATTGACAGAAAGCAGATTGACAGCTGTTGCCACAGCATATTGGCAGGCAGGCTGGATGCAATAGAGGGCATGGGACAAGGGATATCATTGCTGATGTCAGATGGCTCTTGGCACAAAGCAGAGAATATCAGAAAGATGTTTACTTGTGTTTATTGGCTATGCCAATGCATTTGACAGCAGACTATGGATAACCTTGAGAAAAACAGCGTGTTAGGATGGGCTGACTACAGAAACAAATCCTGTGACATTCATAGATGTATAAGAAAGAGCTTTATATCAAGTAGTAATTATATATCAAGAAAGCATCCCAGCCTAGTCCAACTCAAGTCTATAAATCCACTACTAGTCCATAAGGCCCTCTTCAGACTCTCATGTCCACATGCAATAATGCAGAATACAGGAAGATCACAGACTGGTAGGTGCAGAGTCCTGTGGATCCAAGATTGATGGAAGCATGGCAGGGCTCTGGAAGCTCTCAAGATCAAGAGCAGAGCCCCAGCAAGCAGGAAAGTGAAGGAAGAGAGACAGAGAGGGTGGGCACCAGGATTCCTACATATGAGAAGGCCACACCCCCAAGGAGACAGCATCAGATGGTGACCTGATTCATAGGTCTGACTCCACCCCTAGCTAGGAGTGTCTAGTTGACATAAAATCATCTAAATACCATAAATGGAAATATCAGAACACATCATTGTGCTGCTGTGGAACCTGTACTTGGATCAAGGTAGTTGTGTGAACAGAAGGAGGGAATATTATTAGGTGGTTTAAAAAACGGAAAGGTGTGTGTCAGGGTTGAATCCTCTCAACATACTTATTTAATCTATATGTTGAGCAAATCACCAGAGAAGCTGGATTATATGAAGAAGAATCTGGCATTAAGATTGGAGGAAGATTTATTAACACCTGAGATAAGCAGATGACACAACCTTATTTTGCTGAAAGCGAGGAGGACTTGAAACACTTGCTGATGAAGATCAAGAATTTCAGCCTTCAGTATGGATTGCAACTCAATGTAAACAAGAACAAAACTCTCACAACTTGACCAATTGGTAGCATCATGAAAATGAAGAAAAGATTGAAGTTGTCAAGGATACACTAATGAGGATGGAGCAGGACCAGACAGCACTGTGCACAGGATCACTGTGGGTCAGATTGACTCTATGGCACTTAACAACAATAACAACAACAACAACAACAACAACAACCCTTCCTTAGGAAAGGGTCAATCTAGAGATGGGAATACAACTCTCAGAAGTGTATAAACCTATGTGGAGGACATGTCAGAAAACAATAGCTTCACAATTTGATATCTTTTTAAATCAAGGTCTCTATGCTTTTATAGCAATACTTTTCTACTGAACCTGTGATAAGGTAATTTTAGTTTTCACTTACCCTTTTGATTTTGCCTAGATTTTTCTCAGTTCTTCTTTTCTATTGATGCTTGCCATAGTTGCTTATACTCAGTCCATTTCATTTTGGTATAACAATCAGCTCCCGTAACAAAGGCTTTCTTTGGAACATAGTTTAACATGATAGCTTAAAAGTACAGCTTCTCTTTGAGCATTTTCCTTCTTAGAGCTTGAAGTTTCCCTTGTCCTAACTTTGTCCCAACATTTACTGATTCGTTATTTCTGCGCTTTTGAGAAGTTAAGTTGAGCTATTACCATAGCATGAACAGCAAAGATAGTATCTTTCATTTTATATTTCACAAGTTCAAATTTTCTTATACGTAAAATCTTGGTTATGACTGAGCCACTTTCATTCTTTTTCTTTCTGGGAGTTTTTTGTTTTTCAAGACTTGGTGTAACACTTTTGTTTGCTAGGCTGAGCTCATGCCTGGGGTAAAATTTTCTTTTGTAATGGTGGCATTTAGAGCAAGAAATCAGAAATAACCAAAGAGGAAAATCATAGGGATAGTCAGCTTTGAATGCACTATTTTTCTTACTGTAAACCATGAAAGTCAGAAAAATCCCTTTAACTATGACAGTGTTGTATAGAAGGAATTATCAAAGGAAATTTGAAGTGGGGTATGCTTTATGTACTTTATGTATAACATCAACCTAGACACTAATGGGTTCAGATAAAAATATAACTGGAATGAGCAGTAGAATCTGTTGATCAATGACTGTAGCTAGGACTGAGAACCCCAAAACTCAAAACTCACGGCTATTGAGTCAATGCTAACTCACAGAGCCCCGTAAGGACAGAGTAGGAGTGCCCCACAGAAAGGCGCTTTCGGAGAGTGTAAGTCTTCAGCACAGACTCATCGTTCTCTGTGGAGCAGCTGGTGATTTTGCATTGCTGACTTTTAGTTAGCAGTCCATTCATAACCCTTTATGCCACCCTGTAACCCTGAAAAATTATACAGCTCATTTTTGCTAGCATATCAGTATGGATATCTAAAGTGAAGGAGACATGCATGGGACATGAAGAAAAAAGGCCAAAGCCACACTTTAACAACTCTTGGCGATTTTGCTGACAAATAACTTCCTACCAATGCTTTATGGAGGAAAGATTTGTACATATGATTGTATACTATTTACAAGTACTTGAGCAGAGTTAAATTTAATGGTAATAAACGCTATATAATTCTTTTCATAGTATATTCTCTTGTTCGGTTCTCTTTAATAAATCTTTTCTTCTAGGAGTAGCTTGTTTTAATTGCTACTTTATGATAAGCAACAGAATGTATGCAGGGCAGTTACTTCTTTAATGTGGTTCTTCTAGGCAAAGCCTCTAACTCCCACCAAATGATCTTTCCCTGCATGGGTCTTGGGGAAGTTGCTGACGGGATTCACCAGTGAGTACTTGTGAACAGGATTTTATGGAGTGCCATCCTGCGGTGTGTAAAATGAGCTCTCTGAGACTCAGGAGGAGGTATCTCATTACCAGCAAGAGCCAGGAGTGGAGCAAGTCCTCTGGACCTGAGACTCCTGCACGATCAACCTCCTGAATCCAACAGGCAGGTCTTACACCTGAGGAGCAGCAGCAGAACCAGGAACCAGAGCATGGAATGGAGTGATGAGCCTCTCAACCCTTGGAGCAAGTACAGCTGAATGCTTTTGTTCAGGAAGCTGATTTGTGGAGTAGTCTGCCTCTGGGTATTTAATTCAGAGAGCTGCTTTTGTTGACCCTTGGCACTTGAATTGAATGCCTTCCGTTGAGGATGATAGTGGAGTATAAGCCCCTTTGGGCATCTAGTAGCAGATCTAAAAGAACTTGCTAACATGTCCTGATAACTTAACCCTGAGCATTTCTCACTGGCATTACAACTTGGTGACTTCCTTATTAAACCATTTAATCATGAGTTTTGTTGGTGAGTTCTGTGTAGCCTTACAATGAATATTAGAATCTAGAGATGAAAAAGAGGACACTAATTAAGACACCAGACAGAACTGTGTGCATCTATTAGACCATTGCTATCATTTTCATGATTGGGCACTCCAGGTATTGTCTTTGATCAGTAAAGCATATTTGATCTATATTCTGATACACATCCAGAAAGCTGTTTCATAGTATTGAATTTTTAAAAATTCTTCCCATTCGAAGTGTTTAAACCCTGAGATTCTATTGACACCATCTTTTAACACCACACTTCTTGTCTGTAGGATTTATGACAGATCTACTTGGATGCATTGTATCACTGTTATCAATAATCCTGTTTCTTGATTTAAATGAAATTATTTTATTGAAGGTACTGTACTTTGTGTTTCAAGGTCCTTAAACTAGAGCTTTATGCTATCTTTATTTTATATCTTCCCCGTATCCTTATTTTTGGAACATTGATTTTATCTTGGGCCTACATTTTTTTTCTTTTTAATTCTTCTCATTCGTGTTAAAAGAAAACAAACAAACAAACAAACAAACAAACAAAAACAAGCAAACAAATTTTCTGTTCATTTATTTTCCCTTCTAAAACTTTGGTTCCATATATATTGACCCAAATCTTCTTTAACTTCCTTTATTTTATGTCTTTATTTTCTCTGGTTGCCTTTTATTTTCTCCCAAGAACTGAACTGAATGTTTTTAAAAGTTTGCTAGTTACATTATCTGGTCTCAATTTGGGATTTGAGAGGATTAAGAGTGAAAGGGTGGAGTCTAGTCTGTCAATCGGGTTATAGCCAAGGAGGCTCTGTGTGGGCATGACCTTCTTCTGAGGATTCTGAGAACTCCAATATTTCCTCCTTGGAGGGGTAAGACACTTTCTCTCCACTCACTCCAAGAGAGACATGCAACTAGCAAGACATATGGAACTACATTAGTGCCCTGAGGTGAAGGACCACATGGAGACCCCTGTCAGCGCTCCACTACCCACACTAGATCCACAAGACCTTCCCCTCACTGGCCTCTGATCTTCCTGCAATTGGCATCACTGCATGTGCTTTGTGAGTCTGAAGAGGACATTATAGATTGGTATTGGACATATGGGCTAATATTGGACTATGGACTTGATCTAGACTGGGCTGGGATGTTTTCTCAATATTTAATTGCTCTTGTATATAAAGCTTTTTCTTATACACATATGAGTGTCTATGGATTTGTTTCTCTAGTCTACCCGGAATATCACACCTGCCCTCTATTCTGTCCTCTGCATTAGCCACTTTCCCCCTGTGATTTATTTCCTTACTGGTCCTCTCATCCATCTTCAGTGTTTCTATCCTCTCACCATAATAGGAAATCCATATACTCTTGAAACCTTTTTGTGCTGAGTTCTAGGTCCAGGACACAACCTTTACTCTGGGTCCTGGATCACAGTCAAGGTCAGCCAGCCTTCTTTGCCATGACTGCATCTTGCACAGTTGGCATCACAAAGAGTGTGTTCAGTTCCCTTGTTGACCAAGTGTCTGGGGTGCCTCAGTCGTGGCATTCAAAACCCTTGTTTGGGCTGCACAGTGCTTGCAGAAGGGCAGTCTGCTTTGTACACAGGCTGCCACCGCAGGAACACAGGAACCTCAAGCTTCATGAGGTTGCCTCAAAGGCTACTGCCAGATGAGGGGGAAGCCACGTAGCAGGATTCAGCATGTCTGAGTCTGTTATCTTCTTATGTGCTGATATTTTGCATAACATGTACAGTTGAAGGCAGCATTTCTTTTGCTGCTGATGAGTTTGAAAAGGCAAGTACAGTGAAGGACCACTGGCCATGATGACACATGAGTCTGTGCCTTGGAACCGGGCATTCTTGAGCCCTTTCTTTGTAAATTGAGGCATGCTACCCCTACACATCCCCATTCAAGAGGATTGTATGTAAGAGTATGAAACATATTGATGACTGAGGAAGAATTTAGCTTATGCAGTAGATGTAAACAAGGGTAGGGTTTTTTTTAAACCAAATTAACAATGTTTATAAAAAGCAAGTTGCAGAATGGTGTGTACAGTGTGATGTTTGTGTAAATTAACACATACAGAAAAACACACATGAGAACTAGACACAAGAAAGCATAAATTTAAAAACGAGGGGGGAAGGAATGGAAGAAATTTAAAATGGGAGGTCAAATGATAAGGCGTTATCTTTTAACTCAGTGGCATCTGCCATAATCCACTTAGCAACGCTCTGAGAGCAAGGCTGTTCACATCCTGCAACCAAAGTCAGAGGGAATTCGGTCCTGAGGAGGCTTCATCCACATGGACCCTGCAAATGGATTTTGGACTTCCACTGTCATCCATAGCCTTCTGCAAACTGGTGGCTCAGAATTCAAACTGTGATATTGCTCCGGCCTCTGAATTTGGATTTCAAAATGTATGACCAGTGTATCACACAGGCTGGTGTATTTCTTCCTTGTGGACTGAGTTGACACTTCACTCACTTACAAGACAGCTTTGCAAGACCACAAATGCTATTCTTTCTCATAACCAGGCACCATTTGATCCATTCACTAAACTTTGCTATAGCATCTATATCTTCCATGACTTCTTAATGAGGGCAAGTATTGGGTAGGGCCATGCTATAAGAACTAATTGTTCTTAGATTCGGGCTGTGATTAAGTGTGAAGCCAAAGTTCATTCTTATATCTATGGCTTATATATGTCACTGGTTCATTTTTAGAGCCATCATTGTCATTCTGTTGGAGAACATTTTAAATTGACCCCATGAACATAAGAAAACTATATCAATAATTTGGTTTTATCATTTGATCTCCCTTTTTACCCATTTCAAATGTGTTCCAGTTTTTACTATTTTCTGCTTTCTTTTTATTGAGGCTTTCCTGTTTTATTTTGTCATTGTCATTGGGTTTTTTATTTCTTGATTTCATTTTTGTATGTTTTTTCTGTACATGTAATCCAGGAGAGGTCAACAGAGACAGTAACTGGATTAATAATTCCCTAGGGACATGTCAGGGGAGGTTGGGAGGAAGTGGGGAGCTAACAACAATAACAACAAGAAAGAAGAAAATGTTCTAAAATTGATTGTGCTGAGGATTGCACAATTCTTAAGAAGATTGAACTATTGAATTGTACATATGAATAATATGCGATAAGAATAAAATTTAAATAAAGTTTCATAATGTCCCCTCCCTGCAAAAAAAAAGAGAGATACAATTCTGGGCTAAACCATATGCCAGCCTCCTCAAAATGTCGGGGCGCATGATGCAGTAATGTTTGTTAGAAGAGTTAAAAATTATAATCAGTCATTTAAGCTGAGGGTATAAAGTAACTGCAAGGGTGTTTTCTGAGAATTCTCCCCTCCCATGCAGGTAGTCTACATACAGCACGGAGAGAACGGTGGTAGAGCTACAGTCACTATAAGTCATTCACTGATGACACAAAGTAGGATGTGCAAGGAAGAGTGGGAACTTCTCTCCAGAAAACTTTGGGGGCTGGGAGGTGGTACCATTCATGATGGTACCTGCTATGTGTTGAATGGTTTGACTGACTCTTGTAAGTTAAAAAGGTGATTATTCACGTGTTAACAAGGAAAGATCTGGCAATGAGGACAAAATAGAGTTGAAGTTGGTATTAATGATTTTTGTTGTTGCCTACTTGAGATTAAGTAAATCAAATGACAGGGATAGTCAGGTCTGAGTATTAGAGACAAGGGTATTTGTATTTCCAGATACTCCTCGTCTACCAAATCTGTAAGATATTATTTAAATGTGCCCAGGATGTTTTGTTAAGTGATAGCTTGAATGATACTTATGAGGGGGTAACCACCAAAAAAAGAAAAAGAAAACCCTGGGATTTT
>NW_022107432.1:14975065-14982116 GCF_000313985.2 Echinops telfairi | reverse complement strand
TCTATATATTTTGACAGCTGGGCACCATCAGCTTTCTTCACCGCATTTGCCTATGCACCCACTTTGTCTTCAGTGTTTGTGTTGGGGTAGGCTGGTGTGCTTCTTCCATGTGGGCTTTGTTGTTTCTTAGCTAGATGGCCGCCTGTTTATCTTTAAGCCTTTAAGACTCCAGATGCTATATCATTTGATAGTTGGGCACCATCAGCTTTCTTTACCACTATTGCTTATATAACCACTTTGTCCTCAGCGATCGAATAGGGACAGGTTGGTGTGCTTCTTCCACGTGGGTTTTGTTGTCTCTCCGCTAGATGGCTGCTTGTTTATCTTCAGATCTTTAAGACTTCAGATGCTATATCTGGAATTTTAAAAAAGCTATGAATTTATTTATTTTTTATTTTACAAAACAACCATATCACCTTCAAAGTACTCTCCATTCCACTTTATACATTTGTCAAATCTGTGATTCCATTCTTGAAAACATTTTTCAAACTCATCTGCTTGGATAGCTGACAGCACCTCCCTTCGTATTTCCCCCACCTTTTCTAGGTAGTCGAAATGCTGTCCTTTGATTTCCTTGTTCATTTGCAGAAGCAAAAATAAGTCACACAGAGTATGGTCAAGTGTGTAAGGTGTGTGGGCTAACAGAGACATTGTCTTTGACCAAAAACTGTCACTCTGAGACGGCTGTGTGAGCAGGTGCATTGTTGTGGTGACAAAAGCAGCACCCCCTCTGACACAAATCAGCCTTTTTTTTTTGTTGCACATTGTTATGCCATCTTTTCAGAACCTTTAAAGAGAAAGCTTGTTTAACAGTCTGACCTGGTGGAATGAACTCCAAATATACTATGAGTTCACATTTTGGTCTCTTTGGTAAGTTGACGAAAGTCCAGAACAAGGTTTGTCATCAATCGACATTTCACCTTTTTTGAAATGAGAAAACCACGGATACACTTGAGTTTTTTCCCATAGCGCTGTCCTTGTAAGCTGTGTTCAACGCCATAACAATCTCTGTGGCAATTTCCCCAGGCAGGAAACAAAACTTCACAGCTGCATGCTGTTCTCTTAAATCGGCCATCACAAAAAATGAGGTGCCAGCAAATCTGCTTTCATGAAAAAGTTCACTGGGACCGGAGAGAACCTTCCCAGGTGACAACTCAGAGCCAGTTGTGTGCACTTGCTCAGAGCCAGTTGCTGGATGCTCGCTTAGCAGGAAAAATGTGTGCTACGAACGCTCTGCCCAGTGGGGCTTTTTCCGTTTTTTGTTTTTGGTTTGGGGGGTACCCTCTTGTATATTCCTCCCACCTTTAGTCTAGTCTCTAAAATTGTGTAAGCCCTTAACTGAGAAATTCAAAGGGAGAAGATGAGTAACAGATGCTTGTTTTTTTTCCCCTAGTTTGATTCACATACTGGAATGTCTTTAAAGCGCTTCATGGCTTTCATGCTCATGGTTTTATACCTGAAGAAAATTATGAGAAGCTAGGACTCCAGGTTTATTATTATTTACTTTCCCCAAATGTCTCGTTTTCTATGTAGAAATTGCCAGTGCTTAGATGCTTCCACTAGATCCACACTAGTTCCCAGAATCCTCACGAGAAGGCCACGCCTACAAGAAGATATCATCAGGCTAGACTCCCTCCCTTCACTCTTAATACACTTAAGTTGACATGAGATTATGTAACTACCACAGAAGACAAGTTAAGAATATCTGCTGTTTCCTGTGCTCCCTAATACTGCTTCAGTTCATCACTTCCATGCATTTCTGAGCGCATTTGCTTGCTGCAGAGAGCACTGACATTACTTAGAGGAAGAGAGTAAGTGAGAGCTAGGAATGGGATGCAGACTGTAGCACATTTGGGAATTTGCAAAATGTATCTCCTACCCTTACTGTTGATCTGTTTGTCTGACGATAATGCATTTTGTCTCCTGGTCTGCTAGCAATGCTGCAACATGTCCATGGAAACTCTCCCATAGACTAACCTTTTTGTGCTTTGCATCATTTCTAAGAATGCAGCAGGCATGGGTGTGGGTTCCTGTTGTATTGATTAGGAAGCTGTATGTAGACCTCTACTCACTTTCTTGGTGATCCACGTGAGTTCTATCTTCATATCAACCATATGCTAAGCCTGCTAAATGTCTCTCAACCTTATCTCAATCTGAATCCCAACTTTGTGTATTCTCCTTACCTGAGAAGATGTTTAAGTGGCGTCTCAATCTCAGCTTGTCCAGCTCTTGATTTCCCTGTATCCTCAAACTTACCTCTTCCCAAGCATTCTTAGTATGTCTGATATAATTCATCAACAGGCTTTAGCTAAGAGCATTGGAGTCTCAGTATTGAGTTTTACCTTTTTTTGATACACCATTTAGTCAAACAATGAGAGCAAATCATGTTTACCCTACTTTGAAAACACCCAAATTTGACCAGTTCTCACTCACTTCATCTCTGCAATCATATTACAAGTTAGTCAGTCATCTGCTCTGCTGCAAAAGACTCATACCTCGATTTCTTTCATCTACTCTGTCTTAGTTATTTAGTGCAATTATATAAAACATTCTACAAGTAAATGGGCTTAACAAACACCTCACTCACTGCTTTTGTTGTTCCTTGCATTTCCAAGCACATGTGGCTTTAGTGATTGTCTTTGCCGATCCCTTTGCTGGGAAGATATTTACTTCACATTCTCTGTTCATTCCTTTAGGTCTCTGTTTAAGGGTCACCTGCTGAGAGATACTTGACCACATGATCTTGACACTGCAGCTCTATTGCTGCTCTATATCTCTTCCCAGAAGTTATGATTACTGACTTTCATCTATCTCTGGAGATATTTGAATATGTCTTTCCTGTTGATTCTAGTAGAATGTAAATTATGGAGGACGTGAACTCCCTGTTCAGTTGCTTCGAGGATAGTTTCTGACACAGAGTAGGCCAGACCAACAGATATTTGTTGACTGAATGACTAGGGGAGGAAGCTACGGACTCCGATCATAAGGAATCCTGTAACTAGGCACTGACATACCCTACGTGAGCCTCACCGTGCTTGGCTATATGGTATACACGCTGGGGTTTCAAAAAGCTCATGTAAAAAGTCCAATATCTTTCCATTCAAAATTTCCCTAACTTATTGAAGCTTTCTCATAAGACCTATAATCTGTACTTCTACGGAAGTGTGGCAGTTCCAAAAAGTTTGCCTTCGTGATCAATCTTTATTTCTATCCTTACAGTCATAGTTCTCTGACTACACATTTATTGTGTGTGCACTCGAGGGGAGGTCGTCCATTTTTCCTTTCATTAGCTCATTTAATTCTCACAAGAGTCCAAGGACATTGCTGAGCTTTAAGTGGCTTGCCCCAGACCACCAGTGGCAGACTCAGAGTTTGAGTGACAGAAGCCTGACAAAAGTGCCACACCCTTGTCACTACCCCTGCGCTATGTGGTGTCACACTGCCCCTCATCTTCCAATTGTGTGATTAAAAATATGTGCCTATCACACTGACACATCAGTGCCCCCATGCCCTCAGAGGACTGACGGACCATTGCACAATTACGGTGGTAGTTTGCGTCTTTTCCTTTCAAGATTGATCAACCCATTAATTCTGCAACTCTAGAACAACCTGCCCCATGTACTGCCCAACAAACATTCTTTCTACTTGTGATCATTGGACAATAAAGAAACTATGTTCTAGTCACTGCTTCGACCCTCGTCCTACTTCCTCCTGCTAAGAACTGGTTGTTTCCAAAGTCCTGCAGGTTGCTGATTGGACTCGGTCACTGTGATACCCCGTGTGCTAAGGACACTGAAAGTGGGAGTCAGGTCTGCACAGTTAGGTTGGTAAGCAGATGCTAAGCCGATGTGACACAGCTGCTACTGCCTAGCCTGGAAAACAGGTCAAGGTTATTAGGAATAAACGTGGCACTTGCCTACAGCTGGAGGGAAAAATATCCCCATTTACAGTTCTCTTTCCTGGTTTCTCTCTTCTAACCTCTTCTTCCCCTCTGTTTCTCATTTCTATCTTTCTTCTATTTGGGGATTATAGTTGACTTGTGAATCAACCATGTTGCCTTGCCTTACGTGACTTATTTGATCTTCCACGTAGTGCTGTGGCTTAACAAGCTGGTTCCCCAGACACCAGTGACCCTTTAGCTTTTATTATTTGATCCTATTTCTTATCTGAAGCATATTGGAAATTTTGTACATCAGACATAGTGACACATTAGCATACATTTTTCATTGAGGTGAGCTTATTGGTGGCTAAATTTGATTTTTCATCCAGAAGACCCTGTTTTCCCTAAGGACTCTTTAAAAGCTCTTTCCACATGATTTTGAACTGTAAGTGATTTAATTAGGTGGAAACGACCACATGAAATATACCAACTTTAAAACTAAAGTCAATTAAAAAGTACCATCTTCAAATCTAGGGTATATCAATAATGGCCAGTAGATCTGGAAGCAGTGTATGGCCGATCACCATCTGGTAGACATGGCCATGCCCTGTTTGGGAGATGGCTATCATTGTTATCAGTGGCTTGGCACTGCCTAGAAAACCAATTTCTTCCCCACCTCACTGGCCCCTGCGCTAGGCCCAGGACCTTGAATGGAAATCTTTAGACTTTAAGGAAATTAGAAGCAGTGTTTCTTGCTTACTGAAAGCTGAAGTCTCCACTACACTAGTGCCACCCCGCCACCCCTCCTCCCCTTCCCCCCACGCATCACCATTTTGCCTTCATCGTTCCTCCAGCATAATTGATATGGAACGTATGAAGAACACTGGGCTTGAAATCTTGGTCTACATTTGAGCCCTGGCACTTATCAGCTGTGACTTGGGAACATTGCTCATCTTTTTGGCCTTTGATTTCCTCATTTATCAAAGTGAGGCCACTCTGCTGGAGTCCTGAGACTGCAGTGAGATGAAATCCATGAAGTTCCTGGAGTAACATACCTTCCAACAAGGACAGCTAATCGTATAGTCTTACTAGTGTTTCAGTGCTCGGTAGTGAAACCACTCCAGGTAGAGCAAGTAAGTGGAACAGCAATGAAAAGGACCTGTAAAGGATGTGTGATTAAACACACAGCAAAAGGCACCCCTGGGGCAAGTAGCTAAGTCGTGGAGACGAAAACTCAGATCTTAAAAATGTCAAAAGGCACACTTGGGATTGATCAGTATGTTTTCTGGTGTGTACTGTTGATTCCAATCCACCTTGTTTCCATGGGACAGAATGGAATTGTCCCATAGACTTTCCTAGGTTGCAATTTCTATGGAGGGACTCTTGCTGGTACCATGAGTAAGTACTCAACTGTGAATTGAAAGGTGGGTGATTCAAACCCACCAGCAGTTCTGTGAAAGAAGAGACCTGGGGATTTGCTCCTGGTAAGATTATGGCCTAGGAAACCTTCGGGGCAGTTCTACCCCCAACGACAATGACAACAACTGTTACTGGAGCAGACTGTCAGGGGTCTTGTCTTCTGTGGAATGACTGGTGGGCTCAAACCTTTGACCTTCCAGCTAGCAACAGAGCGCTTAGCTATTAAACACTAGTCACCCTGTATTTTTTTGGTCACATCTGTAGAATGAGAATAAGTCCAACCCTTACCACAGAGGGTTGTGATTAGAATATACTTATTTAATCCCCAGAAAGCCATTAGAACACATAGGAAGAAAAAGTAAAATCTTAATGTTATTAACAGATTTAAAAACTTAAGATTTTTAGACTCGGAGGCAAGGCAGTAGTTACGGGGAAGGGTGTCTCTTTAGGTTGAAATACTAGAAGTCTGATTTCCGTAGCTTTTGAGTAAGGAGATTGCTGGTATCTCCTTAGTATCTGGTGGCGTTTATTTACCTTTGTCGCTTACCTCCTGGTCCAGTGTCCAGGACACACGAGCGTTCAGTGAGCATTTGTTGTGTGAGTGGAAGCATTAGTAGAAAGCCACTAGCTTTGTCTAACTCTGAGGTTTAGTTTGTCGATACCATATTGTTTTGGTTTAAACAAAGCTGTTGGGATCTAAAGTAGGCACCAGATCCTGCAACTGCTCTTGTCTTTTTCTCACTCCAGAAAACATAGTCATCTTGAGTCATAAACACTAAAGCCTACAGCGGTCAGGCAACCATAACAAATAAATAAATAAAACTCACTGCTATAGAGTTAATTTTGACTCAAGACAACCATACATGACAGATTAGGCTATAAGGCTCTAAGGGAGCAGAAAGCTTCATTTTTCTCCCTTGGAGTCGCGGATGGGTTGCTAGCTCACTATGCCAGCTAAACTCCTTGCAGGGGTCAAGCAAATACAAAAGCAAAAGAAAACAAACTCAAGCTCACTGCAATTGAGTCAATTCCAACTCACAGTTACCTTACAGTACAAGGTGGAATGGACCCTGTAGGTTTCTGAGCCTGTAACTCTTTATGGGAGTAGAGAGATTTAGCTTTCTCCCATGGAGCAGCTAGTGGTTTTGAACTGTTGACTTTGTGGTTAGCAGCTCAACCTGTAACCACGATGCCAGATGTGTCAGGTAGGGAGCTGTGAACGAGTGGGTGGGCTATTGGAAGTTATGGTAGAGTTGGCATTCCACCAGAAAGCAATCTCTGTGAGAACCAGCTCTGAGGCCTTGTCCATGTTCTCGCTGATGTCTTCTCAGTCACACCTGCCACATGGTTGGTCCTGAATCAATATGGATGGAATGAATGAATCAATAAATACTCAGCAGAGGCTGACTGCTGACAGGCAGAAATGAGGATCCAGTGTTGAGCAACCTTCAGTTCCTCAGTATCAAAGAGGTTTATATATTTTTGTGTAATCTCTTGGTTTAAGATGATGACAGCAAATTAAAAATGTGGTCATTGATGATGTTGCACACCCACAAATTGATGCTATTGCTGTTTTTAGGTGTCACCAAGTTGGCTCTGACTCATAGTGACACATGTACATCAGAACAAGGCCCTGCTTTGCCCTGCACCATCCTCGTTCTTGGTGTGTTCAAGCTCTTGTTGTCGCCACTGTGCCAATTCATCTCATCGAAATTCTTCCTATTTCTGATGGATCCTCTTCCTTATTAAGGG
>NW_022107432.1:14965235-14970277 GCF_000313985.2 Echinops telfairi | reverse complement strand
CCTAAAGGAGCACTTTCATTATTGCACTACTTCCTATGTGGAGAGTAGTGCACTTGAGAATATTTCCATTTTATAGATAAAATCAGGTATGGGACTTAGAGAACTTAATTGACTTGTTTAAGATCGCAATATTGGAATTAGAATTGGGACCATAATTCAAGTTTTCTGGCCTTACCTCCATTGACTATCCGAGAATTTCGTCCTGCTTATTCTATCACACATCCTTTGGGAGCCGATATTATAAATCATTTTGCCTGTTTTTACTTCACAAATTTAGTTTCTCTTCTTCTTCAGAGGAGGTCATTGAAGGGTCTGTGGTGGGACACTCACCTTCCAGGTGGAAGACCTAGATTTGGTTCCTGGGCCAGTCAGCTCGTCATCCTCACTGCTAAGGAGCACCTGTCTGCCAGTGGAGACTCACATGCTATTATATGCTGCTCAGCAGATTTCAGTGGTGCTTCCTGCCAAAGAGAAACTAGGAAGAAAGCTAGCTACTCTGAGCATCAGTTGGCGAGAGGTCCTATGGACCACCCCTGTCTGATCTGCAGCCAACCACAGGGATGCTGCAGGGCTGGGCAGCATTGCATTTGGTGGCACACTGGGCGCCTATATGAGTCAAGCTCAACTCCATAGCAGCTAACAACAACAACAACAACAGCAACAACATTCTTCTTAAGAATGTCTAGCACTTTCTTAGCCCTGCTGTTCCCGATCCTCCAACAAACTGGCTCCAACCAGTTATAACACAGCATTTTCATTATATTTAATTTGTTTCCTCTTTGGTGATGTTAATTCTCAGGTGGGCCCATTTGACATTTACAATGTGCCTAAACAATGTATGTACAGACATTGGCTAAAATTATTGCACATTTGCACCTGTATTTACTTGGATCTCAGTTTGGAATTGCATCAGAGCAGAATAAAAATGTATTACATAAGTCCTCATAACTGTATTCTCATGCAAATCTAAGCATAATCATCCAGGGGACCCTACAATGGCTCACACTGTTGGAAACATGGACTTCTTTAATTTATTATGAGGCTCTTGCCTTTTCCTGGTTTGCTCAGGTGACTCACCAGCAGCTCCAGATCTAAATAAGCAGGGCAGAGAAAAAAGATGAAGGGGACAGCATGTCCCTTCCTCTTAAGGGCATGGAGTGAAGGTTGCACACATCACTCCTGGTCACAGCTCACTGCCTATAATTCAATCCCATTGTCACCTAGCTGCAAGCAAGTAGGGCATGGTGTTTTTTATCTGGATGGACATGGGTCCAGCTAAACATTTTACCACCATGTAAGAAAATAACAGCAAATATTGGGGAGCAATGTGTAATTCCTGAAACAATAGATAAACCTTGGTGATTTTTTTTTCCTCTTTAGGAAAGCAGTTTTTAAAAAAGGCTGTGCCATAAATTTCTTTTGAGTGCCTACGGTCAATTGCCACACTCACACCAGTTTATAGTGTGATCCTAGAGGTGTAGTGCAGCTGGCAAATGGAGTCTGACTATCAGCTGACTAGTCCAGAGAGGCACACTCGGGTGGCTCGACCTTGTTACTAGTGTTGCCAACTTCTTGCTTCCCCTTGCCTTCCAAGTCCCAGGTTTTTATGGTGGAGCTGGGGGCAGCACAGAGCTTACCAGTAGCTGGTAAGACTTAAGCACAGGGTGTTGACCATGTCCCCTCTGTCTAGGCTAAGAAGGCACGTGCCTTCCTTGAGGGTCCACAGCATGGCTAGGCCATCCTTGCCTCCAGAAGGACAGAGGGATCCCTCCAGAGCAGTGGTTCTCAAGCTTTCTAATGCCGTGAACCTTTAATACGGTTCCTCGTGTTGTGGTGACCCCTCCCCCAACCATAAAATTATTTTCGTTGCTACTTCATCACTGTCATTGTGCTACTGTTATAAATCAGGCATCCCTCGTGAAAGGGTCGTTTGACCCCCAAGGGGGTCATGACCACAGGCTGTGAACTGCTGCTCTAGAGTGATAGTCACAGCATGAAGGTACACTATACGGTCAATGTGGTTGGTTTTGAGCTTGCAAGTAGGCGGGTTCTACGCTTTGACTAACGGGTCCCAGCCACGGGAGACAATGAGGGAATTACTGCTGTTGGGCGAAAAGCAAACTCAAGACACCCCTTCTTTGTGGCTCTCATCCTGGTTGGTGTACTTTCAGACACCCCAATATGCCAGAGCTTCATGACCTTCTCTCAGGAGCCAGAGACAATCGGCCACTTGTCAGAGGAGAAGGCTACGTTCAGCACATTCTTGATGTGCCCTGTAATTTGTGCATAGTGGTGCCTGTTGTGAGATCCGAGAGGTATATTATTCCATCCCAGAAGTCCGAGAAGGCAAACTGGCCATCAGAAGAGATGAAGATACCACTAACAATGTGTGAGTGACCATGCAGAGCATGTTGGGAACTGCCATAGTTGGTCTCCTTCCTAGTGAGCTTCCATATGGTGATTGATCATGTGAGGCAGGCAGTATCACGTTGGGGACTTCGGAGTGGTAGCGATCTTGGTTATGTAGCCATTGTGGCACTTGAGGGTACCATGAAAGGTCATTTGTTCAGTCATGGTGGCGGCAGGTTGAGGGGCCACTGCAGCGACCAGGACGGCTCAGAGACATGAGCAGCACCAAACATTAATGTGCTTTCGTGTTTAAGCTTCCGCTTCCTAACTAGATTGGGTATTCCTTGATTCAAAGAATTGTCTATTTGCTCTTCATCTGCAGTGCCTAATATGTATAGTCTCTATTTGATGGATGAAGACCTTTCTCAGAGCAGTTTGCAAATTATTTAAGTAACTTTGGAAATTAAAGATTGCAGGTGTTAAAACAGATTATGCCTTGTCGGAGATAATTTTTGACAGGAGCCTCTGAAAAGGAATTAATCAAGTTGGATTATAGACACGGCCTCTGTTCCACTTAGTTTTAAGTATCTGGTGGAACTTCTCTCTTCACATGACCACTTGCCTTCTGTTACTAGGATGGTCTCATTGGAAAGAACAAAGAAATGATTTCAGGATAATATTATTGTAGTCAAAAATACGTAACAGTTACTTGTTGATGTTATATTGTATTAAGCACTTAATGCACGTCTCTCTCACTCTCTCTCTTTTTTCATTTAGCTTTACTTAAAAAAACACACCAAATTAATCAGAAAAACTAAAGCTCAGAGAAGTTAAGGAACCTACTGCAGATAACTCAGCCTGCTACCCTTTCTTTACCATCTCACCCCATCTTCACCGAGCCAGTACCTAAGTAAAGCAATGATACGTGCTGTCAACCTAGATTAGCATGAGAGAATTTCCCCTACCCTTCAGGTATCACCAAGTCAGTTTGTAAAGCAATGCCTGCCCCTCCCTGCTAACTCTTTGCAACCCTTCCGCTTACAGGGATGCCCTTTCTGCCTGCCCATTTACCCTCACTTCACCTGTCTGGGCATTGGTGTACCTGGGAGGTCCTCACATCGTGTTCATGTAATTCAGGCTTGGCCCCTTTTGTCCAACGGGCTCACTAGATAATTGGGTCTCAAACTCTAGGACTCTTGGAATTCGCATTGGGGTAACAAATGTCATGAGGAAAAAGAAAATCAGCAAGAGAGTTAATCCTACTGCATCCAGTCTCAACCAGATATAGCAGGTACTGGCCTTTCCCAGGGTATTTTAGTGCTTCAAGTTCTGGTTTCAACTGGAATCAAGTTATGAAACAACTTCCAGTCAACATTCAGAATGCTAGTAAAAAAGCTTAGTTCAATATTAAGTGTATCCATTAGGTGAGACTGGGGGGAAGGGGCAGTACAATGAGTGGAAAGAGTATGGGCTAAGTACATTTCCCCCCGCCCCCAATCATCTCCAATGAAGAAACCTTGTGTTGGAAACAGTGCTGGAAAGTTCTAGATGAATCAATTACATATCTGATATGCTATGTTCCAAACAGCTATGTGCCAGGATTGGGTCAGCTTAGCTATATTGCTGCTATACTAATGTGGTAGCTCAGCCATTTGGAGTTAATTGTTAATCAAGCCAGGCATGATTGGCAGTATAATTCTGTGAGCCAGAAAGACTAAAAAAAGAAAAAGAAAAGAGAAAAATGCAATAGCTTATTAGTGTTGCTATCAAAATGCTCCAAATAATCCTGGCTAATAGCCGTAGGAATGGCCGAGACAGGGCTATATTATAGGAACCAAAAATGCCTTCTGACTTTGGCTTCTGTTTTCAAATCATCTTTTCTATAAACTACAATCAGCTGGGAAGCATCTGACACACACTGGAAACTGCAAAACAGGGCTTCCAGCAGCACCCTCCCCGTGACACTCATTTTGCTATTAAGAGAACCCACTTAACAAACCAATTGTCAACAGGAGGAGATGAAAACACAATAGTTAATCAGGTTTTACAAGGTCCCACATCTAATTCAAATAGTAAAAAGTCCCCATTAGTGCCTTCTCTCCCTTGTTCTGCAACGTAGCCATTCCCCAAATTGAGGCCTCACCACTTTGGATCCCCCTACAAGATAGCAGTCAGTTAATAAAGGCTTGAAGTACAATTTTCCTTACTGGGACCCCCCTTTGGAGCCTATTAACACCCTTTTTTATGAGCAGAGCAAGTAGCCACCTCCCGACATGTGTTGGCACTTTCTAAAAAGGTCATTAATGCACCATATTTCAGAGTATAACAAACCCAGGAAGGCTCACAAGGAGCCCAGCAGGGTTAAAATAAAAACAGTGAGTAATTTACAGAGCTTCTCTCTCACCTAGGCGATGAGTGCTAAATAGAGAAAGCATGCGAGAATCAGCACAGCCCACATAGAAAGCATGTTCAGGGAACGTTTGGGAAAGTGGGGTTTTTAAGAACCCCACCAGAAATCCACTGTCATCCACTTGGTTCCAACTCAGACACCTTCTTTAGGGTTCCTCAGGTTGATAGGTTCAGAGAGTCTCAAATTTCCCTTTCAGAATGATTGGTGAGTCTGAACCATTGACATTGTGGTTAGTAGTCCAATGCTTCCTGACAGAGCCACCAGGGCTCCTTTAAAATTTTTT
>NW_022107432.1:14962498-14964058 GCF_000313985.2 Echinops telfairi | reverse complement strand
TATGATTGTAATGAATCCACCTGTCACCACCATGACGTGGTGATGAAGTTTCTTTGTTTTCTATGCTTTATTTCTTGGCCATGTGGTTGTGAATCTTTGGATACCCTCATGGCCTCCTTTATCCAGAGGATTTGCGCTCATCTTTGTCTTTGTCCTAAATGGACATCTATAAATTATATTTGAACTTGGACTCTCTTTCTCCCTAAAACAATAAATACATCCCTAGTGAAAAAAAATTTTTTTATTTAAAGAAACAGCCTTGATCAAATACTTGTACTGTTGAAACGTGTCTTTACAGCGGTTCCAATTCCTCTCTCCATTCTTTCCCTTACTGCACGAGTAGTGAGGATGTATCTGGAACTCTGCGTGGTTTTTGATAACCGACCACGCTGAAATTGGAAAATGAATGTAACTGGAACTCTGCGTGGTTTTTGATAACCGACCACGCTGAAATTGGAAAATGACAGGCAAATTTGTGACTTAGATGGGTTTTTTGGGGTAAATATCAGATTTTTCCTTTTATTCTCCTCACACCTGTCCCCCGCCCCCACTTCTTTTGGTACAGTGATTTATTTTCTTAAATTATGTATTAGGACTGAGATAAGAGTGGATGTGAAACTTTCTCTAGAAACCTTTTTATCGCAGATAAAGGGTCGATCTGAATTTCCTCGATTGCAGTCTCTGTAGAACCTGGGGGCACGGAAGAGGAGGTGGAAGGAAAACGGGGAGTCAACAGCTATGGGTTCAAGAAGGAAGAATCTCGCTCTCAAGTTGATGATTGCAGAGCTCTTAATAGAATTGAAATATTGAATGGTATGATACGTCACATATATCTCAAGCAAACTAGATAAAAAAGAAGTCCTTGCAGAAGTGACAATCCAAGGACGGTCTCAGTATATTTAAAGATCTGTAGCACACAGCTAAAGGAGTTCTGGTTATACTGTCGGTAAATGTTGGACTGCTACCCCCAGGTCAGGGGTTCAAACCCATTAGCTGCTCTGCAGGAGATAAGGGTGTTATCTGCTCCTGTGATGATTTACAGCCTTAGAAACCCTATATAGGATTGTTATGAATTGAGATTGACTTGATGACAGTTTTTTAAATTTAATTTTGAAAGCATACAACTAACAAATAGTGGGCAGTTCTTGTTCATAATTTGTCCAAGGAATGGAAGGACAGCCGGGCCTGGTTCTCATGTTCATAAATATACTTTTGTCTCACTCCAGGCATTGGTGGTGAAGATTCTATTGAAGATCTTTTTTTTATTAAATCATTTTATTGGGAGCTCGTACAATGCTTATCACAATCCATCCATCCATCCATCCATCCATCCATTCATCCATCCATCGTGTCCAGCACATTTGTTGCCCTCATCATTCTCAAAACATTTTCTTTCCACTTGAGCCCTTGATATCATGGTATCAGTTCTTCATTTTTCCCTCTTCCTCCCTACCTTCCCTCCCTCATGAACCCTTGATTGTTTATAAATTATTATTACTTTTACATGTCTTACACTGTCCAACATCTCCCTTCACCCACTTGAAGAAGATCTTTTTAAAG
>NW_022107432.1:14959661-14961791 GCF_000313985.2 Echinops telfairi | reverse complement strand
GGAATAGTGTCTGGGATCTTTAAAACTTGTATTTCAAACCAGGAGTGAACTAAGGCGACATGGAAGAATCCCACCAGCCTGTATGATCCAAAAATGACGTTAACACAACGCTTAGATAACACAATCCAAATATGATGGCGGGAAAGTATCAGAGATTAAATTGTGACCACCCAATTTGTAGAAGGCTATGGAGGACAGTGGGAGCTCCACACCCATCTGTAGCATACCTAGTCAGATGAAGCCTCTGGCAGATCCCCTCTAGCCACAAGCAAGGGATGCAACTAGCTTTACTATCAGACAGAGATGATTGTAGAGTTGATTACGGTCAATCAAACCATGGCATAATAAGTTACTTGGTCAGTTGATCTCCTTCTGACCCAAGTTGAATTTGCTGCTGATCCTGCTTGTTCCACAACAGAAATTTTTTTTCTCTGGCTTTTAAAGTATTTCTAGTGGTTTTTTCTTTATTACTATTTATTTTTATATCATTATTCTTAGATTTCTCAGGTTGTGAAGCACTTATTGCATAGAGACAATAAATGATGCAGCGGGTTACTGGGGGCATGGGTGGTGGAGAGTGGGGAGGGTGAGGGGGTTTGGGAAGCAAACAGTGAATGCTGGAGTGGGGAGGGAGCATTAGAACTGATTGTGATGATGTATATACCACTCTTTTAAAAAGCAATTTAACTATAGAAGTATATGATGTGTGAATACGATATCAAGAAAAAAAACAAACAAACTTGACCAATGGTTACCATGGGTGAAGGAAGAAAAATTTTTGCTTAAGGGGCATTGAGTTTATTTCAATGGTTGTGGAATAATTGGGAAAAGGATATCGAGAATGGTTGTACAACATGAAAAGTGTACTCAATGGCACTGAATTGTACACGTAGAAGTTGTTGAATTGGAGAATTTTATTGCCTATATTTTTGCCACCATTTAAGTAATAATTACATGAGAAACAATGAGTACAAGGAAGAAGAAGATGTTCTAGACTCGGTTGTGATGATGATTGCACAACTGTCGGTGACATGACTGAATTATTGAATTGCATGGCATGTGGATGAAGTGCCAAGAAAGCTGTTTAAAAAAATAGAGGATTCTATTACAATCCATACCTTCTGAAAGTGGTGTGGATATCCAGGACCTAGCTGCTACTATTTTTCTTTTCTTTTTTAAGTCAGGAGAAAACAAGGTTATATTCTGCATAAGGATCCAGGAGAAGAGAGAGACGAGAAGCGACTGACACTCCGTGAAGGCTGTGTCGGACCTAATCTGAAAAGCCATGTAGGATTTGCTCTTTTTATACAAAGTTGGTCGTGGTTTAGTTCTCCCAGCTGAGATCAGACAACCATAAACAGTAATTTCGGCAAACCTTTGTCAAATGCTTTTTGATGCAGGCTGTCAGGAGGGATCTTTTGTTGAGCCATCTAGCGTATTCTGATCCTGCTAGAGACCCAGAGAGGTAATCAGGAATCATCCTAAAATAGGGAGGAAGGAGCCATCCTCTTAATGGCTGTCAGACAGTTTCATCAGACTGGAAAGGGTCAGGCATTTTTCCCATCTAGATCTAGCTCTGTCTGTACAGTGACACCACACATTCCTGCAACTGTATTGAACACCTATTATGTGTCAGAGATTGGGTTCTGGTGATACAACAGGTGATACAACAGGCAAAATCTCCCTATTTCCATTCCATGTGTGAATGAATGCATGTGTGTTAAGGTCCTGAGAGGGGAGGTAAACCATAGATAAAAGAAATAAATGAGCTAAACACAACATTTAAGGCTATGAATATTAAGAGGTTTATGACTGGAGCAAATGAGTTGAAATAGTTTTGATGGGAGGTTTGATTTTTTTTTGTTTTTTAAGTAAGTACTGTGTTCAAATAAAGAAAAACAGAACGGATGCATATATAGTGATGAGTTATACTTTTAAATTGATGATCCAGGAAATTTCACTGAGAACATGTCATTTGAGCCATGGTTGCCTTTGGAGTTTTCTACTACATCTCTTTCTTCTTAGACTGTGATGCGTTTATTGTACTCACTTTTCTCCCAGTAAGAATTGTCCAGAGGACTCTAGCCTTTGCTCTTTTCAGACCTCTTCCTAAGTGTGAATGACTGGGCC
>NW_022107432.1:14952299-14958894 GCF_000313985.2 Echinops telfairi | reverse complement strand
TCCCTTGTTTGCTCATAGGATGTTCTACACAGGGAACCTGTCCTCCCTCCACCCCCTGAGCATCTGCATAAGTCAATCAGAAGGTAAGAAGCTCTATATTTATTAGGATGGAAATATGAAACAATCGATGAAAAGAAAGAAGAGGTGACTGGTCTGGTAAGCATACAGTAAGAAGGCTTATGATGGAAAAGCATGACGTATTAAGTATATGCAGTGCAGGGGAAGCCAATATATATATGCAAGAAATGCTATGAAATCATAGAAACTTTCATTACACAAACATATCAAAAGGGGAAGCCACTGTTTCTCAACATGGCCTCCACCACGGTCTATACACTTCTGAAGCGCCGTCTGTCTTAAATCCCTTCCCTGAAGGGTTCTGTGTCCTTTGGTTTATACTGTGCCAAAATGGCAGCTTGGGCATCCTTGAGGGACTCAAGCCCAATTCCTTTTAAACATTCTTTGAATTCCAGGAACAGAAAGAAGTCAGAAGGAGCAAGATTCGTTTGGGGAAAGGTTTTCCACAGAAGTTCTTGTAGGATAGCCCGTGTTACCCTTGAAGAATGAGTGGGTGCGAGTGTTTTCATAACAATTTGCCTGTCTTTATTCTTACTGATGCAATTTTCATTTTTTTAACTTCATAAGTCCCCGTGATCACCCTGTGCCCTTCAGGAAAATTGATCCAATTATCCTCTCGGAGTCCCCAGAATCAGTTACCATAGCCCTTTGAGCCGACTTCTTTGCCTCAAGTTTAAGTAGCCAGCAGACCCCCCTGAGAAGCCACTGTTTTGCTTAGACCTCTTTTTGAAGGCATCCTAATGAGATGTAGACATATTTATTACTGAGAGAAGTTGCATGCCTCCATCCATAATTTCCGAGGTAGATTTAAACATGTTTTGTTTGGAATAAACTGTTTACGTATGGACTAGAAACCGGGTAGAGACACTTTTTGACTGACCCTATGATGAAGTATCTCTAACTTCTAAGATTTTTGTAGTATCTCACCAAACCTTGGATGCTAACATTTCTATTTTATAGAAGAAGAAATGGAGGTGATGATCTAAGGAACTGTCCCAGGCAGTGTTAGAGTCAGGATTGGGATAGAATTACCTTTAGTAATATTGGTGTACTATTTCAACCCAATCAGGCTGTTCTTCCTCCTGTCCTTCCTCCAACCCTGGAACCCCACTATGCTCATGTTTGTAGGGGCTGTCCTCTGACTGTGTGTTGGCAAACAGCCCCTCATTTCTGGGCCAGGAAGTTAGCTCAACATCTCTTGATGCTCCAAAAGTCACAATAGAGTATTGGCATCCACCTGAGCCTTCACTGATTCACCCCCACCCCCCACCCTGGTCTCTGTTAACTGTTGCGTGGATTTGCATTGGTGAGGGTGATAGCATTTACATTCTATTCTATAACTATAGATCATTGTTTTGAGTTGTTTTGTTTGACTTTAAAGCTAATTTTCAAGCTCCAGAGGTGGAATGAGGTTCATTAGAAAGTCAAGTTTGGGTCTAGATAAAGGGGGAAGTCAAGGAGAAAGGAGGCTCTGGGGCACGGGGACAGGCTGAGGTGTGGTGGATGAGTCTCAGGGAAAGGGTGACTACAATAAATGAGATGGCTCACTTCCCACATCCTGTCCTAGAACACAAGACAAGGGGCTAGGAGGGCAGCTGAACAATTCTACCCCTGTAACCAGACCTGAACGCCTCCTCTTCTGTTGTGATGAAGGGCAGCACACTCATTTCTCTGGAAGTTCCTCTCTCTGGCTTTGAGGTCTGCAACCTCCAACCTCCTACCTGTACCAATGCGGTCCCACCAAACCCATGCTGGGAATCATCGCCACAGCTGCCTCACGGCTGGAGTCAGGTTGCTCAAGTGGCGACTCACTAGACTGTGCACTTCCATGTCCCTGTCAGAAAGATAATGAGAAGAGGAAATGCCTACAGGGGGAGGAATGGAGAGGTGGATTTTGGATTTTTCCTGAAAACGTCAGGCAATCTTTATCTTCCCGGCCTCCGTTTGCTGTTAGCTGGGGGTAGCAGTCTCTGTATCCTGGTGCAACAAAACTTGGTTTCTGATTCTTTTTAGCATGAAGGAAGAGGGTTATGAATCTCACTTGCTAAGTTAGTTGTATGGTGAGCATGTTCCTGAGGCAGGCTAGCTTTACTTCTGAAATGATAGGGACAAGTAGCAATGAAAACATTGAGTTCGCTGCCTCTCACAAGTCATGTTTAGTCAGCTGTTTCTCTTCTGGGAGAATGGTATTACTTTTACTGCACTAAGAGTTCTTAGCTCCTCCTCGAAAAACGGAAATCTTCACCCTTTGGATCATTCAGCGGAAGGTATTTGAAGTGTTGGCAGATGCCGAGTAAATTTGGGCAGAGTGAGCATGCAAGGGGGTTTACCATTTACTGGGCCTTTTGCATGAGGTATTGTTCAGGGGCTTTACTACATTTTCTAATTTAATTCTTCATTACAGCAACAACACCTCTGTGAGAAAATTATTATTCAACCTTCTTTATAGCTGAGGAAATTGACTTTCAGAAAGCTGATGTAATTCCCCAAGGTCATTCAGCTCATACGTGGCTGAGTTGGCAATTACATCCAGATATTTTTGCGATATCAAATCTGGGCTTTTTCTGTTACTCTATGGTACTTCTAGAAAAGATGCTGACTGAGTAGCCTTACTTGGTCAAAAATCTCTCCATATTTATCTGACAGTGACTGATATTTCTCTAGAAGTCACCAAAATATGCCATTCCTAGTAGGTAGCTTCTGAAATGTAATTGTGCAACCCAGAACAGGTAGAGGATGGGGGACATACTAATCCCCATTGCCCCTTAGCATCGATGAATGATGAATTCAATATAAAAATTTAAAGCAGTCTTTGGGAGCATGTAACTCATCTTCTTTTTATAAATGACCTAACTGAGGTCATTTAACTGAGACTAACAAAATTCCTCAGAGTTACATAATTTGCTTAGTTAATTGCATCAGAAATCAGGTCCCTGAGGGTAAAACACAGATAAAATTTCATTTAAGGAGTGCGGAAGGGGCAGATATATTTAATGCTCAGGCTACTTCTTTGTGGAAAGCATTACAAGATGTGGCTCATTGAGGAAATACAGATGTCCCAGGTGTCTAGAGTGGAAAGAGCCCCCAAATTAGGATATGGGTGTCATGGGGGAAGTGAACATTGCAATTCTGCCAAGAACCAGTTCTGTTAGATGGCTTAAGCATGCGACACGTTTGGAAAGGTGTTTACCATAGTTCAGTCTTTCTTGAAAACATCTACAATCACTCCTAACTGTTTCACTCAGAGTTGTTGAAAGACTCAGACTCAAACCAACGATCATCTTTGAGAACAGTTTACCAAGAGCTTGGGGGGCCCAAGATCCAAGGTGGCTGACACCCGGATACGCAGAATCAAAAATCAAGAGGTGAAATGTTGACCCAATCAAATATTTGGCAAGTTAGAGTGACCCTATCAGACATTCACACAAACAACTTTCATGTAACCTACCTGATGCTGATAAATGGAACTCCAGGGGAAATGGCAGGTCATGGGAATGTGATAGCATTCCGAGTGGAGGCTTTTGGTTTGAGTACAAATTTAAATGTGAGAAATTTTTTCCCTCCAGCTTAAAAAAGAAATAAAGAAATGAAAGAGAACTTCTGGTTCCTGAAAGAGAAATGCTACCCTGCTCGCCTCAGCCTAGGAACCAGCACCACTGGCAAACTTGGCAGGCGTTCTGAGGAGAGTCGTGTGGCCAACTCTTCAGGCTAAAGTGTAATGGTAACTGTACAATGATGTCTGAGAAAATCAGAGACCAAAGGAACAATTACAGTTTGGTAGAAACAAATATACAACCAAGCCCATCGAGGATAATTTGTGAAAGAGTGCCCTTGGGTCTTAGGGCGATAGTCTGGTTATAGTAGCTGGAGGAAAATCAAAATCACAAGAGGGCACTCAAAGGATCCAATGACCTGTGGTTAGTCTGTGTGTGTCGTTGTGATTAGCTGGTTAAGGGAGGCCCTTGGGCACGAACAACCCAAGGGTGCAATACCACAGAGGCTTAGGTGTTAGGACAGAGGTAGGGCAGCATGGTGCAGAGTGCCCAGAGCACAGAAGGGAATAAAGGAAAACACTGATTCTAGGCTCATCTCTAGCACTAACTGGCTACTGATTTTTGTTGGAAAGTTGCCTAGTCTCCTTGGACTTCAGCTGCTGTTGCTGCCTTTTTTTTTTTTTTAAAGTAAGACATTGTTCCTGTTTCTGACCTGTTCTTTTGAAGACCTATATTAATGCTGTCTTATTAGACTTTCATCACTGAAGCCCACTGTCCCACCTCCTGCTCCAGCATGATCACCCAGATCCATTACTACATGCAGATTTTTTAATTACATAATATTCCATGACTAGCTATTAAATGCTTTCTTCTGATTCATCAAGCATAATACCTACCTACAATTATTGTAGAATACTTTATCACTGTAAATAATGATGTAATAAATGTTCCTGCACATAAAAAAAAGTAAGACATTGACTTGATTACTTTAGAGGGTAAACATTGTATTGTTGAGCTGAAATAGACACACTTTATCTCTTTGGAGTATTTATGTATGCATTTTTCATTCTTCAACTGCCTGCTACAAGATCAATATTGGAGCAGTTGTAGAGAGTAACAGATCCCAATTCTTGCCCTTGTGGGGGAATTCAGTGATGCCCTGAATGATATTAGAAATTTAGTGCGGAAGGAAGGTTTATGAGTTTGCTGAACATGATCAGAGGTGAAAAGGAGTATAAGGAAATAGAGGAAAGAGCTGGGAGGCAAAGGGCATTTTGCTTTGAGTACAAATTTAAATGTGAGAAATCTTTTCCCTCAAGCTTAAAAAGAAATAAAGAAATGAAGGAGAACTTCTGGATCCTGAAAGAGAAATGCTACCCTGCTCGCCTCAGCCTAGGAAATAGCACCACTGGCAAACTTGGCAGGCGTTCTGAGGTCTAGATAAAGGGTCTATATTTATATATGAGGATGGGGAAATAGATCTATGTGCATATATTTACAGGTTTAGTATTAAGGTAACAGAAGGACATTGGGCCTCCACTCAAGTACTCCCTCAATGCAAGAATACTCTTTTCTATTAAATTGGCATTCTATGATGCTCACCTTCCTGACAAAACCGCTGAAGACAAAGTGGGTGCATAAGCAAATGTGGCGGAGAAAGTCGATGATGCCAGGCTATCAAAAGATATAGCATCTGGGGTCTTAAAGGCTTGAAGGTAAACAAGCAGCCATCTAGCTGAGAAGCAACAAAGCCCACATGGAAGAAGCACACCAGCCTGTGTGATCATGAGGTGTAGAAGGGATCAGGTATCAGGCATCATCAGAGCAAAAAATCTTATCATAGTGAATGAGGGGGGAGTGCGGAGTGGAGACCCAAGGCCCATTTGTGGGCCACTGGACAACCTCTTACAGAAGGATCTCAGGGAGGAGATGAGCCAGTCAAGGTGCGATGTAGCAATGAAAAATACAACTTTCCTCTAGTTCCTAAATGCTTCTTCCTCCCCTCCCCCCCAAATATCATGATACCAATTCTACCTTGCAAGTCTGGTTAGACCAGAGGATGTACACTGGTACAGATAGGAACTGGAAACAGGGAATGCAGGATGGATGATCCCTTCAGGACCAGTGGTGAGAGTGGCGATACCGGGAGGGTGGAGGGAGGGTGGGGTGGAAAGGGGGAACCCGATTACAAGGATCTACATGTGACCTCCCCCCTGGGGGACAGACAACAGAAAAGTGGGTGAAGGGAGACATCTGACAGGGCAAAATATGACAAAATAATAATTTATAAATTATCAAGGGTTCACGAGGGAGTGGGGAGCTGGCAGGGAGGGGAAAAATGAGGATCTGATGACAGGGGCTTAAGTGGAGAGAAATGTTTTGAGAATGATGAGAGCAATGAATGGATTCATAATTCATGTATGCTTCAGAATTCATGTGGGATTTCACAACCTGCATATTGGGGATGTGGGGACTTGGTGGGACCTTGGTGGAGGGCTAGGATTTGAAGAGGCAAAGAGGAAAGGTTAGGAAATGCCAGCTGGGGTGAATAGTATAATAATTAATAGAAAAAATATTCATCGTTTTTCTCAGAAGCACTGAGAGCTTCAGCTGTCCTCAGCCAAATGTTAACCCAGATGGTATATTGAAATTTCATAATTAAAAGTTCACCCAGTCACCACAGGTGCTTAAATATAAGTCTCAAATTAGTTCTTTGTGGGGCAGTCTTAGAACAAGGGAAAACATAAGGGCGGGGCAGGAATAGGACGTGCGGTTGGGAGGGTGTGACCCAGGCACTTTTCCAAATGGGTGAATTATGATTCGTTTCGGTCTGGTTTCTGAAGCCACTTAGAGGTCTCATCTCTTGGTGCAGACAAAGTGTCTGTCTTATAGGCATATATCGACCTGATGACAGTGGGTTGGACACTGGTGAGTTACTAAGGCCGAAGATGTATTTACACACACACACACACACACACACACACACACACACACACACACACACACACACACTCTTCACCGGG
>NW_022107432.1:14949845-14951565 GCF_000313985.2 Echinops telfairi | reverse complement strand
GTAGACTTCAGTTTAATGTAAATTTAAGTTTTATTTGCACTGGGGAACCAGAGATGTGTATAAATTGCTTTACTTATTTTTGGTGATCTGGAACTGAACTTATTTGAACATTGGTACATCCGCCTGTATGTCAGAGTTGCTTGCTGTGTTAGCTATCATTTTCAACTCTCTTCAGTCCTATGAACTGAAGTGTCCATTAAGGTTATTCCTGCCGGCCTTGGGAGACTCTGTGTAAACACTTGAACTGGTTCCGCAGGAAGATGGCAATGCTGGAGCCTGATCTCCAATTTGTTATCCCCTCATTTTTAAATGCCATTTCCTCTACCTTTAAGGTTTTTGATGAGTCCTTGTCCAGTTTGATGGTTTCTTTATCGTCCTAGTGATGATGTTCTGTTGGGGAAGAGGAACGTGCTCTAGATTGTTGATTTTTCCAGTTCTCCTGGCTGCCAGCACCTGCCCTGGAGTTGCCCACATAGCTCAGTTGATCGGGTTACTGTGGTGGTTAGATTTTATACCAACTTGTACCTGGATGAAAGTGTAGGGGCGGAATCCAACCTGTCAATCAGGTCCCAGCCTGATGATGTCTCCGTGAGGCTGTGGCCTTTTTCTAAGAGAGACACTGGGTTCTCTCTTTTGCTTCTTCACCTTCCTGCTCCTCTGGGTCCTGTGTCTCATGTCTGGAGCTGGCAGTCCATGTAGACTGCCAACCCTAGGAGACATGGGCACCCTGTCATGTTTCTTGGACCAGGCGACTCTGCACCCAAGAGCCTGATTTCCTAGCTTCCTGCTTTGTCTTCCTACTTCATCCGCCAGCAGCGGCCTGAATCTAAAGAGCGTCTGGCTAGTATTAGACCCAGGGTCTGGAGATGGACTGGGCTGGGCCACCTTCGTGCTGTAAAGTTCCTTCTTATACAAATATACTGGTTTTAGTTCTCTAGGAAACCTGCTGACCTTACAAACATACAGCCGCAACACAACCAGCGCTCCCATATGGCCCAGGCTCTCCACAGCCTCATTGACAATACATAGCTTATTTCCTAGTGACCTGTGAAGTGATATCTCATTGTGGTTTTGAGTTACATATCGTTTCATAACAACTTTTTATTGAGAATTAGGTGACGGTTTACAGAGCATGTTGACAGTTTTATAGTCAACAATTCATACACATTTTAAAACTCATCCGTTGCAATCCCTCATTGTCCATCACGTACCTCACCTCCTCTTTGCATTTCTTGTTCCCAGCCCTTCCTGTGTCCTCAGTCTCGGTTCTTCGTCCTGGAGTCAAGACTGTCCTTTTGATAACAGTGGTTGATTCTTCTTACATGAGGGTGAGTTCCGTTTCCGACATGAAGGGTGACTAAGCTCCTCGTTCTGGGGGTTCCACCAGTCTCTAGCTGACCAGGAAGCCTGATCTTTTTTTTTCATTTTATTTTTTTAATGATTTTGGCTTTTGTTCCACATACTTCTTCCATTCCACTGGACATTCTAAAGTAATTCATTTCAAAGCAGTCGGTAGTGGTAGCTGGGCACGACCTGTTCTTCTGCACTCAGCATGGTGGACACTGATGTTTGCATGGTTCATTAATCCACTGCACTAATTGGCTCTGTCTACCTTTGTATTTTAAACTTTTTCCCTTCCAGATAAGGAGAGATTCATAGTGGTACCTTAGGTGGCTGCTCATAACTTTAAAAGCCCCAGTTGTTATGCTCCACAGTCGGA
>NW_022107432.1:14935462-14949296 GCF_000313985.2 Echinops telfairi | reverse complement strand
TCATTTTTGCATAAGGTCCTCCAGATTAATCCATACATTGAAGGGTTTCACAGATTCATTGTTTTTCTTTTATCTTCCACAGTGTTCCATTATGTGTATGGGGCAAGGTTTATTTATCCATTCTTCCGCTGATAGACATTTAGATTGTGTCCATCTTTTTGATATTGTTGGTCGTGCTGTGATGAATAAGGGTGCACCTATGTCTACTCCTGTCCTGGTTCTTATTTCTTCAGTGTCTAATTGTTAAAAGGTCCCAGTCACCTATTTTTCTTCTGCTGCATGTGTAGTGTTCTTTATGTTTGGTAGAGTATTTATACTGTGGATTATGGTACCTAAGTTAGCTCCAATTCTTAAATGAGAAATCTTTATAGTTCTATATTTTGCAGTTGGGTCTTTGATCAATATTGAGTTTATGTTTGTGTATGGAATGAGATATGGGTCCTGTTTCTTTCTCTTGCAAGTGGATATACCAGTTTACCTTCACCATTTGTTTAAAAGACTGTCTTTTCAAGTGTTTCAGCCCTTCTTCAAAGATCAACTATCTGTTGTTGGGTGCTGATGAGTGATTCAGACTCATATTGGGCCCCTCACAATAGAAGGAAACATTGTCCAGTCCTGTGCCAACCTCACCTCTTGTAGGTCTGAGCCCATGGTGGCAGTCATTGTGCCAATCCATGTCGTGGAGGGTATTTCCCTTTTTAAATTTCCTTCTGTTTCACCAAGTGTGGTCTCCTTCTTTCAGACTCATTTCTTCTGATTACACATCCAAAGGCCATAAGAGGAAGTTGCACCATCCTCGTTTCTAAAGTATCCTGGCTATATTTATTTTCTAAGACAAATGTGTTTGTTCTTCTGGTAATCCATGGTACATTCAATATTCTTTGCCAACATCATAATTCAAATGCATTGATTTTCTTTTGGTCTTCCTTATTTAAGAGCCAATGTTTACATACTTCTGAGACTATTGAAAATACCATGGCTTGGGTTAGGCACATCTTAGTCCTCAAAAGGTATATTGGCTTTTAACACTCTAAAGAGGGTTTGTGCAGCAGATTTGCCCAATGCAGTAAGGATTTTGGTTTATTGACTGTTGCTTTCATTAGCATTCATTTTGGATCCCAGTATAAAGAAACCCTTCATAAAATTTTCTAGTTTAATTTTCTTTTGTCGGGGCGGGGTGGGGTGGGGTGGCGGGGCATGGAGTTCAGCTGCAACTGGTTCACCATAAGTGACCCTGCTGGTATTTGAAATATTGCTGGCATATTTACTTTATAAAAAAAATTAATAAATCATTTTAATGGGGCTCTTAATGTTCTTATAACAATCCATACATTAGTTGTATTCAATACATTTGTACATATGTTGCCATCATCATTTTCAAAACATTTCCTTTCTGCTTGAGCCCTTAGTATTAGCTTCTTTACACTGCCCCCACCCTCATGGACCTCTGATAAGTTAAAAAAAGATTATTTTCATATCTTACATCATCCACTCTCTCTATCCATCCATGTTTCTGTTGTTCTTCATCCCCTTGGGCTAAGGGGGTTTTACATCAATTATTGTAATCGGTTCCCTATTTCTTCCCCTTATCCTCCCACTCTTCCCCCCTTAGCCCAATAACTCATGGTATCACTACTCCCATTACTGTTCCTGGGGGATTTAGCTGTCCTGGATTCCATGTGTCAAGAGATTTTATCTGTATCAGTGTACATGCTCTGGTCTAGCTGGATTTGTAAGGTAGAACTGGGGTCAGGATAGTGGCGGGGAGGAAGCATTAAAGAACTCAAGGAGTGTTGTGTGTTCCCTCAGTGCTAAGTTGCACGCGGCATATTTACTTTTTAACACTTTAAAGAAATGTCTTTCAGCTGATTTGCAGAACACAATACGAGGGGATAGCCACACAAAACCATAATTTTTTTCAAAGCTATGTATTTATTTTTTTCCAGAACAACCTTAGCACCCTCAAAGTACTCTCCATTATACTTAATACATTTGTCAAATCTGCAATTCCGTTCTTGGAAACATTTTCAAACTCATCTGTTTGGATGGCTGAGAGCACCTCCCTTGTTATTTTTTTCTTCTTCCCCTCTTCTAGGTCATCAAACCACTCTCCTTTCATATGCACCTTCATTCATGGAAACAAAAAGAAGTCGCACAGAGTGAGGTCAGGTGAGTAAGGTGGGTTGGCCAAGCGAGGCATGCTGTTTTTTTTTGCCCAAAACTGGCACACGAAGATGGCTGCATGAGCAGGTGCATTGTTGTGGTGTCAAAAGCAGTTCCCCATTTGCCACAAATCAGACCTTTTTTGGTCACACACTACCAGGCACCCTTTTCAGAACCTCTAAATAGAAAGCTTGATTAATAGTCTGACCTGGTGGAATGAACTCCAAATGAGTCGACATTTTCATCTATTGGGGAAGTTGACAAATGTCCAGAATGAGGTTTGTCATCAATTGACATTTCCACTTCTTTGAATAGGAAAACCATTTGTGTACTTGAGTTTTTCCCATAGTGCTGTATTTGTAAGCTGTGTTCAATCTGACAACAGTTTCTGGGGCATTTTTCCCAACCAGGAAACAAAATTTCACAGCCACATGCTGTTCTCTTAAATTGACCACAAAAAACAAGGTTGGAGCGAAACTGTTTTATGAAAAAAATCACTGTGACCAGTGAGAACCTTCCTAGACTCTGCCACTGGCTCCACTTGCTCGCCTAGTGGGAAAAATGTGTACTACGAAAGCTCCACTCTGCCCGGTACAATTCCATGGTGTTTTGGTTTTTTTTTTGGTTACTCCCTCATATATTGTTTGATGTATTGACTGCTGCTTCCATGGGTGTCAATGATAGATTGAAATAAAATTAAATCCTTAACAACTTCATGTTTTTATAGCATAATGTTGGTAATTTTGAGGTTTTGAGTTTTCTTTATATGCGGCATAACCCACATTGAAGGCTGCAGTCCTCTATTTTTATCAGAAAGTGCTTCAAGTTTTCTTTACTTTCAACAAGCTAGAGTATGCTCTCTCCATCTTAATAAACTTTCCTCCAATTCTGATGTTTCATTCTTTTTCATTTAGTCCAACTTTGGGGATTATGTGCTCTTCTTACAAATTGAGTAAATATGGTGAAAGAAAAAAAATCATGACATCCACCTTTTTCTGAGTTTAAACCACACCGTTTCCCCTCTGTTGAAACAACTCTCTCTGAGACTGTGTAAAGGTTTTGCTTAAGCACAACTAAGTTTTCTGGAAGTCTCATTGTTTGCAATGTTATCCAGAGTTTATTATATCTGTTGTATTATGATCCACACAATTGAATGCCTTTGGGTAGTCAGGAAAACACCAGGACATATCTTTCTAGTATTCTCTGTTTTCTGCCAAGAGCCATTTGACATCAGTAATGACATCCATCATTCTGCATATTTTTTCTGAATCCAACTTGAGTTTCTGTCAGTGCCTTGTAGATATACTGCTGCATTCAATTTTTAATTATTTTACTTGTTGGTGAATATAATGATATTGTTTGATTATTTTGCATTGTTAGATCGTCTCTCTTGAAATAACTGTTACAGAGTTTATTCATTCATCCCTAAAATATTTACTTAGCATGTAGGCAAAGCATATTCTAGGCCTTAAAGAGGATTGCACACATCTTTGTTCTCAAAATATTGGAGTTTACTGGGAAAGGGAAAATTTTTAAATAACAAGACAGGTGGAATCCATGACAGGAAGCCATGGAACAAGGCTCTATGCAAACATAGTGATGTCATCACATTGTGGAATATTATCATACCAAACTCTCCAAATCTTGAATTACTGTCAGCTCCCTTGGTGACCCAGCATGCTGTGGGCCACCTGTTGTCTTTTGAGTACAATTCTTTTGGGGGGCATCTGTTTTCTGTGGTGAAGTCTGTCTGTCTTGTTCTATTCTATTGACAGTTGATTTTACTTGTTTCTATGTGTACCATTAATTGCCTGGATACCACCGTTTTTACTGTAAATTGATCTCTTTTAAGAACTATAACTAGGGCTTAATTTTGGAGTAGGGCTTACAATATATTTTGAGGATTCAATCACTATGGTACAGCATTCTTTTTCAAAGTCTTTGTTTGTTTGTTTTATCCTGTTAGAAATGGATCCCAATGCCTCTAATCTGGACCAAAGCAAAAAAGCAGGTCATGCAAAGCTGGTTTCAAAGTTAAGGTTGTGTCAAGAGCAGCAGAAAGCAATAACAGCATTACAAGTGGGGAATTTTGTGTTGACGAAAAACAAGTGGGGGAGTGGCAGAAAATGAAAGCTGACTTGGGAAACATTCCAAAGGCAAAAAAAACTCGATGTGGTTTAACATCTTCATATGGGGCTGTAGAGACTGAATTGCGTAAATGGGTTATGGAATGCTGTCAAAATGGTTACTGCATAACACGCATGGGGATTTGCTTGTGTGCCCTTCAAAAGGCTAAAGATGACAGATTAAAAGCACCAGGCATTGAAAATGTTGTTTCAGCAGGATGGTGTACCTGCTTCATGAATAGGTTTGTCCTGTTTGTGGCAAAGAACTAAGATTCCACAGAAGTTGCCAAAAGACCTTGAAGGAAAAGTGATGTCATTCCATTCATTCATCATAAAACAAAGAAGGATCCATAACTATGACCTGGGAGACATGGGGAAAATGGATGAAACATCTATGACCTTTGATCTTCCAAGCAACAGAACTGTGGCAAGCTTGAGAGACAAAACTATTTTACTCAGATCCCAAACATTTCAGTCGTTCTGTCATGTTTGGCTAATGGAACTAAGCTGTGGCCTGTCATTGTTTTTAAAAGAAAGACCTTGCCTAAAAAGTTCAAATTCCCACCACGAATTATAGTGCATGCACATATTACAGGCTGGATGGAGGAAGATGGAACAAAAAAATGGCTGGAAGAAATTTGGAACGGATGACCAGGAGCAGCCTTAAAGAAAAAAGACCATCATTGCTAGTTTGGGATATGATCAGAGCTCATACATCTGATGACATACAAAAAATTGGCAAAGTCTTCTCAAGTTACTTTGGCTGTTATTCCAGGTGGGCTTAAATCTGTGTTGCAGCCCCTAGATGAGTGTTCAAAGACCATGTGCAAAAGATGTGGCTTGACTGGATGTCATCTGGTCAAGCCCGACTGACAAAGTTGGAAATCTAATGAAGCCCGACATAGAACTGATAGCAAAGTGGGTTCATGAGGAGCAAAAAGATTCCAGGGGACATGGTGCAATGCACATTCAAGAAATGTGGCATTAGTGTTGCTATGGATGGCAGCGAAGACAGTGGTTTGAGAAGACAAATGTATGAGAATGACAGCAGTGATGGTGGTGACTGCGAACTCAGTGATGATGACAATGTCTGTCTGATAACCTCACACAGCTAACGCTGAAGCTCTGTTTGAACATACAGATGAGGAGGAGGAATCCAGTTTTGAAGGCTTTCAAATTTTGTGTTTTAGCTTGGTTGTAGATCGCGCTAAGGTTTTTGTACTTTTAATGTTATTGTTGGTACCATATAGTTTTTGTTGACCCTCTTTTCCACTTACAGAGCTAGTTTACTGTTTTTCTTTGAAATAAATATTCAAAAACATTTACCCTACTGATACCTCAATTAATGTAATTTTATTGGTATCTATTTTTATTTTGAAATTTACCAGTAGCTTCTGCGTTTCCCACCCTTACCCGAGTCAATAAGTTTTCCCTATTCTTTTGTGGTAAAATTAGATGCCTTGGCTTATATTTGGGTCCGCTTATACTCGAGTATATAGGTAGGTCTTTTCCCTGGTTCGTTTTTTATATGGGTGAACATGATGTCTTCCCCTGGTGTATGCATGCCCATGTCTGAGGGGTGAACCCAAAACCACTAATTCGGTCTGTGAGTGTATACAAATGGAAAGAGAACCTCTGTTTGTATTCTTGTTCCCATAAATGTTTGGGATGGATCTCTTTGGGAGTGTCTGCTTTAAAGATCTCTTTGGCTGATTTGTGGAGGGTGGAATGGAGGGAGTGTAGCCTGGAAGAAAGGAAACAGTAGCAGTATCCACGGGAAAATGAATTGGGGTGTAGAGATTGTTGTGGATTGAATTGTGTCCCTCCCAAATATGTTTTACATCCTAATCCCCATTCTTGTGGTTTTAACCCACTTTGGAATATGGTTTTCTTTGTTGACTATATTAGGGTAGGGTGTGTCTTAAATCCATTTATTTTGAGATATAACAGAGCAGATTACACAAACAGTAAGCAAGGAAGGAAGACAGATGCCAAGCCACATGAGAACTCCAAAGAATCCAGAAACACAAACTGAATGAAATAAGCATCATTCTCCAGAGCGGAGAGAGAGAACCTTGTCCTAGTGCTAGTGCCCTGAATTCAGACCTCTTAGCTGTGAG
Source organism: Echinops telfairi (assembly GCF_000313985.2). Lineage (NCBI taxonomy): Eukaryota > Metazoa > Chordata > Mammalia > Afrosoricida > Tenrecidae > Echinops > Echinops telfairi. Next base: position 14,942,887 of record NW_022107432.1, on the reverse strand, counting down.
AAAATACGTCCCAATTTATTAAAACCATGCATTTGTGGTATTCCTGCTACAGCAGCACTGGATCACTAAGACAGAGATCTGCTGAGTTTTGTGGCCAGTTAGAATCATAGAGAAAAGGGAGAAAGAAGGATGCTTCCCGGGTTTGTTCATTGAGAAGCTGCAGGGATGGTTGTGCCAGTCACTCAGAAGGGAGGCCAGATAAAGATCCTGGGTGAGTGGGAAGAGAGAATCATGAGTTTAGTTTGCCCATGCAGAATCTGAGGTACTGTTGGATATTCAAATACACAGTTGGGTATGCTCATGATAATACTGATGATGACAAATGACTAATACAGTGCTTACTACGTGCCGGATCTTTTGAATGCTATCTCTATCTGTAAACCAGAGTTTCTCAACCTCAGAGCTATTGACATTTGGAGCTTCATAACTTATTCTTTTGAGAGCTCACTTGTGTATTGTATGCTGGTTAGCAGAATCCATGACCTCTATGAACTTGAGGCCATTAGTTGCCATCTATAGTGAAATCAGAAATGTCTCTAGACATCGCCAGAGATTACCTAGCAGGCAGAATTTCCCTGCTTGAGAACTACTACAAAAGACTCACTCAGTCTCATAATGCAAACTACTGTTTTTTATTCCCATCTTGAAGAAAAGGAAATAGACACACCAACAGGCTGAGTGACTTGCTGAAGCTCATACAGCAGATAAAAAGAACCAGCACTCTTCTGGCTCTAGAAGCTCCCTCTAACCACTGCTCCTCGGGAGGGAGGAGAACTCCTGCTACTTAGGAGTCAAACTTTTGCTGAAGAAAGGGATTCCTGAACTGCATGTGTGAGTTCAAGTCATAAAGCATCCAGGAAAATTTTTGAGGAAAGATAAAGTTCCATTTTGTGAACATTTTCATTTCAATATAGGGCTGTGAGATCTTTGAAGAGTAAAAAGCAAAACCAAAAAGAAAAGTGAGGCTGTCCAAAACTCTGAGGTGAGGGAATGTTCAGAAGTGGTAGCAGCTAAGTGATCTCTGGCATCCCAGAGCAAGGCAAAAGCTGAAAAGCAGCTCTTGTATTTAGCAACAGGATGTCTTTGGTATGCATCATGGGCTTAATTTCAGGCATCAGATGTGGAAGCAAGCTAGCAAGGTGTGTTCCTTGGAGCCTGGATTATAGTATTGATTCAAGATGCTTGTCTTAGAGCCATCTCATGTGTTTTTGCCACATTTTTGCTTATGTCACCATGGAAGACAATTGAATGCTAAGGCCGTCTGTCAGCCTCTCTATCTTACTCGGAAGCAGCTCATCTGACGTAAGAGACAAGTAGGTTGCAAGTTACCTTGAACTTGATAAGTAGATCCTTCAACACAGGCATTTCCCCCTGCCCTTTTCGGAAGTGTTTCTTGTGAACTATGTGCAAGCCGAGAAAAGGGACCTGTCTTCCCTTAATCCTGTTGATCCCTGAGTGCTCTCATCTCCCTCATTGTCTGTCATGTCAGGGATTGGTGGGCGCTTTGGGCTGAAGCACAGAGGGCTTCTGTTGCCCCTGCACTGTCTTGTGTACACAGCAGCGGTTGTAACCACCCACGGTCAAGTACTTCCTGGAGGGCTGCCCAAATTTGGCTGATCATTTGATTCTGATTGACCTAGGCTTTGTTGTTGTTAAAAAAAATAAACTGAATCTTTGGCATATGAATATGGTTGATTAGAAAGGTGTTTTGGATGATTCTGAGCAAAGAATGAGATAAAGCTTTCATCTATAGCAGCAGCTGGCAAACTTTCTATAAAGGGCCAGATAGCAAATGTATTGAGCTTTGCAGTCCATATACATGTCTGCATGTCTGTCACAAGTACTCTTCTGCTACAGTTCAAATGCAGCAACAGGCAGGAAGGACATGGATGCACGTGGCTGTGTTCCCACAAAACATACTGAAGTTTGAATTTCATGTCATTTTCATATGTCAAAATATTGTTGTCTTCACTTTACAACCATTAAAAATGTGTGTGTGTGTGTGTGTATATATATATAATTTATATTTAGTTTGCAGGCCAGAGGAAAACAGGAGACGGGCCTGATTTATACTGCTTGTGTTTCTAATTGAAGTCTGACTAAATGCCGATTCATGTGGCTGAGAATATAGACTTGGAATTCTGGCTTCCCAATGACCAGCTATTTGACGTTGGGAAAGTTAGTTAATCTTTCTGGTCCTCTTGTGCGTATTTGTAAATGAGGTGGGTGGGTGGAGATATTTAAAGTTTATAGATCCTGAAGTTGTTGTGAAGATTGAATGAGATAGTGTATGTAGGCTCCTAGCAAAGTGTACTGAACTCACTGCCATCAAGTGAGTTCTAATGACCTTGTGAGACAGGGTACAACAGCTCTGTGGGTCTTCAAGACTGTAACTCTTTGAGGGAGTAGAAAGCCTCATTTTTCCCCCGTGGAGTGGCTAATAGCAGCCCAATGCACAACCCTCTAAGGCCCAGGACTCCTCATGGTGTAATGCCTGCTAATTGTAAATAGTAAATACAGCATTTACATTTTTCACGATACTGTTATCACTGTAGATTGAAGAGGTGGATAAAAGGTTAAGCCAGTACTTTTGTCTTAAAAGAACCCACCCACAAACCAGCAGGCTAAGACATTCATAAAATAATTATTTTATGAGAGGCTATAACTTCCATTCAAGTTGAAGTTACACATACACAATATCTTCTCATTTGATGCTTAAAATAAGTTTATCTTCTGAGTTTACATTCACCTTCCTTTCTTCGCTTCCTTGGGGAACATATGTGTCTCTCCCTAATATTGTGGTGTTCACTTAGCTATAAGAGAGCTTCATGAAGAGAGAAAATAACTTGAGTTTGTAGCCCTGGACCCCACAGTCTTGTCTAATCAAGTCACATGTCTGACTCATTGAAAACTATCAGAAGAGGGAACATAGACTCTGCTCTATGAAAGAATCATTTCATACAGGAGAGTTCTCTGAGCCACTGCAGAAATGGAGATGGGGAATGGATAAACACCTTTGATATTTTTTGCCAGATGATTTTAACAATCATTGGTTTCTTTGAAAAATAAGAACAAAGGTAACATATATATATAATATATATATATATATATATATATTATATATATATATGGTGTATATATATCTATATATGTGGAAACACAAAAAAATAGGTGGAAATAAATTATTCTTAAGACTGAGCTATAATATTGCTAATATAGCAGTGCATATATGGACCCCAATCTTTTTGAAAGAAACCATGCAGTACATTCCTAGGCTCCCTTTAGGTGCTGTGGAAACTGATGTGTGTGGCATGAGTTTGGCCTATCATCCTTACATGTTCACCCACAGATTTATCATCAAGTTTTCGGGGTTGATGTCAGCTTTGGTTTTTAGGTCTTTTAGGTTAGTTATCCTCAGTGAATTTAATATTCACTTTGAAATCCCTATGGGGCCCCTGTCATGAAAATTTATGTCTGTGCTACTGGCTTTTTCTTTTTTTCTTCCAATATATTCTTTCCTCATTCATTTTAATGGCACATTTTAGACTGAGTGTTTTCTCTAGGTTTATTTCTAGAGTGTATTTCTTAAGTTCTAAAAGACTAAAAACCCAGGTTTTATCCATTTTCTCTTCTACAATGTATTCTAGAAAAAAGATTCCAGATTTAATGTGCATTTTCTGACTCCTTGCGTTACAGCTGTTATGGAATACAGTAGGCTGGTCTCCAGGCCTTCTCATTGCTCACCGCACAGCTGTAATTTCCTTGGGTGAAACAAGCTTCCTTATCTTACTTTGAACCTTGACCACCTTCTAGGTTTACAATGAATAGGAATCATTTCATGGCAGTACACTTTTTTCAGGTCGTTTTCCTTGTTGCTCTATAGCAGATGTTAGCAAAACAAAATAGCCTTCCTTATTAAGTTCATTTGCTTTAAACTAGGAATTCTCAGAATTCTTGATAATGAAATTGTATTTATTTTATTTTATTTATTTATTTTTACTTAGTTTTATTATTTAAATAAACATACAACTCTTATCACAACCCATACATACATCAATTGTGTAAAGCATATTTGTACATTCATTGCCCTCCTCATTCTCAAATTGTACTTTTAAAGAGAATTGCTGTTAACATTATCAACACTGTATCATACCGAGCTAACAATCTCTTTCATGGTTGGGAAAGCTTTCCATAGTATATGCTGAAATCACAAGCACAGCCATAATTGTCTAAAGATATAGAATGCAACTCTCTACTTTGGTGAATTTTTGTAGCAAGTGCTTATTAAGTGCTATGAGAGGTACAGACACATGAAGATGTACATGTGAAAGGGATTGGAGTTTGTAGTATGCTGTGTTGTTTAAGAGGAACCCCAGTGGCATTGTGGATCAAAGATTGAGTTACTCACTGAAGGTTGGTGGTTCAAATCTACCAGTCACTTAAGGGGAAAAAATGAGGCAATCTGCTTCTGACAGATTTATAGCCTTGGAAACCCTAAGGCACAAGTTCTATTCTGTCCTGTAGGGTCCCTATCAGGTGGAATTGCCTTCAAGTCAGTAAGCAATATGTGTATATTGTTTACATTCCAGGGGTTCATGAGAAGAAAGTACTCCTGGAGTTGAAGGAAATCTTCCCACCGCTATGGTGGAGGGTGACCCTGGGGGATTCAAACAGTGAACACATTTGGTTGCTAACTGAAAGTCCGTTTTTAGTTTGGTTCCACCCAGAGTCCACCCAGAAGAAACACCTAGTGATATCGGTCTGGAAAGTCAGTCATCGGAAACTACAGAGCACAGTTGTCCCCGGACAAACCCGGGTCCGCTGTGTGAACGGGAATGAACCCTATGCCATCTGCTCTCTGGCATGATGGAAGGAGCCTACGGCCAATGTGAGAGTAGCAGCCTCAACACCAAAGTACTGTGTCACAGGGGTCATCTCGACCAATTTCAGTTGTGTCATCTACCAAGTGGGCCTTAAAGAGCAGGCAGGCTTCTAAAGATTTTTTTTTTTTTAGGATGATCGTATCTTGGTTATTTACTAAGATACAAATATCAGGACTGTTGTGAATGGATTTTGCAGATGGTATTGAAGTCTCAAGTTAGCAGACCTTCCGTTGTGGGCATTATCTGGATGACCCTGATCTGTCACATGAGCAGAAGTCAGAGACAGGTTTCTGCTGGCTTCGAGGAAGAAAGTAGCCAACTATGCTAGGAATTTCAAGGTAGGCAGAAACCTCTAGAGGTTGATAATAAGTAAACAGATGGCCACTAAGAAAATAAAAACTGTAGTCCTCCATGTACAAAGAAGTGCATTTTCCTACACTTGGTGAGCTGAAGGAGGATTCAAGCCTCTGGGGAGGAAAAAGCTGATGGATGGCTTGCTATCTGCCTGAGAGACTTGAACAGAGGACCCCAAAAACTCAAACCTGGAGCCAGAGCCCATGGAAACTGTGAGAGAATAAGTTGATCTTGCTTTTAAGATGATAAAGGTGTGGCACTATGTTAAGGCAGCAATAGAAAACTAAAATAGTTTCTTGCTTACACTACCTGTCAAGGTCAAAATTAGTAGGGCATGATATGTGCCAAAGTAGTCTATAAAGTGTTAGCACTAGGATATGTGTAAAAATTCCAACTGCATCTAGTGATTCACACCCACCACAAAACTGCTTTTCTCTGAAGGTCCTGTGCCATCTTCAAATATTTTAATATGACTGGGCCAATCCATCTCATTAGGGTCTTCTTTTTTTGTTTACCCTGTTTTTAAAAAAAAATCAAGTCTGATGTCTTTCTCCAGGTACTGATCCCTCTTGATAAGATAGCCAAAGTACGTGAGAAAAGTCTCACTATGCTTCCTACCATGGGGCACTCGGCTGCCCCACTCCCGAGATGAATTTGTTTGTTCTTCTGACAGGCCAGGGGATAGCTCATATTCTCCACTAACATTATAATTAAAGGCAGCATTTCTTTCCTCTCTTTCTTAGTGAATAGCTTTCTCATGCATATGAGGTAATTAAAAATACCAAGGCTTAGGTCAGACACTCCTCATTTTTCAAAGTGACATCTTGGCTTTTTAGCATTTTAAAGAGGCCTTTTGCAACAGATTTGCCCAGTTTGATATGTCATTTGGTTTCCTTCTTTCTTTTTTTGAGAGGGAAAACAAAGTTGTTGTTGTTGTTATTTTTGTTGTTTTTAGCATAAAGAGAAAAGAGGGAAGGAAAACAGACTGACACACCAGCAAGGCTGTGCCTGACTGAATCCTCATTTGATTTCTTGGCTGCTGTCTCTCCATGGGCATTGATGGCCGTCGCAGTGACGTGAAATCCTTGCCAACTTCAATCATTTCTTCATTCATCGTCATATGGTTTACTGGTCACATTATGAGTACTTGTTTTCTTCATCTGGAAAAGCAATTAAAGAACCACGGTCTTTTATCTTCACCAGTTAGTGCTTTCAGTCCTCTTCACGTTTAACAAATAAGATTGTATCATCTGCATATGGCATGTCATTCATAAGCCTTCTCCCAATTCAGATGCCCCATTTTTCTACATTCACCGACAAGGAAGATCAGTTAATTGGATTATTACTCATAATTGCACACTAACCACCAATGCCTTAGTTGATGAAATTGAAGATATTTACCAGCTTCAGCTGTCAGGACTTGATCAGCCATACAATCAAGATGCACTGATAATTATTAATGAAAGGAATACAATGGTTGGAGCAAAGAGGGACCAGTAGATATAAAATATGACTTTGGTGATAGAATGATGGCAGAGATCACAGGATAATATTTTGCAAGACAAACGACTTAATTTATTAGACATACCTTCCACCACCCCAAGAATATAAACATCTCTCATCAATGAAACCTTACTCACATCAAGTCAATTCCGACTCATAGTGACCCTATAGGACTGAGTAGAACTGGCCCTGGCGTTCTGAGGCTGTCAGTCTTTATGGGAGCAGAAAGTACCATCTTTTTCCTGTGCAGTGGTTGGTAGGTTGGAAACTTGTGGTTAGTGGCCCAACTCATAATTCACTGTCAGAAAGTCTCCTAATATCTCACCCAGTGTTCTAGAATTCAGCAAATGATATCATCATCCAGGGGGAACTGTAGGATTCATCTTCATTTTTCCCCTCTCATCCTCCCTATATAATCAGTCAACATAGGGGCCAGACGAAATCCAGGGATACATATGATAGACAACTAAAAAAGGGGTGGTGGTGGAAAGAAAACAAAAACACCTGGGTAGCGGGGGACCAGGAACTAACCCACCCAAAGGGAGGGTATTATTTATATCTCAACAGGGAAAGAGGGACCAGACTTCAACCTGGTGCTCCAAGATGTGCATGCAACATACCGGCATTAAGCAGGGAACCAATAGAGAGGTCTGAGGGGCTGGCCCCAATCCCAACTATGTGGACA
>NW_022107432.1:14927415-14933654 GCF_000313985.2 Echinops telfairi | reverse complement strand
ATGTACAAATGTGCTTGACACAATGGATGTATGTATGGATTGTGATAAGAGTCGCATGAGCCCCCAATAAAATGATTTGTAAAAAAAATTCAGCCAACATACTCTGTTCACTTCTAGAACAGAGGTATATACAGAGCATCTCTAAAATATTTGTTGACTAAGTGTGTAATTCGAATGGAATGATTCCCTGCCTTGGTTCCATAGTGTTATGCATGAGGCTGGGAATCCACAAGGTCAGCAGCTCGAAACTGCCCGTGGCTCCGCTGGAGAACGACAGTGCTTTCTACTCAGGTTAGCAGTTACAGTCTCAGGAACCCGCTGGGGCATCAGTTCTACCCTGTCCTGTCAGGTCACTGTGAACCGACAGTGACGCTGTGGCAGTGAGTTTTGGAGTGTTCAGTGAATTCTTCTTCATCATTCCCTCAATGAATCCAGGAAATGACATCCACGAGTCCTTTTATTTAGGTATTAGTATATTAACATTTTCCTCCGCAGAAATAATACCTCTCCCCCTGGTCACCTGAGTTTGTATTCCTCATTCATGTAGGGCTTGACCACAGGACTGGTTTTCCCGAAGGAAGTAGGAGGAAGTGGCACTCTACCAGCTGTGCCTGGTGCAAAAGGACTTGGGAGACGTTAGTCCTGCGTATCCCCTTGGAAGCTTCCAGACTTTTGCTTAAACAATCAAACTTTCTCTAGGTATCGCTTGTTCTGCCAGCTTGGACTTCTAAAGGAGCTACTGGAGCAGAGTTACCTTAGCCACCGCACTTTCCATAGGCGGAAACAGAGCCTTCTTGCCATTTGAAGACCTATAACTAGAAGGATTAATAATGTGTTTACACCATCAACCCTGGACTTCTAAATGCAGGATTATAAAGAGAGTAATGGAATAATAATAATTTTCTAAGGTGGTAGTACCTCTATACACCTAAGAAATTGTCTTATTTCAGCTTTTTATGATATTATTTTAAAAACGGATTTCTGTCAGGCACATATTCTGAGTAAGCACTCATTTTCAGAGACACGGAATGGCAGAACTGCCGGGAATATGAGAGGTTAACACTCTCATTTAGCAGATAAGGACATTGATGCGCGGACACGCTCAAGCTTGCCTAACTAGTTCATTGCAGAACGAAATCTAGAACCCCTGCAGCATAGGCTCCAAGTCCCTCATGGGAAACTTGGATGATAAGGAGACCAAATTATATGTTGGGAATCAGCCCCTTTTGCGACTTGCTTTGAGATATGCAGAGAGCAAGGAGTCCAATAAAAGGCTGTAACAATGGCTCTGGGAAGGCAGGGCATGTTTTTTAATCTCCTTTGGGAGGAAACTGCCCTGTGCACCTATTAGCTACCATCACTCCGAGGCCGCTATGTCCCCTAACACTGATATGCTGATTAGACACAGCCTTAGGTTTTGATCTCAGCTGACCCTTAGGACCTACATTTTGATTTGATTAAAGGAATGGGCGGCATTCAATCAGAACATTTCTTCAAGTTAAACTTGGTTAAAGCAGTTAATTCTCAATCATTTTCATTGCTGCCTGGTGTACAAACACAGCTGCACTTCCTTTCAAAAAATTACATTATGCATGTTTCAGGGAATCTTCAGGTTAGATGGAATTAGTTTATATTTTGCTGAGTTTCTAATTTGGGAGACATCACTGTCTTCCAAAACCTCTTAAGACTATACATATGGTTCAATTCCAAAGCACTTTTGGGCCTTTGTGGTTAAGACTTCCAGGGGCGTCTAGATCATTCCTTCAGCCCTCCTCACTCCCTGTCTCCTCCGACACTTGCTGGTGAGCATCTCAGTCAAATATCGAATTACCTTATAAATTCTATTTATTTTACAATTGTAATAATCCAAATGCAGGTTTACTCTAGTACTCTAGTTAAGCATGTTTAATTTCTTTTACAAAAGAACTCTCACTTCTTGTAGCTCTCTAATGATGTTAAATTTTGTTCATGATCCAGGCTAGTCATTGTGTGACACCAACTAAGCAACCACTCAAAGACTAAAATGAGGACTAGATGGATAACCATGTACAAGCTCACTTTTTTTTGGTCGTTCTCTCAATATAACTCAGGATCAAGCTCACCATGTGTACTATTTAGAGTCCAGGTTCACAACCGGGTGCTGCACATCAGACTAACTTCAAAATGCTGCTGAGCCCCACACAGGAACGGAATCCCTCAGAACTCGGATGGGATTGGAGCATTTGTTTTTTGTTTTAAAGCAATAAAGCGCCTTCTGCTCCCTGAGTACTCAGTTAGGAGAGCTTTAACATGACCTTCATTACTTTGGAGTTAGCCACCTCAATTCACACTGCCTTGTCTGTTTTGCTCCACAATCAACAGAAAAACGGAGAATGTGGGTTCTCTCACTACGAATAACAAGTTATGCTCCTTCGTTAATCTGCTGGCGACCTGCTCCAGGAAGGAATCCAAGAGCAAGCCTAACTCATCGCGGAGGAGTTGATTCTAACCCATAGACACAGAGAAGAACTACCTGCTGGTGTTTCTTAGGTTGCAACCTTTATGGAAGGAGACCGGGCTCCTTCCAACTTTTTGTAAGCTTATGTACTTTTTTCTTAAATAATACACTTTCTCGTAAACATCATTAATATCTCCTAGAGCATTAGGACTTTTTTTTTGTATGCCCCAATGGATTCACCTTTTAGTGCGAGCTGGGCCACAGCTGATGCTATGCTTATCATGGGTTTCTTCCATGAAATGGGCAGAAAAAATGATCATCCTTCAAAAATAAAAAGTAGCTTTTAGTGTTGTTTTACAGAAAAGTTGAAAAGATAGTACAGGATGGATTCCCTGCTCACTTTGTTTCTAGAATTGTTATTGTTTTATTATGGTACATTCGTCACAACTAATGAATCAGTATTAATACAATATTGTTATCTAAAGTCAGTACATTGTTCAGTAGGTTGATTTTATTATTCTGACCTCATATCCCTTTGCTGCACAGGATCCTCACAATATTACATTATACTGAGTCTTCACATTGGTGGGCCTGATAGAGCCTCAGGGCTTCCATGAGAATCTCAACCCGCCTTTCTGTCAGGCAGAGACCATTGTAATCCTGATTATGCTGGATTGAATTTGACACTTGGCCAGTTAACCACCCTATAGATGCCACTAGAATTTGTTCTGGGTGCAAGGATTTCTGACTGGTTCCATGACAGAAATTTCTTCCCTGGCTTTTTGATTATTGTTGGGGGTCTTTTCCTTCTTATGCATTATTAGTGTTTTTGTCTGTATGCTATTATGTTTTTACCCTTACCACCTGTGATAGGTATGTTTATTGTGCCAACCTGGCCAATGAACACATGTGGGATTAATTGAAGGGTGGAGAGATAAATAGCTTGACAAGCCTCGCCTTTTTTGTATCTTGCTCTTTGATGATCGGACCAGTGTGTGGCTGCCTTGCTTGCTTGGGCTCTGCCTAAATTTCCAAGCTACACTACTTGTGGGACATCTAACCTTTGGACTGTGTCACTATAGTTTGAGGTTCCTTCAAGACCTGCTTCGTCACGGTACTGGAGTATACATCGCTTGAGTTGGGGACTGTCACTGTTGGACCCTGTCATCTGGCTGACTGTTGGTGACCTGCTTTGTGGTTTGCTGCCTGTGGCCGGATAGCCTGAATTGCTCTACAGAGGGCTCAGCTGTCTGCTTCCTTGACGTGCACCGGTGGTCCTCAAGACTTGAAGCACTTCCAGGGTATTAGCTGTCTCATGGAAGTGAGTTGCACTGAGCCATTTTTACTGCTCTATAATTAGTTGTTTATTTCTTATGCTATATATCTATCTATATATAATATATATTTAATATCATAAATCTCCTAGTTTTGTTTCTCAAGAGAACCCTGTTTAACATCCCACCTCAGCATGATTTTGTTTTTTATTGTTTCCTGTTGGTTCTCCTAGCTGTGAAGCACAGGAGGAGTGGATGCATAATGAGAATAACAGACTAGTGGATATAGGGAATATAGGGGTGGTGGGGGAAGGTAGGGAGGAAAACCTACTATATGGAAGATTTATCTATTTGCTCTTATTTATTTGGTCTATTTCAATGATTTATATGCATGAGCTCATGCACCTTTATTTCATGCTTTGTGTTATAAGCCAATATTTATAATTTATTTTGTTGCACACACTGTCTCTGCTTAAAGCATTAGGAGCTCTTTAACTTGGGATTTGTGTTCTTTTGAAATATGTTGCATGCTTTTTGTTTGTTTGTTTAAAGTTTTTCTATTTTTGAGCACTTCTTTATTTTCTGAGACTTTGATGAAAATTAAAGATTGCAGCCTTCAGTATGGAGTACATGTAAATAGTTGTAAGGATAACCAAAATCAATTACAACTAGATGAACAGACATCACAATTAAGGGAGGATAATTGAAGTTGTCAAGGATTTCATCTTGCTTGGATCCATAATCAGTGCTCATGGAAACAGTAGTCAAGAAATCAAATGATGTATAGCATTGGACAAATCTTCTGTACAAGATCTTTTTAAAGTTTGAAGAGCAAGGATATTATTTTGAGGACAAAGATGCCCTTAACCCAAGCCATAATATTTTCAATTGCCTCACATGCATGCAAAGGGTATATGATAATGAATAAGAAGACAGCAAAAGAATTATGCACTTGAGTTATGTGTTGGTAAAAAATGTTGGAAGTACCATGGCCTGTCAGAACAAACAAAGCTGTCTTAGAAGAAGTACAGTCAGAATACGCCTTAGAAATGAGGATGGTCAGATTTTTCTGATTATTCAAACTCAGTATACATATGTAGTGTTTTAAGAGTTGTTAACCCAACTGTAGTACAGTGCTTACAGCTCTGTGTGCATTTGGTGTTATGATTACAGTAATTTCCTTAGCTCCTTTGGTCAGCACCGTTCACACTCCCCAGTCAGACACGTGTATCACGTCTGCAGTGTTACCTTGTCTTATGGGGTTTCTGTGCGTCAGAATGGACTCGATAGTGGTGAGGTTTTTGAGGCATATCTTTCTGGGATTCCGAACTCCCTATTTGATTTTTGGAAATGTGCATACATGATTTATATTATTATTATATCTTATTAATGTTCATCCTTTTGCTGATGGGTTTTGACAAAGGTGCATTGTCATGTACCCACCACTACACTGTCACATGGACCCAATTTACAACCATAAAACTCTGCTGTGCTTCATCTATTCAAAGTTCCTTCATCTCCAAACTCCAGGCCATCGCGGGTTTGTTTTCTCTTTCTCCGATGTTACCTTTTCCCAAGTTGTCACATCATTGGAACCACGTATAATTTCCTCAAGCTGACTTCTTTCAATTAGCAATATTCATTCCGGATTCCGTTATGTTATTTTACAGATTCACTAATCATTCATTTTGAGTCAGTATTGTGTCTATTTCATAATTTCATTTCTACCATTACCCTTTAGTCAAATTAGAATTTATTTTGACATATGGTTTGAGGTAGAGATCTAATTTCTCCACCAACTATGTAACTACTTTTTATATCATTTATATTTTTACACAACTAAATTCCCATATATGTGATAATCTGTTGCTTAGATTTTTATGAAATTCAGTTTTTTTTGTCATTTAATTATTCTGCTACTGTGACAATACTAGAACAATTACATTGGCCAGCATACATGTTGGTGCCTCAAACGTTAGACTCGTTCCTGGGTATATTGAATTACTGATCCCCAAAATGCCATTAGTTTTCCCCTGTACTAAATACTTAGGTCAAGTTATACTACGTATGGTGTCCTTTGGTCCAAAGATATGTTTGAACAGTGCAAATTACATGACCTTGGAATTTTCCCTAAGTATCACGTCACCATTTTTAGGAACTGAATAGCAATCGGTTCTAATTTGTTATTTTAAAAATTGGCCAGATGTGAGTTGCTGTACAATAATAAGGAGTCAGAAGGGTGTAGCAGGCTGTGGTTTTGACTGTTCACCTGCTAACATAACGGCAAGACCACTAGGTGAGGCCGCCAGACCCCCTGCCTGAGAAAGAGGAGGCTTTCTGCTCCTTAACGGTTCATTGAGCCAGAAACCCACAGAAGTTTCCCTCCGTCCTGTAGGATGCTTTCAGTCATAATTGACTGACTGGTAATGAGCTTGGTACGATTGTGGTTCAGATGTTCTGAAACTCAAGATGGGTGTGTCGGTGTTCAAACTCCTTTATTAAAATGAAAATGTCCCTGTCTGGTTATA
>NW_022107432.1:14918183-14926725 GCF_000313985.2 Echinops telfairi | reverse complement strand
TTTCTGAATCAGAACCCCAAATGACTGCAGGAACAGGTATAAGAATCAAGACACCAAGCCAAAAAAACCTGGGGGATGGGAATTGGCTGTGTTATAGTTTTATTATATAACAATATTTGATGTTAACCATTGTAAAACATCAAGAAAAGATTTACCCCAAAAGAAACATTCTATTTTTTTAAACCAGGCATAGGAGAGGAAGAGAGGGAAAGGAAATAATGAACTAGAGGGTAGACAGGTGTTAATTTGGGTGAAGGGGTAACAATAAATTATAAGAGAAAGGCTAGGAAAAAATGAAGGAGGCAGAGGAAGACACTGGGAGAATTTTAAGAGTTAAAAGCAATAGAGATAAATGTTATACATGCACTCTGGCACTATGAGCGGATGCTTGGGTAGACACTTAAGCCGAACAGGTAGCCTCTGTCACCCTTCAGGTGTGAAGTCAAACTCAACCACGTGTTAAATTATTCAACCCTTTAGGATCAAGAGGGAAGGAACATCTAGAGGGTTAGAGCATAGGAGGAACAGAAACAGGAGCATAGGGCAGAAGAGGTGTAAACTAGGCTATCGTGAGGGGATTGCAATGGATGCGCTGAGACAAAAGTGGTATACCTTTGTAAGTGGCAATCTGATGGTCTTCTCTGTAAATCCTTACCTAATTCACAACAAAATCTTTAAAATAAAATAAAACACAGTAGATAATTCTTCTGCCATTTGAAAAACTTGATGTGATTCCTTAAATTTTTCATGAAAGAATCTTGATAATTTCCTTCATAGATTTATTTTGAATCACTCATATTTATTTTCATTACTACAAAAAGACACTAACAGTTTAGCTTGAGTAGAATTGTGCTTTTAAGCTAATTTAAAGAACTAATATTTTTACAGTAATGTGTCTTACTTAGTAGAAATATCAAATATTTGTTTCATTAATTCAGATCTCTCTTGATCAAGTTTTCTTCACATGGTATGCACACATATATTATGATATTAATTTTAGATGTATGTTTCTTAATATTATGAGGTTTCAGCATATTTTACAACATTGTGAATCTTTAAATGATTTTTCTGAAGTGCAATTTCTTATATTGGAGAAAGTAATTTGCTTTCTATCACTGAATTGGATTCTAATACCTTACATTAGATTTTTGCATTGAGTTTTCATAGGCAGTTATATATTTTTCAAAGGGAATATTACATTTAATTGAGGATATGCAGATTTCTCCTTTCTAAAATGTGTTGCCCTTTCTTTATTTTCTTGTTTTATTACATTGGCTGGAACTTTCAGATGTGTGGAGCTAACAGACTTCCCTGACTTCCTTCCCAACTTTAATGAAAATGCCTGCAGGGCTTTATTGAAACAATGTATCTATGAAAGGCACTACAGATTCTTGAATTTAAAGGGAGTCTTCCTTACCATAGTGAATGATGGGGGGAGTGCAGAGTGGAGATCCAAAGCCCATTAGTAGGCCACTGGAGATCTCCTTGCAGAGGGGTCTCGGGGAGGAGATGAGCCAGTCAGGGTGCGATGTAACAATGATGAGAAATACAACCTTCCTCTAGTTCCTAAAGGTTTCCTCCCCGCTCCCACTACCATGACTCGAATTCGATCTTGCAAGACTGGCTAGACCAGAGGAGGTACACTGGTACAGATAGGAACTGAAAATACAGGGAATCCAGGACGGATGAGCCCTATAGGACCAGTGGTGTGAGTGGCAAAACAGGGAGGGTAAAGGGAGAATGGGTAGGAAAGCGGGAACCAATTACATGGAACTGTGTGTGACCTCCTCCCTGGGGGACAGACAACCAAAAAGTGGATGAAGGGAGACGTCGGACAGGGCAAGATATGACAAAATACCCATTTATAAACTATCAAGGGCTCATGCGGGAGGGGGGAGCGGGGAGGGAGGGGAAAAATGAGGACCTAATGTCGGGGGTTTAAATGGAGAGAAAATGTTTTGAGAAACGATGTACAAATGCGCTTTACACAATTGATGTGTGTATGGATTGGGATAACAGTTGTATGAGCCCCTAATAAAATGTTAAAAAATAAAAAAATAAAATAAAGGGAGTCTTCACACTTGATATGTGGTTTGCAAATAAGGTGATTATTTAACTCTGGCTATACAAATAACAATTTCACCTTTTAGCTTAATTGAAGAAATGTATACTAATATCTCACAGGTTTCTTGCCTATGATATTCATATATAAAGAGATATATTCTGACCAAGAATATTCTTATTGACAGCATTGGGAGCAATGGGATTAAATTTATTTGAATTATAGCAACTAAATAAGACAGCGCTTCAGCTTCCCAATTACTTATATTTGAAGTTGCCGTTCCACATTGGTGGTACAGTATATTTACTAGGAGTCAGTTGGGCTACTTACAATGACTGCTCCCCGCCCCCCTCAAAAAAAATCCCATTTTGCCAAGATATGTGCCTGGAATTTAGTTTTGTTAATTTTCTTAAGCTGAGCTATCAACACACATTCATATTTCAAACAAATGGTGACCTACACCCTGTGTTCACAAGGAAGTTCTGTGGGATCACAGTCACCTTCATCATTGACGTCTTCTCTGGGTACTTTTGAGTCCAGCGGCAGAGTGGGATAGTTGGAGCAGAGCCTATCAACCCTCGCTGTCCAAACTATATGTCCCTTTCCTTTGCTGGCCTCTGATTTAGAAAGTCTTTAACATCTAGATCCAAGACAAACACATATTGGTGAGATATTTCTGAATTAGCTTTTTATTTCTTTATGCTTTCAAAGATATTCTTATTTCCTAATGCTTAAAATTTTACTTACTGTTAATGAGCTACTTCCTGGGTAGGGCTGACATAAATACAGGCATGGCATGTGAATTATTGTCCATTTTGTGGTTAAAGGTTTCTTCTTGTTGATTGTTGCCTTCACTCTACCAGTGATAATTGTATCTAGTACTTTCCAACTTGATGGCAGTGAGTGTGTTTTTGGCGACACTCCTTCATTTATTGGAAAGCATGATTCTTTTTAAAGTGGCATGTAGCATCTTATCCCTTGTTATTGGAACATGAAGTCAATTTCAGAATTATCTATCTACCAGAGGGGGCTGTCAGTATAGAAAAGATAAAATTTGTTATTAGGCAGTATGCCAATCATTGTCAATCACAGATCATTGATAATTGTCACAAGAGATAGATGGGTGATAAAAATCCATTGTTGGGTAGCAGTTTCCAGTCCAGGATTCTGGACAGTGAATAGCCCGTAGTACTTATTCAATTTGGATATAAGATGATTCTCTCTCCTTTCTTTCTCGTAAACTCAGTATACCCTCTTATCAAGGAGGTAACTCGCACTTCTAGCTGGGAGTCCTGGCCGTTTTGGTCCCTTGCCTTTGTGATTGTTTACATCAGTGATGGTTCAGAAGACTGCTCAGGTTCAACAACAAGTGACAAATCATTACTGACTGTACAATGTAATTAAAAAGCACAGGCATTGATTAGCGATAAGCTCAACCTAAGACCCCAAAGTGAGAGACCCAGAATAGCTGGCAAGACTTCTCATTGGGTCTGTCTGAAAGGGGAGATGTTTGCCCCTGCAGGCATGGCGAGAGGCCCATTGTGCATTTCCATTAGAGACCCGCACTGAATCTGAGCATGCCATTGACGTTGGCCTAGTTATGAAAGGATGTTGAAAGAGGTTCCGGAGCTAATTGAAAAGAGCTGTTTCGGGAGTACAGTCACTCCAAACAACATGGCTCCAAATCTGTTTCGATAGTTGGGAAATGGGTAAGTTTTACAGTTTTGCACAAGAAATTAACAAAATGATTTGAAATGAGAACTCCGTTGGCATTCAGTATACTTTAGACCTTTTTTATTTTTTAGAGATACATTGTCCAGGCGAATGAGTTTACGATAACAGTTTCTGGTCTCATACGTGTGTGTTTGGCTCAGCTTCGTTATTCTTATTCTCAGGCGTGTCAAGGGCAGCTGCCTAGATCTACCTTGTCCAGAGAAATGGTGTGTAGCTTCAACAGGATGCTGTCAACTACTGCTCAGTTACAAATTGTGCCTTCTGGGAAAGGAATGGCTCAAGACCTATCCTCTGAGTTTCCTCGTGCTGCTAAAGCAGAAATGTCATAAAGGGGGGGCCTTAACGAGCAGAATCCGCTTAGGTGATGGAAAGCATGAATCCGGACAGCTGGCTCATGGGGAAGGCTTTCCCTCTGCTGGCTTTGGAGGAAGATCCTTGTCTCTTCAGCTTCTGCTTCCTGGTTCCTTAGAGACCTCCATGTATCTTGGCATTTATCTTACCTCATCTCAGCTCTGCTTTCTTATTTCGTATCTTTTATCCCGCAAGAGGTTGACTTAACATATACCCTGCACTTATCCTGTCTCATTAAGATAACAAAGGCAACCTATTTCCAAATAGGATTATAAGCAGAGGTACAGCGTTTAGGAGTTGCAGCACATATTTCTGAGGAACAGAGTTCAATATATAACGTCTACTTTGTTGTAACAACAACAACAATGAAACAACACCCTAAACATGCTTCCGTAGTACTTTTCTCAAAGTGGAACTTGAGAGAGAAAAACCCAAGACCAGCCCCCCCGCTGAAAAAAAAAACCTTAAAGAAAAGCTGAACCTCAGCCACACTGAAAATTGAGTGAATTTATGTGAACAGAATGCAAACATAATTATTAAAAAATGTCGTTGTTCCCCAGGCAGTTTTCAATCAAGATCTGAAAGCATTAGCAAACATTGATTTCTCCCATAACACTTGTACATATTATTGGACCTGATTTTTGTCTCTTCTTAAAAGCAGAAATTGAAGTCTGATAACCATAAACTGGCATGGCTAAATTTACAAGCTAGCCATTGCCCATGGGGGTGGGAAAACTGAGGTTGATATATAGCTCTCCCTCAAAGCAGCGGGAGAATCAGGTTCATTGTTATTATCTCAATTATCATAATTACAGTATTCTTAATGTTTTAACAACATGTATTTTTGTTTTTAATTTTAAGTTGAGGATACTAGTGCCAAGCAATTTACCTCATTGGGCATGCAGTTGGTGCTGAACCAGAAATTAGACTCAATTTATCATTGGACCCTTAGTCTAGTGTGGTTTTTAAGCAAACAATTAGGTTTCAAAAGTTTAACCACTGAGGGGAATACCTCGGCCCAGTTTCTATGACTGCGATAGCCATTTAAGACTTAATTGTCATAACATCAATTAGATTCCACCACAACCAAGATAATTTGATTGTTTGAATGACTGAAATAACTGGATTAAGATGGTAGGTGCAGTTATTTTGGCTATATTAGATTTAGTTGCTTTAGCCTTGGATAAATTTAACTGTTGTCTTTTGACTACTGCGTCTAAGTTTCTAAGTGCTGCTATAACAGAAATATGACAGATGGGTGACTTTAATAAGCTAGCATTTATTTTCTCACATGCTGGGAGGCTTGGTGTCTGAATTCAGGGCACTGGCTCAGAATGCTTTCTCTCTTTGTGGCTCTGGGGGAAGGTCCTTGTCTGTTTTCAGCTTCTGATCCTTGCTATGGAGCCCCAGTGGCCTAGTGGTTACTTGTGTGCTGCAATCCATAAGATCAGCAGTTTGAAACTACCAGCTGCTCATTGGGAGAAAGATGCGGCTTTCTACTCGTGTAAAGAGCTGCAGTCTCAGAAATACACAAGGGTAGTTCTACCGGTCCTTATAGGGTCCCCATGAGTGGGAATCAACTCAACAGCAGTGAGTTTGGCTTTTGGCTATCCTTGATGACCTTCATGTGGTGGTCTATCTTCACCCAGGATTAGTTCTTTGTATCTATGCTTAATCTACTCTCGTTAGAGCTCAAAGGTGATTGGTTTGAAGATGATTGCCCTACACTAATATGGTCTCTTTTACACACACACACACACACACACACACACACACACACACACACCTCTGTTCCCAAATTGGATTACATCCACAGGTTAGGATTTACAACATATATTTTGGGATGACGCAATTTAATCCATAACATCAAATTATTTCCCTCTGTATATTTATATAACCTGGTCTGCTTCCTGGGGGCCAGTGTGACTCTACGATGTCCCAGGTGCATTCAGAAGCACCAGGAGAGAGACTAGGAATGGGAGAGAGGAAGGCAGTTCTGGACATCACAATTTTCATTTTCCTGTGTAGACATAGGAGCCCTTGTGGTGGTGGTGGTAGTGAGGTGAGCTGTTAACTGCATGGTCAGCTGTTGGAAACCATCAGTTGCTCTGTGGGAAAACAATGAGGCTTTCTACCCCATGAAGACTTACAATCTTGGAAACCCACAGGGGCAATTGTACCTATTTTCTAGGGTCAATATGAATCAGAATTGACTTGGCTACAAGGGACTTTGTAAATAGTGATCACTTGACTCCTAAGGAAGAAAAGTAGAAGTATATTTTAGTAGATTCTAATCCTAGATAAGAAGCCCTGGTGGAGTGATGCTTAGCCATTGGTTAGCTAACCACAAGATTAGCAGTTCGAAACCACCAGATACTCCTCAGTAGAAAAGAATGAAGCTTTCTACTCCCATAAAGAGCCACAGTCTCAGAAACACACTGAACAGTGCCACTATGTCCTACAGAGTCACCATGAGTCAGAATTGACTCAATGGCAGTGAGCTTGTAGTTTTGATAATCCTGGATATTTAATGAGTGATTAAGCCAGTATGAGGGAAAGAGATGAAAAGGAGCAGATAATAGGCCAGGGTAACACTGGTTACTCATATTATGTGCCAGGCTTGAGCTAAACTTTACCTGTGCTATTTTCTTTATTTATCTTAGCTGTGCTATGAAGTAGACACTATTAATATTCCCATTTTGTAGGAAAGGAAACTGATGTGTCTGAGGTCAAAGTCCCACAATATATTTCAAACCTAGAGATACCCAGCCTCATGACTTCTGTACATGCCAGCAAAGCAGAGAGAGAGGGCACACGAGGAAATGGAAATCAAATAATTATCTAGATAACAGACACAGAATGGAGAATTGAAGTCTCTGGAAGCGAAATGTTTTCTGGAAGCAAAATGTTTTCCACGTAAGTTCCTCCATTATTTTCTAGGGTTTTGTATGGGCGTTAAGTTTGAGGAGGAGATAGAATGGATTGCCATCTGAAAAGCCCAGAAACAGTTTACCTACACGGCTAAAATTCTGTTGATACCAGCGAGTGTCTCAGTGTGCCTTCGAGGAGGGGCCAAGAAGCCGGGAAAGCAGGGGATGGGGGAAATTAAGGCCGACATTCTTTTTTATCCTGTAAACAAACTTGGAGAACAGAAGGGCATGGATGAAGCAATGACAGACTCGTATTGTTAGGGGCCTTTCAGCAAGCTCCCACTCAGAGTGACCCTCTGGACAATCCAATGAGATGCTGCCCGAGCCTGTGTCTGCCGCACAAGTGTTAGGTTGAAGCCCTCGTTGCAGCTACTGTGTCAATCCAACTCGTTGAAAGTCTTCCTTTTTTCACTGACTCCTTCCTTTACCAAGTACGATGTCCTTGCCCAGGGCCTGGCCTCTCCTGACGCCTCAAACTGGTGAGATGCAGGCTCCACGTCCTCACTTCTAAGGAGTGTTTGGGTTGATTGCTTCCCAGGTAGAGTGCTTTGTTCCCAGAACACACAGATAACGTTCAGATGGACAGAGGAGGGGTGGCGCGAAGCTTTCGTGCAAGCTCTGTGAGTCGGCATTGACTTGATGCTCCCGAGTTTTTGAGAGTGAGATTTATATCAGCGTAACAAACCTTTTTGAAAGCAAATAGTACATGTTTTCTGCATCGAGTTTGCTTTTTGATCATTTTTAGCCTCTAAAATATCATCCATATTTAATTACCCATCACCATAGCTCACTGGCATTACGTTGATTATGGCTCATAGAAACCCTACATATAGTTTTTCCTAGATGCTTAATCTTTATCGGAGCAGACAGCCTCATTTTTCTCCCGTAGCGCTGCTGGTAGCTTTGAAACACTCACCTTGCAATTCGCATCTCCATGCCTAACTCACAGCACCAACAGGGTTTCTTTATTTTTAACTGGGTAATGTATTAATTAGGATCTCCAGTGGTGCAGTTATTAAAGTGCTCAGCTGTAACCACAACTTTATTGGAGAAAGGTATAGTGGTCTGCTTCTGTGAAGATTTAGAGCCTTGGAAACGGGGGAGCAGGCTGATCTTTTCTGTAAGATCTCTGAGTCACACTCGATTCCATGTAGTGGGTCTGGTTTGTGTCGTGGGAACCATCATTTGGCCTAAAAAGGAAGCATAATGTTACATAATTAGGTAGGCCTAGAGGTTTGCACACATAACTTCTCCCATCTCAACTGCTTTCTATATAAAACCTCGTTCTATTTTCCTGTTGCAAATTAATATATCTCAGCAAATGTAAATAATATTCTTATAAACTCTCCTTTTAGACAACAGTGACAAAATAGTCGGCGTGTAAGCAAGTGAATGTGCAGGACACCTGGTGAACAATAGCGCTGCTGTGATAAAGGGTAAATGTAGCTGTAATTTGGATAGACAT
>NW_022107432.1:14909673-14917824 GCF_000313985.2 Echinops telfairi | reverse complement strand
AGTAAAAATAACTACCCTATCAGTCACTTGAATGCAGTAAGGGTGAAACTTAGGTGCTAGACTTCAGTCACCAGGCATTTAGATCTGCTCTTGGGCATTCTGCTTCTGTGCCGCTGTGTTCTGAGCTGGGAGTTTTACGGCACAGGCAGCAGCTGGATTCAGCTTCATCAGGTGAATATATCTGTGTGACAGTCACTCAAACTGTGTCAGGTGCTCCCAGCACACTGGTTCCACTGACAGGCACTATCAGCCAGCCAGGAAGAGCCCTTCTGTCTGCATGCATTGTGGTGGGCTCTCCAGTAAGAATGCTCAAGTCATTTCATTGACAATTTGGGGGAGGATTGTTTATGAGGCTGAATCCTCTTGTCTATCCCTGTTGACGACTGGGCTGAGAATGCCACTTAGGTTTTAAAGAGAAGGCCAGAAAAAGGCTAGCATTGTGGTCTGAATTTTTTATTTTACTATCGGATTTCAAGACCATAGCCACCTACGATATTTTCAGAAGGCTAGTATTTGAAGCAGCATATTTGCAAGTTTCTAAAAGTTAGGCCCTGGATGCGTTAGCAGCAGAGAAGGGAAACCTTCAATGGCCCATGGGAGGAAAAAGGGATGGGAAGAAAATAGTATTTGTTGGCTGCTTATTCTCTGCCAAACTGAGATGGCTGCTTTTCATGCAAGTAAAGGCAGAAGCTAGGTTTCTGCAATTTGCTCTCAGAGTTATGCAAAGCTTGATTTCAGACCCAAGAAATAAAGCCCAAACTCAAATGCTGTGCTAGTTATGCTTATTATTGTGTGATAGGGAGAGAACGTTTTTTGAGGAGCTGATCGCATTTTAGATGTTGTACAGAACACCGAGGATGCACCAAAATTAATTGCTTCTGTGCAGATAAATCTGCCTAGAACACTGCAGTTATCAAATCTCCATCTCTTCAAAACCCCGGTCCTATATTGCTCCTTATCAGAAAAAAACAAAAACAAAACCCCAGAGATAATAGTTCCCTAAGAGTAAATTTCTTGTCTTATTTTCCCTTTTCATCTCCCAGATAAAAATTGCTGTATGAAAAGATAATTCTTCCCAACTGCCAGAACCCATTATAATTTCTACAGCCTGATGCTCTTTAAGGTAAACATGCCGTATGCATTTACTGCAATAGACTCATCGTATTTACATTTTGATTGTCGAACACTGTACAAATTGCACATAATTGCCTTCTCTACGGCTACACTCTTGCTATTTGAAACTTTTGAAAATCTTTCTCATCTGGAATTCGGTAACAGATTAATCTTCCCATCAAATGAGGGGACAGGAAATTGTCTTCTGCAGTTGTATCCTGTGAGGACACTACTAATTAGAAGCCATTTCCTGCTCTTTGACCACTTTCTAGGGGCTCTCCCTGGAGGTCCAAGGGATGCCACGTGACAGCATTTGAACCGAAGCCCTTGGTGGTCAGCAAGACTTGTCTATGCGCCCTGTTTGGAGATAGTGAGAATCCAAATTATTTCCAGATCTCCATTGCCTGTAGACAAAGGTTTTTCAACCATGACACTACTGACATTCCAGACCAGATAATTCTTTGTTGTGATGGGCTGACCTGTGCACCATCCTTGGCCTCTACCTTCCAGATGCCAGTAGTAATTCTTTCTCTCAACTCCCAGTTATGATACCCAAATACTTCCAGACATTGTTAAACGTTCCCTGGGGTAGGAGGGATGAAGGTATAATGAACTCTGATTGAGAGCCACTGCTGCAGAGCGACTGGCATTTTATTAAGTACCTAAGGCGGAGGGGATCTCGCTGGCGACGTTAAAATACAATCATTTGGATGGATTGCAGCCCGCCTCTGCAGAAGGCTTTCACTTTAGTGTCTTTCCCCCAATTTCTCTCTGTGCTGTGTGGCATGTCAAAAGAGGCTTGCCCTCTCTGAATCCATTTCTCTGCGGCTGGTAGCTTTAGCTTTTGCTCGGAAGTTTTCAGAGTCCAGGTCGGATTTTCTTTTTCTTTTTCTTTCCCAACACATGCAGTTGGTAGCCTAAAAATGGTAGCTGTAATTTCCAGAAGTGACAATGAAATTTATAATGTAAGTTGGTAAGAATTAGAATTAATATATTAAAAAGAATTAATATATTATTTCACTTCTATCGTCCTGTTTAAATGATCTCAAGGGAAAAAGGAGCAAGTAATTATTTGTATCTCTCAGGCATATGTTTTTTATTGTGAATGCAAAATTCTTTTTAAGTTGGGATAAAGGACAATTGGACCCAATAATCTATCTTACTTTAATCATATGGCTCATTGTACATATACCCCAAATACCCATTTTAAGCTTAATGGCTCTTATTTATTTATCTACCTCCCACTTCTAGATGTTAGCTTCTTGAAAGTAGACGATGTGTCTTTGTATCTGTGTCCATATCTAGATCATTTATGTCTATAGCAATATAATTGTGCTGCTAATGATAGTCAGTTCAAACCCACCCGCTGCTCTGTAGCAGACAGATGAGACTGTCTGCTTCAAAGAGTTATCGTCTTGGAGATGCTATGTGGCAGTCCTCTGTAATACAGGCCCAGGCCTGCTGTGAGCCAATGTTGACTCAATGGTAGCAGATGACGGCTATATCTATATCTCTGTAGATCTATCTTTTATTTACTGTCTACTATAGTGTTTGGAACATAATTGCTCATTTTCATTAGACTTTAATTTCCATAAGAAAGCAGCTGTATTTACTTTTGTCCACCATTCTTTCTCCATGATCCTAGCACAGTACCTGTCACATAATGTACATTCAAGAAATACTTGTGGAATAGATGAGAGATTGGGAAGCCACACTGGAGTATTGTAGTTGAATCTAGAATGCCTAGGTCAAATGTTTGTGGCTTCACAGTTCCAGTGAATCCACACTAACTCGGTTTAACTTGTTTCAGCTAGGTTTCTGGGGGGAAATACTTTGGGTCCCCCTTTACTTGCTTTCTTCATGGACAACCTGAAAGAGAGACATGGAATGGTTGCAAAAACATTCTGACATCTTCCAGTGGATGAGTACGAATTACTGTGATTGTAGCTTTCTCTTGATGAACTGACTTTTCTAATTCAGTGCAAGGCATGAATATTTTTCTTTATTTTTTTTTCATTAATCTTTTTTACTTGTGCCTTTTCTTTTGAAAGGCACTGTAGCAGAGTGGTTAAGAATGCAGACTCTGTAGTCTGTTTTCATTATTACATATCCTGGCTACACTATTTATTGTGTGTGTGGCATCACAAACCTTGCTTAGCTTTGCTGCACTGTCATTTCCTTATCTAATAGATACATACGTTTAAAAATGGCGTGCACCTCATAAGGATGTTATGAAGACCAAATGAATTAATTTGGGAAAAATGCTAAGAACTCTTAAAAACGGTGTTAGTACAATTATTTTTCCAAAGCCAAGTAATATGTATGTGTGTACGTGTGTTTGTATGTATAGATAATCTACATTATATATACATTTTTCAGATAGAGGAGTTAGAGTAAGTCTTAATTCTTCCTCTAATTGTAAATAGATTTGAAGAATTGGCTAGAAGCAAAACCCCACTCTGTAGAAAGTCTTAGCGAAAGACTGTCCAAATTGTCAGCTCCTGAGAGCTCACAAACCCCAGGCCATGGCAGCGGCACGGCTGGCCTCATGGCTCTGATCAAAATGAGATGCTAATGAAGAATGCAAAAGGAACGGCTTTAGGGGAATCAAAGGTATAATGCAGCAGAAATTGCATACTCCGGGCCTCCATTTTGTAAATATTTGGATTGGTGGAAATTTGTTAATTGAAGCAATTGATTTTCACCTGAAATGGTAGCAATATCTAATTCATTAAAGCCTGAAATAACATCCTTTGGGCCAAATGGGGTCAGTCCATTCTTAACCTCTTAGTGATATATTAACAGTTGGAAAGCATTTGGATGCATATCTTAAAAAGTGGCACATTAACAGGAATACACATTAGGGAAAGAAAGAAAGAAAGGGGGTGGGGGGCATAAGCAAAACAAAACAGAAGTGCAGAAGACCTTGGACAGAGAGGGGAGAGAGGCCCCCATGGCCTCCAGCCCCTGTCCTCCTCTTTAGCAGTATTTTAAGGTCTGTGTTTAATATTGCCAAGCCTACTTGAGTGATAAATGTAACTGTATAAAAATTACTTATTACAAGCTGTCATGTTGCCTCGCATCGGCTGGGCTGGAGGCATTGTACATAAAACTCGAATCTCTACCTTGACAGCGTCAGCCGCACTGGCTTTAAAGTAAAATGCTTTCAGTCATGAATACAAAACATAATTTACCTTTTCATAGTACTTCAGTTTGAAACAAGTTAGAAAGCTCGTGTTACCGTCAGACCTGTACCTGAGTGGAGCGGAGAACCTGCAAAATTCCTAACTGTCATCGGAAGCACACTTCTGCCTGCCTGCCTTCCCTTTGAAGCAAACTTAAGCTGTTAAATAGAGGGGTTGGGGGGCGTAGGGGGGTGTCTCTAATTTTTAAAGTCACATTTATACGTAATTCCCTTTTGCAACTCTGCGGTGACAACACGTTGTCAAAGGGGATTAGCTAGTCCTCTAAATTGGTATTTGTACTGGAATTCCTGACGGAATGAAGGTCGCTGCTCTTGAAACTCAGACACTTGCTGGCACCTGAGGCTTCAAGGGGTCAGGGAGCATTCACCGATACACAGAAAGCCTTTCATCAAGCGGCTGGCACCCTTTGCAAACGCGGTGCACTGGCTTTAAAGTCCTAATCCTCTCCAACCAGGGAGACCCGCAAACCAGCCGCTCAGACCGGAGACGGAGCGGGTCACTTCCAGCTGGGGACGAATTACTGGGCTGGTTCGGAACCTCCGATCATCCAGCCCCTGACCGCAAACTGCAGATGTGGGCCGGCAGGAAATGGGACGTGAAGGTTCCGAGGAGATTCTCCGCAGCGCGGCGGGTGGATTGAGAAGGTTTTTGCAGGGGGTCAGGACGCACGCAGCACGTGAGGGTCCCTCTGCGGCTGGGGAGTGTGCCCACCAGCCTCCCCGCCACGCGGCGGCCGTGACCTCCACGGGCATGCGGTGGGAAGCAAGCTGCAGCTGCCTCGCATTAGCCCGATTCCTTTAGACAAGGTTCACATTCAGTTAGGGCCCAAGGTGCTTGTCCTTGTCACTCGGGATAAAGGATGAAGCACATCGTCCCCCGTGGGAAGGGCCGCACAATGGCCAAAGGAAAGGCTGCTCTCCTGGGCGCTGCCCGAACCACTGGGTCTCCTTCCACTTCGTCACATCGCAGCAGGGTTGTGACAGCAGGGAGAGGCTGCCTGATGTGCATGTGCGGGGAGCATCGATATCGTGAGCTGGTCTCGTTTGGGCATTTTTAGGGCAAGTGAAACCGATTCTGAAGCGAAACCAGTAGGAGCGACAGAGCTGCCCAGTAAAGAAAGACATTCGTGGGACGCGCATGTCAGAGTTGCCTATTCAAGTCGGCACCGCATATTTGTCCACGGGGCTTAAGACGCTACGTGTCCTTTTCATTTGTTCACACGTCCCTTCCGTAAACATAAGGTTCCTTTTATCAGAAGGGGGAAGATTTCCCCTGATCTCTTTTGTCTCCAACACGCTGTCCTTTCTTTCAACGGTCCTCGTTTCAGGCAACGGCCCTGCGTTCCTGACTTCCTCGCTTCTCGGTGCCATCATTGCACTTGGAGTCAGATGAATAGTTACCTCCTCGTCCTTCGTCAGGGTTGCCTTCTCTGATTGATAGAAACGCATTTTCTCTTGGTCATTTCAACTTAAGTAAGGCTCAAAGAGAAAACCCCAAGTGACAAAGATCAACTCTTCTCTGGGGGTCGTCTCGTGTTCCACACGTTCCCTCCACTGTAGGACCCTTTAGGGGACGCGGAATCACAAAGCCATGCTTGGTCGGGCCATATTGTATAACGCGATCCTTTTTTCAAGACGTGTTTATTTAGGGATCGAAATTTTACCTGTGCATTTCCTCTCTCATGATATTGTTTTTTTTCTCTGTACATAGATGTAGTTTCACTTACATAGCATGTTTTCCTAAATGTAGGGGACCTTTAGAAGATGTCCATTTGAACTTGAGAGTGTTTAATTTAGTACTGGATACAAATAATTTTGTTTAAATCATTTTATTGGGGTCTTGTACAACTCTTATCACAATCCATGCATCCATCCATTGTGTTAAGCACATTTGTTGCCATCATCATTCTCAAAACATTTTCTTTCTACTTGAGCCCTTGATATCAACTTCTCATTTCCCCCCTCTCTCCTTGGCCCCCCTCACGCAACCTTGATAATTTATAAATTATTATTATTTTTTCAGGTCTTCCACTGACCGATATCTCCCTTCACCCACTCTTCTGAAATAGATCTATGTACATATAGTTATAGGTTTAGTATTAAGGTAGCAGATGGGCATTGGGCCTCTACTCAAGTACTCCCTCAATGCAAGAACACTTTGTTTTATTAAGCTGGCATTCCATGGTGCTCACTTTCCCGACATGATCGCTGAAGACAAAGCAGGTGCATAAGCAAATGTGGTGAAGAAAGATATAGCATCTGGGGTCTTAAAGGCTTGAAGATAAACAAGCACCCATCTATCTGAGAAGCAACAAAGCCCACATGGAATAACCACACCAGCCTGTGTGATCACGAGGTGTGGATGGGATCAGGTATCAGGCATCAAAGATCCTGGACAAAAAAATCATATCATTATGAATGAGGGGGAGTACGGTGTGGAGACCCAAAGTCCATCTGTAGGCGATTGGACATCCCCTTACAGAAGGGTCACAGGGAAGAGACCAGCCAGTCAGGGTGAAGTGTAGCAATGATGAAACATACAACTTTCTTCTAGTTCTTTAATGCTTCCTCCTCCTCACTAGCATGACCCCAATTTTACCTTTCAAATCCAGCTAGACAGAGTATGTACATGGGTACAGATAAGAGCTGGAAACACAGGGAATCCAGGATAGATAAACCCCTCAGGACCAATAATGAGAGTAGCCATACCAGAAAGGTAAGGGGAAGGTGGGGGGAGAAAGGGCAAACATAAAAATAATTTGTTTTATGAGAAATCTTAAATGGATCCTAACTGGATATGGATGTATGCTAAAGTAATGTTCAATTATTTACTCTCATTTGTTCATTTATTTTTAAGGTATCTGAAGTTGGCATAGGTTTTCAGTGGATTCTGGAACAAAAACACAGCTAGCCAGACTAGCATCATGGTTATCTGTGTTTCTTATGTTCTATTAAAGAAACGTAGAGCACATTTATGCATCTGCACATTTATAAATGTTTTATTATATATTAATGATGTATCAACAACATAAGTCACGTGTTATTGTTTTTGTTAGGTGCCATCAATTTGGTTCCAACACAATAGTGGCCCCGTGCACAAGAGAATGGAGCACTGTTCAGTCCTGCGCCGCCCATATACTTGTTCTTCTGTTTGAGCCCATTGCTGTAGTCACTGTGTCAATCCATCTTGTAGAAGGCCCTCCTCCTTTTGATGGCTCTCTACTTTGTCAAGCTTCCCGACCTCTCCAGGAACTGGTTTCTCCTGACAATATGTTCAAAGTACATGAGATGAACTCTTACTGTCCTTGCATCTAAGGAGCATTCTGGTTGTACTTCCTCCAAAACAAATCAATTTGTTCTTTTGGTAGACCATAGTACCTTTATTCTTCTTCACTCAAACCATAATTCACATGCATAGCTGCTTCTTCATCCTTATAATTCAATGTCCAATGTTCACATGTATATGAGTCCATTGAAAATACCATGGCTTGGACTGGGGGTAACTTAGTCCTCAAAGTCACATGATCACATTTCACTACTTGAAAGAGGACTTGTGCAGCAGATTGACCCAATGCAATGCATCATTTGATCTCTTGATTGCTGCTTCCATGAGCATTGATTGTGGATGAAATTCTTGACAACTTTGATCTTTTCTCCATTTATCATGATGCTACCTAATGGTCCAGGAGTAAAGATTTTAGTAATAATATGTGTTGATTATGCTCCTACAGGGACATGGAGGCAGCAAGGGGAGACGGCATAGACAAAGTAGAACTGCTCCATGGATTTTCAAGCCTGTGCATCTTTAGAGAAGCAGTTTCAGAGAGAGAGAG
>NW_022107432.1:14888830-14909541 GCF_000313985.2 Echinops telfairi | reverse complement strand
TTATAATGATCCCATTGTTTTGTATGAATGCTTCTTTAAGGCCATTAAACTAGAAATTTATTAAACCAGAAAGTGAATCTTGGACTACTTGAAACCTGTGTCCATGGTTTATGGGGAGCCCTGATAAAGAGAATGTGTGACTTCTTGCTTATATGCATAACTTACTAGTTTGTGCAACATCTCTGTTAGAAGATATTGGATTTTTAATATTCAGATATGTAAGGGAATATCTGCCACTAAGCAGCTGCTTGCTAGTTCTCCAGCTGCCCCATGGCTCCTTGGGAGAAATAGGGGGCGTTCAACTCTCATAAAGAGTCACAGAGCCCCATGACGGCAGCCCTACACTGCCTTGTCGGTTGGCCGTGAGTCAGAATTGACTTGATGACACTGAGTGTTTACATTTACAACTGATTTAAGTGATAAGGCAAGAAGTGGAGCATGGTTCTTTAAATAGTCTTATCTTAAGTAATCTTTTGCTTAAATTCACATCTCTTGACTGTAAGCAGTGTTGAGGTTTTCCCTTTAGCATGTGGTTACTAGACACCAGTCACTCATGGAATATCAGAAAGGGAAAACGGATACTGCATTTGTGCTATACACGTAATTCTATGGCATGGTCAGGCACCCAAACCGCTCTCCTATTAGCCAGTTGCTGTGAAGTCAACTGAGGTGCATGGTGATTTCAGGTACAATTTCAATGACTGATTTCTGGGAAGTTGACTTTCAAGCCTTTCTTCTAAGGTATTTCTAGATGGGCTTGAAATTTCAACTGTTGGTGAGTAGCTGACCATGTTAACCGTATGCACCACCCAGAGACACCACACCTCCTATTTGCTGTTGTCATTTGTTATACAATGACTCCTATAAACGGGGACCTTGCCTAGAGCCGTTACGTCATCTTCAGGATGGTATGTTTTTGTCTCTTGTTGTGAGTATTGGTGGACTGTGGACATTGTGGTTTCCCTAGGTTTTGCTGACCTTCTACCAAACATGATGGCATTTTCTGGTGATGTGTCCAAACTGAGACAAAAATCTCCCCCATCCTCTCTTTGGAGGAACATTCTGGTTATTTTTCCTCAAAAATTTGTTTATTGCCAAGGCCCCCAACTACCAAGCTTTGAGCTCCATCTCTACATTTGCTTCAAGGCCACCTTCCTTGAATACTCCTTTATCAGGGGGATTTTGACACAAGGACTTGTCCAGGTTTGAGACTTTTTAGGAAATGGCCAAATGATTGGGGTTTAGATGGGAATAAATGTTCCCCGATTCTAGGCAGATAGCAACATACAGTTTTAAACAAACTTTGAAAATAAAGTGAAGTAATACAGATGACAGAGAATAAAATAAGAAAAACTATGCAAATTAAAATAGTCCAGTTCCTGATTTTCATTTTTCAATTAAGTACTTACAGTGAACCCTCGTTTATCGCGGTTAATCGGTTCTAGACCCTACCGTGATAAATGAAATTCCGCGAAGTAGGATTCCTTATTTGTAAATCAAATGTTTTCGTAGTTAGAGCATAGAGGACATGAAAAAACACCCTTTAGTCACCATTACACTCGTATTACCCAATTTATTAAACGAAAAAGGGAAAATACAGTAAAACATTTTAGACGTTACAATTATTTATTATTTATTATATCATTTATGGCATCTAGTTTACATTATTACGACTTGTCACGATGCGCTTTGCTTCCTTGTTGAAAGTGAAAGTAGCCGTAGCACGGATGTTTTTTTCCTCTTTACGGATGGAGCGAACGGAAGACTCATTCAAGTCGAAATGGCGTGCAACCTCCACGATTTTCTTGCCATCTTTGATCATATCCAAAAGTTTTACCTTTTCCTGGATGGTGAGCATCTTCCTCTGGCGCTTATTTTTATTGTCAGAAGGCTTAGAAGAAGAAGCTCGTTTAGGAGCCATCATAGGGCTTAGATAAAATTTCTTAAAAATCGCAAACAATTACAGTACACTGTACAAAAGCAAAAATGCATCTGATACATAGCTCCAATACATAGCGATGCAGACAGAAGTGTGTACAGTATGAGCCAATCAGTGGCAGTAATGACAGATCATGCACTGTTACGCAAAAACCGCGATAGAGTGAAGCCGCGGAAGTCGAAGCGCAAAGTGGCGAGGGTTCACTGTATATTGTGATAGCAAAAGACATGTGCTTGACAAAATTAAATATACTTAATTCATTTAGAAAGCTTTGCTTACTAGTCAACAATCTGATTAAGTTTTGGTAGAAGCTTTGGCCAGCTTACAGATGCAAAGCTCATTGGATACAGTTTAGTTAGGAGGACTTAGTCAAGCATTAATTAACAAATACCACATCACCGTGTCCCCAGAGTTCTGCTATACAAGACAAATGACACTTTTTAAGAGGAAGTTGAGTTGCACATGTGAAAATTTCTTTGACACGTAACAGATCTTCACATACATTTAACAGTTAAGGAGCCTCAAGTGATTTTAAAATAGTTTCAAGTTCTCAAGACATCATTCACATTCATTTCTCTCTCTCTCTCTCTCTCTCTCTCTCTTTTTTTTTTTTTTGGTAGGGAGTTTTTCCAATCTATGACAGTCCCACTTCTGTCAGCTATTAGAACTATAAGAGGATAGAAGATAAAAGAAGTTTTTTGGATAAATTTGTTTGTGACATAAAGATCAATCCATGTTGAACATAGTCAAAAACTGTCAAAAAAGAAAGAAAGAAAGAAAAGAGAGAGTATATTTGTGTTACTATAGGTGTGATCTCACAACCCCTCTCAGATACATTGTGGTCTCCCAGGGAAGTAGACTTGAGGGGGAATACCTTCATCTAGGCACTGAAGCAAGAAGATGAGCTTGTTCTTGGTGTCAAATACCTTGTGCTCTCATTTTTACTGTTCCAACAGTGGGCTTCCCATAAGGCAAACTATCCCGATCCTTGAAAAGAAGAAACAGAATTCCACCTTCCTCCCGCCCCCACCCCCCACCCCGCCTCTTTCTTTCGTTTTTCTCCTTTGACACAGGTAATCAGAATGTGGTAAGCTATATTCTAGCTTCTTGGTTCAGATGGCAGGCTTGAGATGATCCCAATCATAGGTAACTGTCTCACCTGTTGTGATTGACTAGTGAAATACATTCATTGGTACTTTTGAGTCAATTCCCACTCACATCAATCCAATGAAAACAACAATCATAACAATAACACTCCTCCAGAGTCTTTGATTATATGATTATAAATTGACCGAATAACTGAAAAGGCATGAATCTCCACAAAAAGAAAAAAAAAAAAAGAGGGGGTGGGTAGGGGTTATCTCCAAGACGTATTCTAGCCTGGAAAGAAGCCTGGGCAGGGGCTGCTGTGTATTTCTGAGGGAATTTCTCAGAAGAGTTTTGACTTCTTTAAAGTTAGATTAAATATCTGTTCAGTTGATTTGATATTTATCACGTACCACCTTCAATTGTTGGTTTCTTCCTCATTTGTTTATAAGCCATCGAGGTCAGACATTGAGCTGATACAGCAAGGTTAGCAGTTCAAATTCACCAGCTGCCCCAAGAGAGAAAGATGAGGTTGTTAGCTCCTGTAAAGACTTACAGTCTTGGAGACCACAAGGTGCAATGCTACTCAGTCTTAATAGAGTTTCAATGGGTAGGATTGACTCCATAGCAGTGGACTTGGTTTGGTTTGATGCTATGAGGGAAAAGGAGTACACAAAACAAAACAAAACAAAACAGCTGTTTATGCATCTTGAAGGTAGGTTGCCAGATTTAACAAAAGCAAAACAGACTTCTGTTGTATTTTACCTTACAATCCTCCCTAACTTTTACATAGTGGGTATTTGATACAGGCTTTTTGAGTGATAGATTTAAGTGTTACAGAAAATAAAAGCCCCATTCAACAGAAGGAGGAGGAATCAAGCACTGATTTAGAATTCTCACAGACAGAACATATCAGAAATAGCCAAATGTCTGGACGCCGGCACTGTGTCACAACGCACACCTGTTAAAGAGGCTGTGGAGGAGAGGGGTAAAGAATGAATGGTTTGGATAGCAGAGGCCTAGTTTTGCTACTGGAGCATGGTGAGGCCTGGGGAAAGTCACGTTCTTCCAGCTTCAGTTTTCTTAACTTGTACAATGGCAATGAATCATACCTTCATGTGGAGTGGACTGATGACAATTAAAGCTGGTGTATGTTCAGTGCCAACTCTGGTGCCGGCAATGAGACAGACACTAAAATGAAGTGTAGCTGTAATTATAGAGTTTGATTGATGAATCATAGAAATAACTTCTTGGTAACAAAATGCAACTGGGCATGGAACCTAAGGGAAAAAGCCTTAGAAGTTGATATTGCTGGTAATGTCGAATATTATAATGAATTCCAGAAGAAAAAAATTAATCGAGTGTTTCTAGTATAGAGATCATACTAGGCCAGGAGCTGGCTGCCTTTCTTTTAAATATAGTGCTGGCTCTTAGCTAGGTAATCACCTTTGGAGTACAGAAATTATGTAGAGAAATAAAAATTAGTCCTTTTGATAACCCCTTAAAGCTTAAGATTGTATCATTAAATTTTTTTTATTGTAAAGCGTTAGCCAGCTCTGATATCATCAGCTACGAACGAAGCATTCTAAAACATGAAATCAGGTCTTGTACATTAGCAATGAGAGCAGTTAATTTTTATGAACAAGATATTGCTTGGAGCTTTCTTTTAAATGCGATGTCTTTAAGTATATGCCATGAGAACCTCTTCAAATATGTACATTTACAAAATCCATTTTACCTGCAAATCTTGCCAAATATCTATCACTTCTGTAAATTGCTCATTTTTTTGTGCTCAGAAAAGTATTTGGATCCAACTCAAAATCTGAAAATCATTAAAGGAAAGTAGTAAGTGATTACAATAATTCTTTAAGCTTTCAATCAATGTGACAGAATGAGATAAAGTTTTTGTTTTTTTAATAGATTTTCTTATTGGGGAGATACTGGCATTAAAAATGATAAAAGACAGGCAAAAACAATAAAACAAGATTTTTTTTCAGCAATCAGAGCGTCTATTTATTAGGAAGAGGGTGTCAGTGCTTTATCAAACATGAAGAGTTCAGAGAGGGGTGGGTGGTGGGACAAAGTCTCCTCACCTGGGACATTTTTTGGCCACAATGAGGACGGCAGAAGGCACAAACAAGAATTATTTGGGAGAGGGCGCTCATACTTTTATTTATACAAATATTTTGTGAATCTCTATTATACATTTTAAAACATTGCCTCCTATGGAGAAAGTGCCAACATAAAAGGTAGGAGTATGTAAATGATTTATGGGAGCTAAACAATAGATGGAGCATCTGGTTGGGTTTGCTCAGTGGAAGGGACTGGGAAGAACTTAGAGGGAACAGGTGAGAGAGGTCATCAAGTCAAACTTGTTGTTACTGAATTGATTCAGGTTCATGATGCCCCTCCATTTTCAAGAGCAGACCTGCAGTCCACAGGCTTTCAGTGGCAGTAATTGTAAGGAAGCTGATTGATGGGCCCTTTTTTCCACAGTGTCACTGGGTGAAATTGAACAACCAGCCTTCTTGGTTGGTATTTGAGCACAAACTGTTTGCACCCTCAGTGGCCCTTGAGGTAGACTAATGAGCATTAGTTTAGCCATTATGAGCATTTAGTTTAACAATTATCTTCAACTGAAATTTTGGGTTGCAGTTTCTTCTTATAGAAGAAGAGTTGGACTAGATTTTTCCCCCAAACTATTTATTATGTTCATATACTACAATCTAGGTGCTTTGTTTTGCTTTTGCCTAGCATAGATAAACGATTGTTTCAAAGCCTTTAGTAAAAGTCCTGATAAGTTAACTACATGAACTGAGAATTAGCAATGTCTGAGAAAGTCCAACTCAATCAGAGGGTGATCACACTGATTCGCTTGGGTCACCATAACTTCTCTCACAGTTGTTGCTTCATGCCATAAGAGCCAAGTAATCCTGCCTTAGTGATATTTTCTCCTAAGACAATGTCTGGGTGGGCAGACTTGGATGATTTTAATGTATTTTGGTCCAATGAGGGCTCAGGAATAAGACTGCGAGGGAACGATCTAATGTGCCCAATTGCCTGGCTTTATCTGAGGCCAAGCAAAGGTGGGTTTGTAAAACATTTGGTTTGCATATCTGTCTCCATTTTTCATTTCCATCGCAGCAATAGGCTCAAAGTACAAGCAGAAACACAGCTAGCTGAATGCAATCCCTTCAAAGAGAGTATTTCTTGAAGCGGCAGCAGCAACTATTTAAAGCAGCACATAGGTCATTCTCCATGAGAAAATTGAACCAAAGAAATATGCTTTTCCATTGGAGTTATTGTTCTAAATTCTTGATATATTCATAGATGCATTATAGCTAGAGCTCAAATATTTATACTCCAATGAGCTTTTTTAAAAGATTAAATCCTTGCTATCCCAAACCAAGATTTCAGTAAAACACTTTAGACTAGCTAGCATGATTTTCTGTTTGATATCACTGATGACCCAATATAAGATTTGAGAAATATCTTTGCCAAGAGAATAGCGGCTCTTTTCTCATATTACCATTTTAAAAGCCTACCACTTCATTTTTTCCCTCACTCATCATGATGGCAAATTGCTTACATGAATAACTGTCCAACTGAAATTAATGATCACCACCAAAGAGCACACGAATAGTCAACTTGGAATATATCAGCATGTCCTTTCTGTGTGCTACGCAACAACAACCAAACAAAAACAAAAACAACTGGTTTCCATTTTAAAAAGAAAAATTGGACTGCAGATTTGCAATATTGACCTCCAGACAAAGAAAGTTGAATAAGAGGTGCCTGTTATTTTGTGAGCAATGCCACCAATTTTCAGAGAAATGCAATGCTTGTTAATAAGGGTGAATTGTATTTTAACCTCTTCTTTGGCTGAGCTGGGGAGTTTTGAAATGCTATTTGTCACACACTGCTAGGAAACATTCAGAAAGCATAATGGCTTGTGGCCCACACAGGGATGCAAGGACATGGGGACCCTCTGTTTTAGCTCTACATCTGTTCAGAGAAGCGAACAGTAGTTCAGGGAATATGTTGTAAAGCCCCAGAACATTCATGAATTAGCAATCCCTACCTCAGTTGACTTACAATTACCCTACAGCATTTGTAAAATAAAGATTGATACAAAGGGAGAAATGACATCTTGAGAAGTCCGGTTTCAATTGCATTCTTTCCTCTTTGGGAAGCTTTATCATTTTTAAAATAGCATATTCCCCTGAATTAGAGTTATGTATCATGCATTACCAATGAGAACTTTGAAACTAAACTCTCAGTCATTCTACTTTGAGATTCACTTAAATGCAGCCCCTGGCAATGTGTCAGGTGTATACTTAATGAGCCCCTTTCTGAGATGGGGTTTTTGTTCATCTTTCTGTCTCTTAGTGTATAAATTCCCTGGGGGCAGATACAACATCTTCTACTTCCATTGTTACCAAATTAAAACACACACACACACACACACACACACACACACACACACACACACACACCAAAACAAAACAAAAAACTGTTGCTATTGCGTCAATTCTGACTTAGAGAACTGCCTCTTCTGGTTTCTGAGACTATAACTCTTTTCAGGAGTAGACATAAAAAGCTCGGCTCTTCTCCCACAGAGCAGCTGGTTGTTTGGAACTGTAGGACAGAGTAAAATTGGATCCATGAGATTTCCAAGGTTACATTTAAAAAGTATATATGATTAAGTGCCTCACCTTTCCCCTATAGTGTGGCTGATGGGTTTGAACCATTGACCTTTCAAGTAGAAGCCAAATGCTTTAACTCCTGTGCCACCAGTACTTTCTGTTACCAGATTAGTTGACAAATAAATGCTAAAAATGTTGGCTGGTGGACACATAGCTGACCATTAAAAAATTAAAATAAAAAGAATTTTTAAAGGGGAAGGGAAAATGATAAATAGGAAAACTAGGCATAGTTTCGTATCTCAGTTCACAACTGTAGATTTTTTTTCTCTTTTAATTTTTACTGACCTCAAGGTGATTGATTACTAATCAAAGGGTTTATTATGATCTTCATTTCATCTAGGTTGAAAATATGTCCTTTTAAGCGTTCTTGGCTGAATTGGAAGTCCCTTGTTTTCTTAATTGATTTGACACAGTCAAAGAAATAAAGATCAAAGAATGAAAGAGTGAGAGAGAAGAAGTGGAAGGAGAGAGATACTCAAGGGAGAGAATACAAAATGACCAGGAGTCGATGGATTGTGGGGTCCTCACATGGAAGCTGGAACATAGAGCGCCGATAGAGAGGCATGATCTGCCGATCCACTGCTTGGATCCTCTAATTGAGGAAAGCTTCATCTTTCTGAAATCACTCTGGGTTCACTTCTACCTCTTAGTAACTTTTTCTTTCCTTTTTCTTTCTTTCTTTCTTTCTCTCTCTCTCTCTTTCTTTCTTTTCAGATGTGATAGCAGATGCTAAGTCTTGAACTGACAAGAAAACTGTAGCCAGGGTATGGTGCTGGACCAATGGCATGCAGATTGGATACTCTTAGGCCAAGAGAAAGGAAAGGAGAAAGCACAACCTTTTCAGGCTCTCCAGTGATGAATCTTTCTGATCCGAACCATGTGCCATAAAAACACTCCTCACCTGTGAACCGTTTCCTCTGTGTGACCTAGCTGAAGGTTGTGACTAGATCTACTTAATATGCTTAGAGTGATAAACTAATATTTAAATACATTTTGTCAAGTTTCTTTGATACTTTTAAGGTCATTAAACTTTTTTATGCTACACATGTCTCAGAGAAGGCGGTTATGTTTCTATTGGTGTGTAAACTGAGCGAAGCAGCCACCCTTTGGGACAAAACACTTAACAGTGCCCATATAGAACCCAAGGGGAGAATACACCCAGCGCTAAGCCTCTAATTCTACGCTCTTAACCTCGTTTCTACCCAGCCCTTGGCGGTCCAGGCTGTGTGCTACAGACCACAGGGGCTTTAGGGTAGGCCCTTTCAACGTACACAGCTGCCTTCATGGGCCGCATTATAATGATTACAGGTGGAAACCCCACCAAGTGAACTGGGCTTTATCTCAAACTCACCTGTAGCAGATTTAGAGAACTGACATACTCTCTTGGACTTACGACTGAAACTCCCTAGTATGAGAAGAAGATGACTGCTTTTCCAAGGTTATTGAATTGAGGGCAGTTCTTGGACTTTGGTTTGGATTTCCTGCTTTGAGAGTGCCCAATGAAGGGTGGACTTGGCCTATCACATATTTACCATTTTAACACCATCTTTGCTTTCTTATGACATGCATTATTATGTAGGCATGGTTCTGCCTTTTTGAACGAGAGTTGTTGAGAGGTTTGCCCTATCACCAATCCCCAATGTTTGTGTAAATAGTGTCTAGTACTTAAAAGTAACTTGCATAAGTTAATTCCTGTATTGCAGTATGAACCCAGCCTAAACTTGTATAATTTACTGTTGTCAACAGTCTTTTATACCCTATACCAGTGACACTATCAATTAATGCTATCAATAGAATGGATTTATGTCCCAGGGGATGATTCATAATGTTCTCTATCATAAAATGATAATGATGTCTTCTCTAAGGTGAAGTAGAGATATAAACCATAGCTATGTGAATGGATTTGGGGATCCCACTTAATTCTAGCCCCAATTTAAGAACAATTAATTCTTATGACACGGCCTTGCTCTCAACTTGCCTCCCTGAAGAGATCTCTGAACATATGGATGCTGTAGCAAAGGGTGGGGAAGAAACCAGATAGTGCCTAGCTATTAGAAAGATTAGCATGTGGGCTCTGAAAGGACTTCTTCAAACAAGAAGCCACCTATGTGAGGTGTCAACTAGGTGCACATGGAAGAAGCAAAGCAGTCTGTGTGAGCCAAGGACTGTAAATAATAAAATCCAGATTTGAAAGAGGGAATAGTATTAGAGCATAAACTGTGAACACTCAGTTCACAAAAGGTTGTGAATGACAGTGGATACCCCAAATCCATTTTCAGTGTCCTCACATGGATTGAGTCTCTAGTGACTTCCCTCTGACCATAGTTGAGGAATGTGAATAGCCTTGCTATCAGTAAATGTGATTATGGCAGGATGTAGTTAGGTTACAATTGAATCCCTTATCATTTGATCTCCCTTTTAAAGATATGTTATTAAGATTTTCTGCTTTTTTATTGAAGTTATTCTGTTTTGTCTGGCCTTTTAAAATTATTTGTTTATTTGCTTATTTGCTTCCTGTTTGTGGTTTATATGTTTTTCTATATATGAAATCCGGGATAGGTAGATCTATAGTGATGGTAGCTGGATTGA
Organism: Echinops telfairi; assembly: GCF_000313985.2. Lineage (NCBI taxonomy): Eukaryota > Metazoa > Chordata > Mammalia > Afrosoricida > Tenrecidae > Echinops > Echinops telfairi. The sequence continues at coordinate 14,899,221 of NW_022107432.1, read as the reverse complement.
CAATTGCGTAGGACATGGCAGGAGAGGATGAGGGGAAATGGGGAGATAACAATGAGTAGGAAGTTGGAAATTGAACATGGTCATGATTGCACAAATCTTCTTCATATGATTGAATAATTAAATTGTTTGCTATGTGAAGTATATTCCAGTAAATCTACTAAAGTTTTTGGCATGCTTTATTTTAAGATTATTTTATATGCTTTGAGATTTGGGATAAAATAAAGAATCAATAACAAGTGAAAGATGCTGGCTTACAAAATTGCTTTTGAATAGATAGAATTTTTACAGAAACATCAAATGTTGCAATAATTATGTCATTTCTTGGCTGAATACTGCAACTAAATGAATATCTTACACTAATAATCCCTCCAATAATTGAAATAAGCTTGATAAGCTATTATGTAGTGTTAATATTGCTGGGATGCCTGGAGTATGCATACCCTTGGATCAACCAACTAGTAGATGCAAAGTTAGACATGATTCTTGAGAATGCATATTTATTACTGATTTCTTAAGCATTACCACTCACTTAGTGCCCTTGAGTCAATTCTGATGCAGAAGAACCCTAAGGACAGGGTAGACTTGCCCTGTGGGTTTCAGAGAATATAATTAGTTTTTTTCAAGATTGGCAAAGTTTTATTGTTATAGCTTTTTATTTTTTTAATTCCAGGAGTTTAAAATCAACTCGGAAATCTGCATCAGCTATTTTGATCTCTACTCCTATTCTCTTTATTAAAAAAAAATTAATCAGAAGTTAATACATATCATTCCATAGTTCAATCTCATCAAGCAGAATTGTACAATTGCTACCACAATCAGTTTCCAAACCTTCTTTTTCTTCCTGGACTCCTTGACATCGTCTCCATTTTCTTGTATTATTATTGTTTTCCCCCTTTTCTTTTTGGGAGTGGGAAGCCTGCTCTTCTTCCTTCAGAGCTATTGGTGGTCCCAGTGCCTACCTTGTGGTTAGCAGCCCAACACAACACACCACCACCTAGAATATTTTACAGAACAAAATATCTGGATGCAGGGTTGGAAAAAGGGAAGTCTTTGAAAATAATGTTTTGAATAGGTGTGGTGGCAAATGACAATCACTGTGTCATGATATGCTGTCTTATTTGACAGTCCTTTTCAGTCAAGGTTAACAGAATAGAGAATGCAGAGCATAAAGACAAAGGATAGAGATAGAAACAGACATGCTGAGCTCATTTCCAAGCTGTCTAGCTCTGCTTTTAGAGAATATGGTATGGTTTTCTTTTTTTCTGTCTTTTTATTTATTTTTTTAAAGTTTAAAAACATGCCTGTTGTCAAAATGCTGTATAACACAATATATGGAATATACCATGATCAATATTACAGCTTTGTCTCACAGTTAAGTGGCAGTTGACCTCAAAATAGAAGCTAAATCTGGGCCTTCTTAGTAAGTCATAGAAGATCAGAAAACTACCATCTTAGCTCTGACTTTATTTATAGAAGAGAGGAAGGAGAATTCTGGAATTGTGATCATGAGCACACATTTGTACCACTTGGCAAGAGAACACTGAAATTGACATCTTACAAAATAAGGAATGGATTATAGGAAGGCAACTCCCTAAGGACACTGCGATGAAAGAGAGGTACAATAGACCGTTCCCAGCTCTCTCTATAATTATCTGCAACACTCATAATATTAATCATAAAATGATTAAGCAGTAGTGCCCAAGGTGGAATTATAAGGGGGGTGCTATATAGGACATTTATAGCAGGGTATACATAAGGAAAGAACACTTCTATAATTTCAGGAGAGAGTGGTGGTGTTAGGTGCCATCTAGTCAGTTCTGACTCATAGAGACAGCAGAACAATGTACAACATGTACAACGGAACAAAGCACTGCCTGGTCCTGTGCCATCTCCAACATTGTTCTTATGTTTGAGCCCGTTGTTGCAGCCGCTGCGTCAATCTGTGTTGTCTAGGGTCTTCCTCTTTTCCACTGTCTCTCCACTTTACCACCCATGATGTCTTCCTCCAAGACTGGTCTCCTGAAAATAAATCGGTCCAATGTATATGAGATGATGTCTCCCCATCCTTGCCTCTGAGGAGCACTCGGGCCATGCCTCTTCCAAGACAGATTTGTTTGTTCTTTTGGCAGTCTGTGGTAATTTCAACATCATTGCCAGCACCATAATTCAAATGCATGGATTCCTCTTGCATCTTCCTGATTCAATGTCCAGGAGGGAATAAATAGCTTATATTTTGAGGGCTCAAAAAGTTCAAAGCTTCTGTTAAGAGGCATGGAAAATCGTGAAACAGACGGCAGTGATAGCTTTATGTATGGTATGATGAGTATAATTCATGTCACTGAAGTGTATGAGTAAAATATATTGGAATGAAAATAGTTATATAAAAGGTTAAGTCAAAAAGTATCATCACTAGGGTTCCGTACATGGATGTGTTTATTCTGAACAAAAGTTGTTTAAGCATGTCTCTTTCATCAGTGGTTGGCTGCAGACAGGGTTTCTACACACACACTTGCCTTTGTCATTAGGGTTCCTTAAAAAGAAGCAGAAGAAGAAGATGAAAGAAAAGAAAAGGAAAAAGAAAGGTAAGTTTTCGGCCATGGAGAAAACCAATTTTGAGGCCAATGCTAGGATCAAACCCGAGCAAGACTCAAGGAAATATTTTCTCCAAATCAATGAAGCTTTGCAACAACAAGTAGATGGGAATACTGCCCCATAGAAAACAGCAGCTTTATAATGGAACAAACATTTTAAAGAGAAGGAAGGCTATTGTTCACGATGAATAGAGAAACGATGACTGAACCCCGGAAATGGGCACAGAGAATGACAATAGATGTTTCAGTGACTGAGGTGGAAGTCTGACGTGGCTGAGCATTTACAGTTTTAAGCAACGTCTTGCTGAGGCAGGCTTCCAATGGATGGGTGCTAAAAGCATGTGTGAAGGCCACCTAGTTCAAAGCGTTGATTTTTCTATCTGTCTTTGAAGTGATATTGAAGGTAATAATTTTATGGAATGAATCATTACCAGAGATAAGTCTTGTATTTACTAGTATGATCTAAGAACCAAGTTCAATCAGAATAGAGGCTTCCAATGGGATTGTCTGGATCAGTTACATTAAAGGCATTAAGGTCAGCTCAGAAGGGGTTATGGTGACAATTTTTTGGAATTTTAAAAGTGTGACCTTGATAGATCTTCTCAAATGACACAGGACAATTAATGGGTTTATTTTTAAAAATAACCTAAGAAAATTGAAAACTCTTTTGGTCGGTAAAAGGGTAAGGAAGTTACACCAAAGTTTTTTTTTTTCAATCACAACAATGCATTTGCTCATTAAAATCAGGGAAGGTATGCATCAAGAGTGTATCATTTTGCCAAATTAATTTAATCTGTATGCCTAATAAATAATATGAGAAACTAGAAAGTAGGAAGGAGAACACAGTTCTAGATTGGGTGAAGGCTCATTAGTAACCTTGCTTGTGGCAAGTGAAGAGGACTTGAAACATTTATGGATTAAAGCCAATTATTACAGCTTCCAGTGTGGATTATATCACAACACAGAGAAAGCAAGAATCTTCACAAGTGAACCAATAAGCACTATTATGATACATGGAGAAAAGATTAAAATTATGAAGGATTTAATTTTACTTAGATATGGAATCAACACTCGTGGAAGTAGCAATGATTTATTGCATTGGGGAAATATGCAGCAAAGGCCTCTTTCAAGTGGTAAAAAAAAATCAACTCAACTAAACTAAAATCTAAGATGTCACTTTGAGGACAAATGGGCCTCTGACCCAAGTCAGGGCATTTTTAATTACTTTAGATACATGTGAAAGCTGGGTAATGAATAAAGAAGATCGGAAAAGAAGGATGCCTTTGAATTATGGGTTAAGAGAATAATATTGAATATGTGCTGAACTTTCAGAAAGTTGAACAAATATATCTGGGAAGAAGTACAGCCAGAATGTTCCTTAGGAGGGAGGATGGTGAGGCTTCATCTCAGTACAAGTTACCAGGCGGGTCCAGTCCTTGGAGAAGAGCATCATGCCTGGGAGTGTAGGTTGTCAGAAAAAAGAGGAAAGCTTTCAATGAGATTGGTCGATACAAGGGACGCAAGGATTAGCTCAAGCACAGAAGAGATCGTGAGGATGGCTCAGGCCCTGGTAGTTGTACATGTAGTAGCTGTGAACAGGATCAGACTTGCTAGCATGTAACAAGAGGCACTTTTAGTATACACCAATCCTTTTTATTGTTGGCAAAAACAGATATGCGATTTTGCTGAGCCTCCTACTGCTTTCAATTTAGATACCTCAGCACAGGTGATAAGCTGGAGTGGAGAGTCCTTTCTGCGTGGAGAATGAAGGGACAAGATGAGAATCCCATGGCGGAGCAGAAGTAGCTCAGGATGTAAAAGGGAGAAAGTTGGATTTTCTGGCAATCACTGGTAATGTGTACCGGTCAGTTTGTTGACTTTTCTACCTTAGAAGATGAATAAGCACACAAGTACAGTAGGGTGGCCAATTCGTCCCAGGTTGCCAAGGTCTTTCCTGGTTCTAACTTTGAGCATTTCATGGCCCGGGATGTTTTCCAGGCTGTGAAAACTGGAATGGTTAATCACAGAGTTCTTTTGTAAATATATCTGTGAATTGGTGGGAAAAGGCAAAATTAGAGATAGCAAAAGGTTTTTCTATTATGTGTCTTTAAGTCTTAAAGATTATGAAAGGGCTAATTGCAAACCAAACTAGGGTATAAAACTTCTTTCTCAAGCCTACTCAACTTTAACTAGGTCTCAATATATTGTTATTGATTTACAAGCTTTTGTTCTGAAAATAGGCCTACTATTAAAAATATTTTATTGAGACATACTTCAAATATCATACAATTTAATCATTTATTCATATTAAAAAGATTTGTGCAATCATCACAATTCCAGAACATTTTCTTCCCATACTTTTTGCTGTTAGCTCTCAATTTCCTCTTATTCTCTCCTGCGATGCTTCTATCTAGTCTCTATAAATCTACCTATTCAGTATTTCCTATGTAGAACATACAAACAAAACACAATCATATAAAATTATATAAACCCAGCAAACAAATAAAAAACAACAACAAAGATGACAAAAATAGAAAAACCTAATTCAAAGAGAAAGTAGACAATATTAAAAACCAAAACAACTTTAAAATGGGTCAAAAAGAAGACCAGATAAGAGGGTCTTCCATTTTAAGCTAACTTCATCTTCCCATAATCAAGTTTACAAGTCTGTCTGATAGTAACGCTACTCACCTTCCTCAGCTATGGTCAGCGGGGATTCAGCAGAGACTTAATCCATGTAGGGACCTTGCAAATGGATTTTGGGCACCTATGGTCATCCATAGCCTTCTGAAAACTAGGCGTTCACAATTTAAGCTCTGGTACCATTTTGTCTTTCCGAATTGCATTTTATTATTTTCAACCTTTGGATCACACACGCTGGTGTTCTTCTTCCATTTGGACGTAATCAATGCCTCAATTAGATAGCTGCTGTTTTTTCAGGCAAGCCTTTAAGACCCCAGATGCTACTCTTTGTGACAGCAGACACTATTTTTTTCGCCACACTTTGCAGTACCACCCATTCTTCAGCAATCTCTTCTTGAAGGTAAACTTCAAACAAGGGCATGTCATAAGAAATAATTATTCTCAGATTGGGACTAGTTTTAATTGCAAGCTCCAAATCCATTCATATATTTATAGTTTATATATGTCTCTTCTTCACTTTAGACACATCATTCTCATTTTATGATAGAGAACATTATAACTCATCCTCCTTCCACCCCCAGGACACAAGACAATACTATTGATAGTGTCATTAATATAGCCAATGGTATAACATTGAAAGCACTTGAGAAAAGGGCATTATACAATTATAGGCTGTCTTCAGACTCCAAAACAGGAATTGTTGTATTATACAGATTAAACTCTTACACTGTACCATGCTGAATGCTACACAATCAATATGGGTTGTTGATAGGGAGAAACTTTCAATAATTTTTATTCCCAAAGACAGAACCATGCCTATCTGATTAATACAGGCCATAAGAAAGAAGGGCATTAAAATAGTAAATATATGGTAGGCCAAGCCCATCATTTATTGGGCACTCTTAAAGTAAGGACACTGAACTAAAGTGTAGCAACTGTTAATTCTATAATCTTGGCATAGCAGTCATTGGCTTCTTCTCACACTAGGGCATTTAAGCCTTAAATCCAAGGGTTTATGTCATTCCCCAAATCTACTATAGGCGAGTTTGAGGTAAAGTCCAGTTGAGTTCATGGGTTTCCACATCGAATCTTTCTGGTGTGGCCTATGGAAGATGGAAAATGGAAAGGGCAGAGTCTAAAGCCCTAGTAGTCTATAGCACATGGCCTGAATCACCAAGCACTGGCTAGAAACTGGATTTAAAATATCAAGTAGGAACACAATATGCGGTATATTCTTCCCTTGAATTCTATCTAACTATTGTTAAGTGTTCTTTTTTTTCTGATGAGCGGGTGCTCTACCTAATGTACCTACCATCAGGAATGTAAATGCCTTCTCCAAGTTATATGTGCCCTCCACCCCCATCGTGACTTCAATGTTACAATCTGGTTTACGGATCCCTCTTGTAGGAGTGTCTGTTGATTTTGGGTGACTTAACACAGTGGTTCTCAACCTACCTAATGTCCCAACCCTTTCATACAGTTCCTCATGTGTGGTGACCCCCGAAACCATCAAATTATTTTCGTTGCTACTTCATAACTGTAATTTTGCTACTGTTATGAATCAAGTGACCCCCGTGAAAGGGTTTTTTTGACCCTCAGAGGGGTCGCAACCCACAGGTTGAAAACCGCTATGTTAACACAATGTGGAATGACAGCGACCGAATGGCCTCCTCCCTCTTCCTTCACCTTGAAAACCTGACCCCAGCTAGGTGAACGCTCCTCTTTCAAAGTGGTGCTTAGGATGTAGGCACAAAGGGGATGGGTCCTAGGTAGGTTTTCTACCTTATTGATTAGGAAATTGGATTAGAAGATTCCATGGCTTGAGAGCAGAAGCCTGCCTTCTTCTTGGTGTTTATTCTTATAGTAGCGGGCTTATCCAACATTTTCCCTTTTGTCATTGATTGATTCACTTACCATAATGGTTTCCAGATACATCTGTATCATGAGGTGTTCCATGGCTCCCTAGCCAGTTTTCACTGATGCATAGTATTCCATTGTGCGTATGCACTGAAGTTGCTGTAGCCAGTCTTCTACTGATGGGCTCTTGGGCTGTTTTCAGCTTCTTGCTATTGTGAATTGTGCTACAATGAATATGGGAGAATATAGATATGCTTTCTACTTCTTATTTCTTTGGCATATATGCCCAGCAAACGTATGGCTGGGTCATATGTTATGTCTATTCGCACATATTTTAGGTGGTGCCATATTGATTTCCACAGTGGTTAAACAAGACCTGTCATTTTTTTCAAAGCCATGAGGTGATACTGTAAATAATATATGACTAAACTTTTTCAGGGCAGGTTCTATTATGATGAGCAGTCTCAGAGGGCCCACAGTGAACCTCCTCATCTGTTACCTGTGAGTGAGTGTGATTGATGGTTCCCTTCCCTTGATTGTAGATTGAATTTACTTAGTTTCTTCTGATGGATAGAATTATACAGGTATAATGGGATGTGGGGATGTCACTCCCAAAATTAGGTTATGAGAAGACAGTAGCTTCTGTTTTGGGCATTCTCACTTTGATCACTCCCCCTGGGGAATGCCAGCTTCCATGTCATAAGACAGATTACATGTGGGGGAACTAAGGCAGGCCAATAGCCATATGAATGGACTTGGAAGTAGATTCCATCTTGTCCCGACACAAAAGCCTTAATAAGACAGCAGACCAGTACACTGCTTTACCTCTACTCATGAGAGATTTTGACACAGCGAGTCATGCTGGGTCTCCAGACCCACAGAAATGGTAGGGTGATAATTTTGCTTGCTGTAAGCCACTGTTTTGAGGTAGTTTTCTGGGCAACAACAGATAACTATCACACCCATGCCTTTGCTTCTGTACTTGCTTATTTTTGCTCCTCATCTCCTTAAGACAAAATTTGGTGTGTAGTACATGCTGATTAACTAATTTTAACAATGAACGAAAGAATAGAAGAAATGTCATGATTCCTCACACAAAAGGAAGCCCTGTTGCCTTTATATGAAATTTGTCAAACTTTTAAAAAAATCTAGGCCTTGGAAATATTTTTATTTTCTGAATTGCCTATCATGGTATCTTGTATTGTTATGATAGTATCATAGTATTGTCTCATATTGAAACCATTCTTGATGGAATTTGATGCCTTCTTCTCTTTTCTTAGCCAGCCTGTGAGGCTACCACTCTGCTAAATTAGAATGCAGAGTTGGAGTTCACTGAGGTACAATTCAAACTTGTATGAATAACTATAATGATGTCCAGTGACTCGATCTCCAGCCAATTCATAACCTCATAATGTTTATTTCATGAGTTCTCATAGTTTTTTTTTGTTATATCAGTAACATCTTTTATCACTAGTTTCATTAGAGAATGAGCAGGTGGACAGGCAGAGAATGTTGTGACTCATATTCATAACAGGAACGTCTATAAATTGGAAACACTTTCTTGTTTTAGGAAATGACTTGATCCTAAATGATAGGGGATGCTGACTTGGAAATAGTAGTAGCTCAAGAGTTGAGCTATGAGATTTAACTACTTGTCCTAGATTTGCTAGTAACTGCGCTTTTATGTTCTTCTTAGTAAAATGTGTTGGCTGGACTACTGTTAATTTCTTTTCTAAGAAAATTAAGAAGTCTGTGACTTCTATATATATAACATTTGTAGACATCCTTAAGTCTTAAAAATAATGATTCAATTACCTGAATTTTAAAAAAAGCAATTTGTACATCATCTGTAAATGATGATCAGTAAAATTGTGTGAGTCAGAATGCACCCTGAATCTGGGTTCTAAGAATAAGCATGCCTACTTATTATAAGGCACCAAAAATGGGATGTTATGAGCCCTAGTCAGAACTGACCAAAGGAACTGAACGCCCACCCAATGCTATGTAGCTCTTTCAATTCATGAAGCCCCTCTAGGGCAGAGCAGGACTGCTTCATCGGGGATCTGAGGCTATAAATCTTCACAGAAGCAGACTGCCTTTTCTTTCTTCTATGGGGTTGTTGGTAGGTTTAGAAACCTCTGGCCTTTCATTTAGCAGGTCAACACTTAACCCACTGCATCACCCGACTCCTTATGGAATTGGGTAATCATTGATGGTCACCAACCTGTTACTATTTGTCTTTATTACCTGTCACTATTTCATGGTAGGAAATTCTCCACTGTATAGAACATACTTATTGAATAAAGACCCAGTAAATATTTATAGACTGAAATAATAAAAAAATTCTATTTGTTTCAGATTTCTGTTCTTTGACTCAATGATCAAGCCTCTGGCATATAGGGGTATACTATAAAAACCCTTTGAATGCACCCCCCTCTTGATTGGGTAGAGTGGTAAAATCAGGGACTTTGGAGTTAGGGTTCCCTAGATTTTAACTTATGATACATTAGGTATTTGTAAAGAGCATGCTGCTTAACCTTTAAACCATCAATTTCATCATCCAAAGGAGAAATAACACAAAACGTTCTACCTCAAAGGACTAGTGTGAGAATGATATGATAATAAATATAGTTTAGCATAATGACTGACTGTGAATAAAAATTAGATATAATTTAGTTCTGTTTCCTTCCTTTTTTGCTTCACTTTTATCATTACCCCTATGCAAATGGCCAAGCATGATGAAACAAAACAATAATAATAGCATTAATTATCATAGTAGGTTTGGAGAGAACTCTGTGTGTGTGAGTATATGTTATACACCATGTGTGTTCCATTGGCCAGATAAGATCTGGTTATGTTATGCATGGTTATATTGAATTTTTCTTAGATTTTAATCTTTAGGAATTAAAGGCATATCATTATTTTGTGATAATTTTGTAGTCTACCATATCATGCGTTTGAAGATGATTCATTAATATTAGCTAATAATGATGCCAGTTATTTTAGCCGTATAAAATATGATGACATCACTGAAATCCTTGGAGGGAAAATTGTTTTTGTTTTATGATTTAGTCTAATCTCTTCTAATAGCTGTTCATTGACCAAATTATTTTTTAATGTGCATTTTTAGACGGTAGGGGTGTGAACAGGGCTGGGAATTAATAGGGGAGGCATAAAATGGTTTAAGTATTTACAAATGAGATTTCTAGATAAGTACATTTTACCAGATAATACAGTTAAAAAAGCAAAGCTAATGACACCCATTGATCTCTTATTCTGGGTGTAGGTAGAGCAGGATCA
>NW_022107432.1:14871617-14887171 GCF_000313985.2 Echinops telfairi | reverse complement strand
TGCAAAAGAAGTTATAATACATAGTCGTTAAGACTCCAGCTGGAATCACAAGAGGACATGACTTTGAAGGGTATCTGCTTTCAGATGGAGTTGGTTGAAAGCAAAGAGCAGCAGACAGATAGTTGACTATGCAAAGGCAGTTGCCTGTGTGGATCATAACAAAAAAAGGATATTATTGCAAAGAATGAGGATCTCACGACATGGAATAGTGCTCACGTGGCATCTGCACAGAGACCAAAATGCACCTTTTTGAACAGCACAAGGGGATACTGTGTGGTTAAAATCTAGGTTGTATATTCTCACCATACTTATTCTTTTTGTATGCTGGGCAAATAATTTGATTATTTGGAGTATATGAAGAAGTTGGACTATATGCAGCACCAGGATTAGGAAAACCCAACAACCTGCAACATTGAGGTGATACAACCTTGCTGGCTGCAAGTAAAGAGGATTTAGCACTTATAGATGATAATCAAAGACTACAGCCTTCTCTGTGATATATATCTCAACGAAGAAAACAAATCTCTTCACAATGAGACCAGTAAACAGCATCATGATAATTGCAGAACACATTGACATTATCACAGATTTAATTTTACTCATATCCACAATGCACATAGAAGTAGCAGTCAAGAATTAAATGACATATTGACACGACAAGAAATTAAATGAGCATATCAGGTCCAAAAGACATATTTAATGTATTAAAAAGCATAAACATCACTTTGAGGACTAAGGCTTGCCTGAGCCGAGCCATGCATTTTCTATCTCCTCATTTAGGTAAAGAGAAAGACTTGATATCGTTGAATTCCAGTGTTGGCAAGGAATATTGGATATACTCTGGACTGCCAGGAGAACAAACAAATCTTTCTGGAAGAAGGTTTTGAAACTGATTGTGGTTGCAATTATACAATACTGCTTGCTGTGATTGAACTATAGAATTATGTGATATCTGTATTAGTTCTCAATTATATGGTTAAAAAATATTGCCAGAATGCACCTTAGACTCCTTAGAAGGGAGGATTTCAAGAGACTTGGAAATTAGGCTTGGTTAAGTAGAGGGACAGCAAAAGAGAGAAAGATTGTCAAGGAGATGGGTGGACACAGTGGTCAAAACAATGGGTTGAAATATCACAGTCATTTTGAAGACGAAGCAAGAGTAGGCAGCACGTCATCCCGCTGTGCACAGAGTCCGTGTGAAGAGGAACAGGCTGAGTGGCACCTAACTGTCTCACAGGCTGCACTGAATGGGGTCCATATTCAGTCCCCGTGCAGCTTGTGAGAGAAGTTCTAACACGTCAATTGATATCAGCAATGCACTCAACAGGACCAAGAGCCTATATTAAACAATACATTTGCAAGAACAGTTAGCTATCCTATTTGACAAGGCACAGGGTGTGAATCTAAAATTCCCTAGGCTGGAAGAGACAGGTGAGAAAATTTTAAAAGAAAGGGAGTTCTGTATGTGTGGTGAGCCAGGATAAAACTCTTTTAATTTGAAGATCTGAGATTAACGAGAACTCATTTTCACTGTAGATGAAGCAAAAAAAAACCAGGCAGCAGGATCTCGTGTGCCACTCTAGGTTTTCTGATGCCAGAGCTAGAAATGCCCATGTGGTCTGTCCAGGTGTGAGAGAACCAAAGGACATCCAGGCTATTTCTTGCAGCCACAGTGAGGGATTAGACAATCCAAAGATTCTTGGGCCTGCCTCATTCCCTGCCCCTTGCCAGGTATGGAAGGGAAATAGTAAGGAAAGAAGTCAATGAGCATGTAGGGGTTTTCCTTGCAGGGGACAGCATATTGGAGAAGCAGAGTACAACAACGCACTAGAACCTGCATGGAGTCCCAGTCTGTCTCAGCCAATGCTGGCATTGAAGGGATGTCTAAGAGTCTATATTTGAGTCTATAAAAACACTATATTTGATTCTGTTCCATGAACGAGAGCCACCGATTCAGACTGAGAAGAAGGCTCATTCACCCCTCTGCACCAAATGCCTCGGTCTTTTCATGTCAACCCCAGGTAAGAAGGGTGGTGATGAATTTCAGATTTGACTGGGCCTCAACCTGAAATGTTAAGGAAAGCCATGAGAATTTCCATGATCATGACTAGATTACATTTTCTTTCTACTGCTACAAGTCAGTATCGATTAGACGACAGTGAGTTTGGTTTGGTGCTGTAGGCACTTGTGGTATAAATCTATTCCTCTTTCTCTCTTTTAAATATTATCTTGCAAGTCTGGCTAGACCAGAGGATGTACACTGGTACAGATAGGAACTGAAAATACAGGGAATCCAGGGCAGATGAGCCCTACAGGACCAGTGGTGTGAGTGGTGAAACTGGGAGGGTAAAGGGAGAATGGGTAGGAAAGAGGGAACTGATTACAAGGAACTATATGTGACCTCCTCCCTGGGGGACAGACAACCGAAAAGTGGGTGAAGGGAGATGTCGGACAGGGCAAGATATGACAAAATACCAATTTATAAACTATCAAGGGCTCATGAGGTTGGGGGGAGTGGGGAGGGAGGGGCAAAATGAGGACCTAATGCCGGGGGTTTAAGTGGAGAGGAAATGTTTTGAGAATGATGAGGGCAATGAATGTACAAATGTGCTTTACACAATTGATGTGTGTATGGATTGTGATAAGAGTTGTATAAGCCCCTAATAAAATGATTTAAAAAATATTTATATTGCCAGTAGAGTTGGCAATGTGTAACAATTTGAAAAAAAGCAAAAAGCTCTCTGAAAGCACCAGTGTTCCCATGTGGTGGTTTGAGTAGTATTGAGGTAAAGAAAAAACCACCATTCTGAGATTGAGAGAGGCCGAGTGTGAAACTTACTTTGGCATGCTTTAAACATAATAGTGGTGGATGAGTAGAGATGGATAATGGAACATATATGTGATAAAACAAATATATCAAAAAGTGAAGCATAGACCCAATTGTGAGGCTGAAGCAGGGCCGGGCAGCATTTCATTCTGCTGTACGTAGTAGCTGAGTTGGAACTGGCTCCATGATACATAACAACGTAGGTATTTTTTAATTGATTAAAATTTTTCATCACAGCATATCAGCAAAACAAAAGGGATCAAGTCATGGTGTGTGTTGATATTTCCAACTAGTGTTTGGGGTAGACTTATTATCTAAGAGTAGAAACATTAGCGATAGCTTTAACTCTTTAAATACACACACACACACACGCATAGATAGATGGTTGATAGATAGATAGATAGATCAATAGATAGATAGATGTGTGGGTATATGTATATTGGATAAATTAATGATTCAGTAATGATACAAAAACCCTCCAGAGACACATCTTGGACTATATGTGGAGAGGGAATGATCCCACCGGGTCAGGTAGTCGCTGAGAGATGTTCCCCTCTGACATTTTCAATATCCCCACTAACCTCTCTTGCCATCAGGATGTGAAAACCGGAGGGCCAAATGCACCGCCCCCGCCTCCCGCCCCGTCCCAGCTGCTGCCCTGAACTTTTCAGGAGCCTTATTAGGATTAGCTGGCATTAGCCCCACTTACCCTGGCTTCTCACATTTCACAACTCCTCCTGGAATTTTCTAATAATTGTACAGTAGTCTGTTGTGTTTCATCATCTTGACTTGACACTTTTTTTGTGGGGGAATGTAAATAAAAATACTTTTCACTACCATTGAGGTCTTTGAAACATAAATTAGAATTCCTTGTCCTAATTTGCCGTTGACAAGTCTTCGAGGCAGAGGTAAAACAAAACTCTTGAACAGCCAACTTGCTTCTACAAGTACAAAGGAATTTCAATAGTAGCCTCAGGAAAAAATGGATGAAACTGTCAGTCACATAAAAGAATTTAGGGGACTGATGCTTCATCAAATGGAAGAATTCAAATGCTTCAGCATGTCACTGACCCTAGCACCAAATCTGACATTCTTTCAATCTCTAAAGACTAAGGAAGAAGACGGCTAGGTGCCACCATTAAAACCTACTGAAAGGTGCCCATATCGTATGTGTTAATTGCATGCAGCATTTATCTCGTGTGACAATACCAAATCAGAAGAACTTCAGATGCATGGCCTATTCATGATATCCTTTTAAAATTGACATCAACCTATAATAAACTCATATTATATCATAGGGATTACACTATCATTTTTTTTAATAAGAGGGAGAACTGAAAGAGTATTTGTTCTTCTATATAACTACTGATATCCTTAAATCATATCAAAACTTAATATATATATATATATATATATATATTTTTTTTTTTAAAATCTCCCTGCTGAATAGTAGGGGCATGAAACCAATAGTGGGAATTGCTCTAAGTAATAATCTGCTAGTATATGAAAATATTTGAAGCATTGTATGATGATGAACCTTCTTAATGTTTAATTTGACACATTTCCTGGGGAGGAAGAAATCTAACTAGTTAACTAAAAATGCTTGGTTTTTATAGGCTTTAAAATTTTTAATAACCAAACCTGGGAGTCTTGATGGGTGTAATTAATTTCACAGAAATTAAACTTTATTATGGCTGGAAAAAAATGAATTCCAAGGAAAATAGTAAATTTGTGTTTGATTGTTTTTATAGCTACCAACTACAAGATCCCTGTGCTCCCAGAATAAAGCAGACTGAAGCCGTTGCCACTAATAGCCATTTCCTGCGGAACCCTAGCCTCTAAGAGCTGCCTCGATGTGTTGGCCTCCTAGGGAGCCACCCTTAGCTTTATTATTATAATGGCAAGGACACTGGTCGTATGTCTGGGTGTACAATGCTGGGTGTACATGCCGGGCCAAAGTTCCTCAGTCTAATAATCGAGTCACTTATTCATAATGACTTTAAGAACAGAGTAGAACTGCCTCATTGGGTTGCCAACTGCCACTTCTTCCTCGTGTAGCTGGTGGTTCAAACCACTGACCTTTTGGTTAGAAACACAGTGCTTCACCACAGTACCACCGGCACTCCTCTTTACTAGGGAGAGTAAATATGCACCTACTCTGTGAAAGGGATCGGAAAGGGACACAAGATTCCTTAGTTCCTCGTATTCCCATTTTATGAGTGGGACCTCTAAGACTCTGAGGGATTATGAAACATCTCAAGGTCAGCCAACTACTAAGTGGCAAGATTCCAAACTAGTGTTTTGGACGCTGTTGTCCAACGCATCAAGGTAAAGTTCCACTTGTTGCCATGGCACCTATTCTGACTCCTAGTGACCCCATACAATTGGGTGCATGTGATCCTTTTGGGTTTCCAAGACTGTAACTCTTTATGGGATTAGAAAGCCTCATTTTTTTCCTTTCTCCTGGATCTCTGGCTCGTTTCAAACTGCTGACTTTGTGGTTAACAGCCCAACACATAACTCACCCACTATACCACCAGGGCTCCTCTAAGATGAAATTATTTCAATCATAATAAGTATCTTGAATTGCAGGTTAGTTAAAAATATTGCTCTGAGATAATCCTTAAAACCCCAACCAAAATATCCCCTGAAGTCTACTTTAAACCAAACAAGAACGTATTGCTATGGAATCAATTTGGCTCCTAGGAACCTCATCTAAGGTGTGGATAAATTCCTTTTCCTGTGGAGCTGCTGGTAATTTTGAACTCCCCACCCTGCAGTTAGCAGTCCAGCACTCTCCAACAGCATTACCAGGGCTGCTGAAACCAACCAACAGATTAGCTTAACAAGGAGATGTCTGTCTTAAAAGTTGTGCTCTTTTAAAGAACTGTGGATTTGGGATCACATTGATCATTGCAATTCAAAATGTTAGACAGGAAGCCTAGTGGGTATAACGTTTATGTTAATGAATGGCGCACACTTGGGGGACAGGGTGAGAATGATTGCACAAACAAGAACGTAATGATGCTGCTGAATTGTACAGGAAGACATTGCATTAGTGTATATTTATCTGTGAATAATTTCAACAATAAAACAAAATAATTTGCAATTTAACCCCAGTGTTTAGAATAAATTGTCAGTAAACACTTAGCATTGTAGAAATGGTTAGGGGCCACCAAGTTGGATCCAAGTGATAGTGATCTTGATCTATGTACATGGTACACAGTGGTTCTCCACCTTCCTCATGCCGCAACCCTTTCATACACTTCCTCATTTTGCGCTGACCCCCAACTGTAAAATAATTTTCATTGCGACTTCATCGCTGTAATTTTGCTACTGTTATGAATCGGACATGACCCACGGGTTGAGAAATGCTGGTTGTACAACAAAATGAAACTCCGCATAATTCTGAGTCATCCTCACAATTGTTCTCATGGTCGAGCCCATTGTAAGCACTGTGTTAATTTATTGGGTCCAGGGGCTTCCTTTGTTGCTGCCCCTCTATTTTATCAAGAAGATGTCCTTCTCTAGGGACTGGGGTCTCTGCTGATAACATGCCCAGTGTATGTAAGATGAAGTCTCGCCATCCATACCAAAAAGGAGGATGTTAGTCTGGGTACTTTAGAGAAACAAGTCCACAGAAACTCATGTATAAGAGAGAGTTTTACATAAAGGCTAAGTGCACATCAAGAAAACATCCCAACCCAGTGTTGCCCAAACCCACAAGTCCAACATTAACCTATATATCTGACATCAATCCACGAAGTCCTCCTCCATCTCACAAAACCACACACTATGACACTGACTACAGGAGGAAAGCCGAATCAGTGAACATGTAAGCATCTCAGCGCTGGCAGGGGTCTCCACATGGCTGCTCCAGCACCCAGGGCTGCATGGGGGTAGGTCCGGGTGGCTTCTCCTCAGGGTTGTCTTGCAGGAAGTGAGCCTTGCCAGCTGAAGCAGGGAACTGGCTAAGGCAGCTGCACCCTGGTCCGACCATCACAAAGCAAGAGACTCGAGAACTAGAAAGGCGAGGTTCACCGAGCCCTTTATCCTGCCCACCTGTGTTTACCGGCCAGGTTGGCACAATAAACTAACTACCTCAAGGATCATTCTGGCTGTGCTTCTTCCAAGGCATATTTGCTTGTCTTCTATGGAATATAGTAAGTAGTTATTATTCTAGCCATTTCTAATCTTCTCCTGCTTAGAAAAGAGGAGAGAATGAATCCATGGATTGACCCCTAACTACTGTACCTTTATTAGTGTTGTGATTGTGTGCAACTAATAGCTCATTGAAACAAAAAGCTCTATGGAAAAGAAGGAGGACCACCCAACTGGCCCAACTTTCCCATCTTAGGGGTAAGGAAACTGAGCTCCAGAAAGTGGCTTGTATAAAATCATACCAAAGGAAGTGAGGCATCCTAGACTACTTCCAACCTGTTCAACAGACACATGAGGGGGCTTCACAAAGTTGCAGGAAAAATCCATGATTAATTTCACCTTTTCATGAAGTTTTTGAAGCCCTTTTGTAGATAGTCTCTGTTACATACCTGGACCTGGCTCTTTAGTAGCTCATTGTCAATGCAAGACCCCAGGTTTTTTGATAGCAAGCCCACTTATGATTCTCGCCCATAAAATTGCCAGAGTGGTTTAATACGACCAATTAAATACTACCAACTTAAAGCACCCTATTCCTCTTGAAGGAGTCCTGGTGGTATAGTGGTTATAAGTTGGGTTGTTTACTGAAAGGTCAGCAGTTTGAAACCACCAGCTGCTCCTTGGGAGAGAGACAGGGTTTTCTACTTCTGTAAAGAGTTACAATCTTGAAAACTCACTGCATTAGTATTGACTCAATGGCAGGGAGTTTGGTTTTGGCTTTATCTTTTCTTGGCCTGTCTTTAAAAGAGAGGACTATACGATACTAATTTCACACTAAGTATGAATGGCTTTGCTTAAGACTTACTTAGTCAATCTGCTTCTCTGTGTTTAAGAGGGTACCCACTGATAACTGTATGATTTAGGACGAAGGATTAAGAAGAGGGAGAGGAGATTGCTTGACAGATACAGAAAAGAGCATTGAGGTGGCAGGGGTGGATGGTGGGTTTGGAATTGCTGGAGACAAACCTTGCCTACTTTACGCTTTTACCTGGACCCTTTCCAGGACCTGGAGTATTGCATATGGTACCATAGGGTCTTTAGAGGTCAGATCGCTTAAGTAAAATTATAAGCATTGACTTGCAAGTGACATTGTGATAATTCTTAACATAATCTGTAAATGTAGGTATTAAAGTATATCTACCCCCTAGGATTTCATTAGTACATACAAATAAAGTTCATAGATCCAAACTAACTGCCCTTCAGTCAATTCTGACTCATAGCAAGCCTATATTGTTTCCAAGTCTGGACACCTTTAAAGGAGCAGATAGAATAGTGCCCTCATGGCATAGGAATGCACACGGTACAGAAAGGTACCCTCAGGGCAGTCCTGATGGTAGAATGGTAGCTAGACTAGCTAACTGGAAGTGGTTGTAATTTGAGAATGGTCCTTGGACCAGTACATTGGTTTCATTTACACATCAAGAAGCCAGAGCCTTGAGAAAATTCTTGGAGAGGCTTTCTCTGCAAGATATCTTTCTTCTTGTTCTTTCTTAAAAATAATTTTATTGGGAGCTCGTACAATTCTTATCACAATCCATACATCCATCCGTTGTGTCAAGCACATTTGTATATTTGTTGCCATCATCATTCTCAAAATGTTTTCTTTCTACTTGAACCCTTCATATCAGCTCCTCATTTCCCCCCTACTCTCCCTTCTCCCCCTCTCTCATGAACCCTTGATCATTTATAAATTATTATTTTGCCATATCTTACACTGTCTGACATCTCCCTTCTCCCACTTTTCTGTTGTCCATCCCCCATAGAGGAGGTTATATGTAGATCCTTGTAATCGATTCCCCCTTTCTACTCCACCTTCCCTCCACCCTCCAGGTATCGCCACTCTCACTACTGGTCCTGAAGGGATCATCTGTCCTGTATTCCCTGTGTTTCCAGTTCCTAGCTATACCAGTGTATATCCTCTGGTCTAGCCAGATTTGTAAGGTAGAATTGGGATCACGATAGTCGGGGGTGGTGGGGTGGGGGAGGGAGGAAGCATTTAAGAACTAGAGGAAAGTTGTATGTTTCATCATTGATTCCCTGCACCCTGACTGGCTCGTCTCCTCCCCACGACCCTTCTGTAAGGGGGTATCCAGTAGCCTACTCATGGATTTTGGATCTCCACTCCGCACTCACCCTCATTTACAATGATATGATTTTTTGTTCTTTGTTGCCTGATACCTGATTCCTTTGACACCTCGTGGTCACACAGGTGACCACAGGCTGGTGTGCTTCTTCCATGTGGGCTTTGTTGCTTTGTGGCTGATGGCTAATACCTGGTCCCTTCTACACCTTGTGGTCTCACAGGCTGGCATGCTTCTTCCAGGTAGGCTTTGTTGCTTCTGAGCTAGATGGCTGCTTGTTTACCTGCAAGCCTTTAAGACCTCAGATGCTATACCTTTTGATAGCCGGGCATCATCAGCTTTCTTTACCACATTTGCTTATGCACCCATTTGTATTCAGTGATCATGTCGGGAAGGTGTACATCATGGTATGCCAATTTAATAGAACAAAGTGTTCTTGCATTGAGTAAGTATTTGAGTGGAGGTCCAATGTCCATCTGCTGCCTTAATACTAAAACTATAAATATATGTACATCGATCTATTTCCCCACCATCCTATATAAATATATTTTCATATGTACATGCCTGTATTTAGACCTCTATAAATACCCTTTGCCTCCTAGTTCTTTCCTCTATTTCCTTTTACTTTCCTCTTGTCCTACTATCATGCTCAGCCTTCATTTGGGTTTCAGTAATTTCTCTTGTGACATTGCCCTTGCTGAATCCCTACAAGATATCTTTCAATCTGTTGATTTTTTCACTGACTTTCAGAAGTAGCGAGTTCCAGGAGAGATAACCCAGATGCAGATTATAAACTTGCATGATGGACCTGTTCATGTGGGCCCACAGCCTCCTGGCAATGACCTCGGCTACACAACCAAGCAAAGAAAGGCCCTTAAGCAGGATTGGAGCCCAATGACTTCCCTCAATATTATCACTCCATGAACTCATGCTAGATCTCTGCACAGGTGGAGGTTCAAGTTTGAGGGCCATTGAACACCATCCATTTCCCTGTTGCATCATAATTAAACACCTGTGCTAAATAACATCTTACTGATCCACTGTGAAAATGTGCTGAGTGCTTAACAGTCCTTAACATTTTCCATCTCATACTTGGGAGGGGGGTCTCAGGTTATGTTTGGTCCTCTTAAAAGCTAAGTTTAACAGCTTCCTTCCACTCTATGGAAAACTCATGGAGGTGTGGATTTCAGTCCCTTTCGATGAAATTTACCAAAGAAAACGATTTGTACATTTGGAAGCCAGTTCTACTTTCTCAAAAGCAGAGGTATTTAAAATAGACCCTCCAACAGGGTGCTGACAAGAGAGCTCTGTTTGCGGTTTTTCCACATAACTGATGGAGTAAAGAGCATGTCTAGGAAGGCAATGACTTCGTGGTCAAGGTGGCTGTGCTAATGTAAGAAATCTGTACAAAGCAGGTAAACCAGTGGTGCTTTGTGCCACGAGGATCGGCAAAAAGGGGCCTTAGAGGCTGCATGGGCACACATACGACATACACCGATGTATCTTTGAATCGGTTCTCTTTCACTGGGAGCAGTGGACAGTGAGCAGCGCTGGCCCCATGCTAAAACTGAGACATGTGTGGTGTCCATGATTGAGTCATATCAGTCACTTTTATGAGTGGTCACTTACATGTTGGTGGTTGTGCCTCTTTGTCATTTCATTCCTTCTCTGTGTCAAATCAAGGAATAGTGATACCTAATGGACACTGTTTATATCATTTTAGCTCATCTTACTAGAAAAATGTACACCCCTGCTTTCACTGAGCATGACTGTATAATTTGGTATTCTTGTTTTGCTTTCTTCTGTTTTTCCCTCTTGATCTTTGAAATATCTTCAGTCCACTTTATAAATGTCTCTGCCTCCATACACCTCTTAAATATGAATTGCTCAACTACTTGTCATGTTCAACAGAAACTGAATAAGGTATATTTACCCATTTCTTATAAATGAGAAGGCTAGTACTGAGAGAGATTAAGATGTGTTTCAGTTGTCCTATACATTGGGCGTTAAGCAACCTCTCCAATACCAAAGTATGTGTACATTCTACTCAAGGGGAGGAGCTGTGTCTGTGATTGATACTTGGTAATTATTTTAATAATTATTCCTTAGACAATGGCTCCTCCCAACTAGCTATTTCCATTTGAAGTTTTCAATATCTAAAACGGAATTAAAATGCATGTTAAGGCATATCTTGGACAGCATCCAGAAACTAGAGAGAAATTAGGAAACTCTGATACATGATGTATAAAACCAATCTGCTAGATTTTCTTGATTTACTAATTTTAAATGATTATTTGGAGGGTAATTTCTACATTCAATTTTGTCATTTTATCTCATCGTACTAGAAAATTGATACCCCTGCTTTCACTGAGCATGCCCGTATAATTGACTTGTCTTGTCTTTTTGTTTTTTGTTTTCTTCTGCATTTCCTCTTGACCTTTGAAGGATTTTCTGTCAACTTCATAAACTTCTCTTCCCCCATACACCTCTTAAATATGAATTGCTCAATTGTCTCCGCTTACTTTAAGTACTGTCCGTAAGTGACTTCTAAGCCAGTGACTTTAAATACTTAACACTTTGACTATGTGCATTGTGGTTTCTCTACCTTTCATCTCTGTTCTGACTTCTAGAACAGCACAGTCAACTGCATGTTGATGTTATCACTTGAATGGACCGTGGGAGTCCCGACCTCATCTTTCTCAACACACATCATCCTGAATCCTATTTCACATCCTTGTTTACAATATTGCCATTTATCTAGATGCCCAGGTCAGAAAGTAAGGAGTTTTCCTGTTTTCTTCCCTTGGTACCAATCCCTTAAATATTTCTTCATCTCATCTCTTCGTTTTTATCTGTTCCTGGTCCTTAAGTTCAGACTTTTATCATTACTGCCTGGACTACTTCAGCTACTTTCTGAGTATTGCAATGATATTTTTGGAAATAGGGCAATCAATTAAAATGTTCAGTAATGTGCATGTGAAACAAAGGCTGTGGAGATGGAGAATGAGGGAAACTATGCCGGAGGAGGTGTGAAATGTGAAAAACACAAGAGAACAAAATGGTTAAGGGGTTGCAGGAGGATTCCTGGGCAGCCTGAGACCCACTCAAGCAAGTCGGACTCTCTAGAAGGCCCATTCTGCACACCAGCATGATGCCCCCAGAGCAGCTTTAGAGGTGAAGATTAAGCACAGATCGGGCTTTGGAGAGTGGGTTTTGTGGATGTAGAGACAGGGTGAATGTATTTTGTATATAAGGTGAACATAAATTAGTGTTCTGTTTCACAGATTTTGCTTTTTCTCTAATCATTGCAATAACGGAACTCAAGGCAATACTCATAATTATTTTAATAATTATTCCTTAGACAATGGGTCCTTCCAACTAGCTATTTCCATTTGAAGCTTTCAATATCTAAAACGGAATTAAAAAATGCATGTTAAGGCATATCTTGGACAGCATCCAGAAGCTAGAGAGAAATTAGGAAACTCTGATACATGATGTATAAAAGTTCACAGGTTACAATTCAGATGAGAAATGCTCAGGATAGAGTTATTCAGCCAGGACATGTTACAAAGCATTTTTAGGGCTCTCAATAAGTGTCCAAAGGGCCCACCACTCCACTGTGAGTCTCAATCTGAAAGCACTCAGCTCCAAGTACAGCTCAGAGGCCAATGAACTCTGCTCCCTGAATTCAGAGCCCAGAAGTATCCCACCCCACAAGCCAGCCGCTTGACCAAAAGCACTCAGCTTTACTTGATCTGTGGCTTGGGAAGGCCATTGTTCTCTCTCAGGCTTTGGCTCCTGGTACTGCTGCTGCTGCTGCTGCTTCTCTCAATGGTCTTCGGGACCAAGGAAGCTCCTTATGTTGGGATCTTGACATACAGAGAGTGCATTCTACTATTGGCTTTTGTTGGCAAGGAAACGCTCCTTGCTGCTTCTGAGATAGCTCACTTTATTCCCAGCAGGATGACAATCACAGCAGAATCATATAATACAGCCAGTGTCTTCCTCTACTGTCTTACACAGACCCACCAGGAAAAGGATGGAAACAAAAGCCATAGCTACAAGAGTCATATTAAACAATTCACCACATTGCATACAAAGGGAGAATTTTATTAGGTTGAATAATAGGCTGAATATTAGACCTAATCCTGAATAGCAAGAGCGAATCCTTGGAATCTATGAGTGTTACTTTATATAGCAAGAGGGACTTTGCTGGTAGGAGGCATCCTGGCTTGTTCTGGTGGGTCCTACCTGTAAGTCATCACAGTAGTCCATAAGGGGGAGATTTGAAAGCAAAAGTAGAGAAGATGATGTGATTATTAAAGCTATACGGGAGTGGTTCACTTAGAAGATGGAGGCAGGAGTCACCATGAAGGAATATAGGCAGCCTTGAGAAGCTGAAAAAGGCCAGGAAACAGATTTTCCTCTCAGAACCTCCAGAAAGAACCAGCTCTGCTGACACCTTTTTAGCCCAGGGAAACTACTTGCAGACTTATGACTTCCTTTACCATCAAAGAATAAACGTGTACCATTTTAAGCCACCAAGTTTGTAGGGATTTGTTACAGAAACGAGAAGCGAATACAGGCTGGATGCAGAGTTAGGGTTTTCAGAGATGAGACAGAAAAGAAAGCAGCAAGAGAGCCGGGTCAGCTGGAGCAGAGGCGTTGAAGTGACAGGCTGAGTAGCTCATTAGGATGGAAGTGGAGCTATGTAGGGCTTGATGGCGGGAGAGTAGACGGCACAAAGGCTTAGGAAAGCAGTGTAGGGCCATGAGATTACTCTTTCATAAAAACAACAACAGCTCTAAATTGGAGGAGTAATTTAATTATGGAAAGTCACTGGAGTTTTCTGTGAAAATCATTAGCAATGAGGGTCAGAGTCCATGTAAACACCCGTGTTCGTTTGTGCAAACAGCAAATAGTGAATTGAAAGGTGAAAAGGTATAAGAATGGGAGAGAATGCCAGTAAGTTTGTGGAAAAATTCCATTCTTCCATGAACATTGTGAGGCTTCCTCCTATAAGATTGTACTTTCCTGGAGATTATGGATTTTTCTAATAAACCTAGCAATGTTTTGCAAAACGATTTCTTGCATTTCCCAACTATGGGTTGATAAAGTGGCTTACAAGGTAATAAAAACACTAGCTTCAATAACATTGTAGGAAAATGTTGTTCAATCTGCATTGGAATAGAGATTTGAAAAAAAAACTTACAGGCTTGAAAATTTTCTTTTTGATAAAAACTAATAGACTAGTGAAACTTCGTGATGTTTTTGGTTGATTCAAAGAAATATAACAAGAAACCTATAGTTACAAATGAATATGTAATCAAATGATCAAGTTTGTGACTGGTGAAAAATAGTCCCAGCAAGCTTAGAACTACAACAAACACATATGAAAATCCATTGCATAATAATATTAGAAAATCCAAGACCTTTTGTAATTTGTATATTCATAGAACAAGAAACCAATGTTATTTGGAGATGCTAAAGAGGATTTAGTCCTTCTCAGTATTAGTTATTCCGACAGAAAATGTCTATTTGTACTGTTTCCCCAAGCTCATCACTTGGCACTATGGATGTACTCTTACAGGCCTTATATCAGATTCATAAGAATAATACTGAACTTTTTCCCTATGCCCCTTTTGCATTTTTTTTTAAACTTACCTCAGCGGACTCATGCTGTACTTGTCCTTTTATGCTTGGCTTACTTCACTTAGCATAAGTTCCTCCAGTTCTTCCCATGCAGCGATGTGCTTCATACATTCATCACTGCTTTTTAGCGATGCATAGTACTCCATTGCATGTATGTACCACAGCTTCATATACAAACATTCCTGGGGTGAGGACCAGGTACTATGGCAGGGATCATACCAAATACAGGCATACATATGGTAGACAACTAAATAGGAGGTGGAATATGGAAAAACAAATAAAAGGGTAGTGGGGGCACAGGGCACTAAACCACCCAAGGGGAAGGTATTGTTTATATCTCCACAGGGAAAGAGGGACCAGACTTCAACCCAGTGCTCCAAGATGTGAATGCAACATGCCGGCGTGGAGTAGGGAATCAGTGGAGAGGTCTGAGGGGGCAGCCCCAGTCCCAACTACTATTTGGACACCTGCCCCTAGCCCCAGAAGAATTTATTTCAAAGGACGGCACTGAATCTGAAGCTCCAGGAGAGGGACATATCTGATCAGAGCACACGGGAGCAGATGAAGGGGGAGGAGGAGAGAGTGGAGCACATCCTGGCCCTGGTCATGAGGAGGATGTTCCCGATTAGAGCAGCCAGTTCACAGAGAGGAATACATGGCCGGCCTCACTATAAGACATGACACCCCTCACTGACCCATAGCCCTACAGGAGACAACACACTGGGGGAATTGCGCCCCATCTGATACTGCCACACGGAGGCAAAACACTACGGGGGTGCAACAGAACAGCAAGCAAATGGGAACGGAGCGAGGTCCCCAGGGAATGCTAAAGGTGG
>NW_022107432.1:14859427-14869232 GCF_000313985.2 Echinops telfairi | reverse complement strand
GTGCCACATCCCTTGGTACATTTAACAGCTCTAGTTGTACAGTGGTTAAGGGACAGATGCTAACGGAAAAGATCACAATTTGAACCCACCAGATCCTCTGTAGAGAGAAGGTAAAATTTCCGTGAAGATTGCCAGTGTTGGAAATGCTACGGGGCCATTCAACTCAGCCCTATGGGGCTGCTCCAAGTCAGAGTTGACGAGAAGGCGGAGGTTTCCCCTGGGCTTTACCTAGGAAGGCTTATTTTCCTTTATCACAGCTCAGTGGATTAAGTGACTGTCACTTTTTTTCCTGCATCCCTTCTCTCTTCTGGGTTGTTAAGTACTTTTGTCACTGTAAACGCATGCAGCTTAACTATAAACCCATCCAAAGGAAAGCCCAAATTGCTCTGTTGTCAGTTGGACTCTAGGCCTTTGTTCTGTAAGCAATAAAATTATACATCCCAAGCTAACTGTAAATAGATGAGGTTCAGTATTACTTCTAGACGTAAACTTTGATGACTGATTTTTCCTTTAAAGGACTTCCTTCCACTTGATGTTTGTATATGCTAATGAATATTAAAGTAGGGCATTAAACCATGCAAGTAGAACTGGCATAGTAAGATAGGAAAATTCTCCTCTCTGTTCTGAACCCTGAGTTCATTACGTTCAGTACAAGCTACTTTCCTTTGAAACTGTTTCATATCAATCAATTCATTCATTCTAGCAATCATGAGAATAGTATAGCAATTACATAAAAATCATATTGTATACATGGATACAGATTGCTAAATCATACTCATGGGCTATATCTGGCCTAATGTATACTTTAAAAATGTTTTGTTGGAACAAAGCATGCCCATTTATTTATATATCACCTGTGGCAAGTTTAGCTTTGTCAGGACAGAGTTGAGTATTTAGGACAGGGTTTTAGAGTTTGCTGAGCCTGAGCTATTTCCCATCTTGCCCTTTAAGAGAAATTCTGCCAACTCTGTATCCGTGTTGCTGTTGGGGTTAGGTGCCATTGAGTGGGTTCTGACCATAGCACCAAAGAAAGCAATGCTGGTCTGTCCAGTGCCATCCTCACAACTGCCCCTGTGCTTTAACCCATGGCTGCAGTCACTGTGTCCATCCATCTCGTTGAGAGCCTTTTGCTTTCTCACTGTCCCTCCACTTGACCAAGCATGATGTCCTCCTCCAGGACCTGACTGGTCTCCCGTGAGAACGTGTCCAAAGGGTTTAAGACAAAGTCCCACCATCCTTGCCTCCAAGGAGCACTCTGACTGCTCCTCCTCCCAGACAGACTTGTTTATCCTATTTGCAGCCATGCTGCCTTTGATATTCTTCCCCAGCACCACACTTCAAACACATTGATTCTTCTTTGGCCTTCCTTATTCAACATCCAACTTTCACATGCCTAGGAGGCCATTGAAAATACTATGGAAGAAAACACATTATGGCTCAGGGAAGGTACATTCTCGTCCTCAAAGTAACTTCCCTGCTTTACAACATTCTCCAGAGGTCTGGGGCAACAGATTTGCTTAATGCAATGCATCTGTATTCGGGGGACAAATATATTTTTAACAATTAAATAATGCCTTTGGGGTCATATTGAACTCCAGAGATAATTTTTATTTAAACTTTTCTCAGATTATGTAAGGGCCTTGAAAATTCATTTCGGTATGCACACTTCATTTGTGCTGTCTTATACAATATGTTCTGGTTTTCATCTGTACAGGGCCTATTTATAGGAGGGGTCTTATAAATTTCTGGGAAAATTCCTTGATATTTTACGTATATTTTCTGTGAACTTTTTGAAGACTCCACATATAGTATCTACTTTCATTTTAAACTGATATTTTAAAAATTTTATTGTGAACTAGGCAAAGATTCACAGAGCAGATAATCATTTTTACATTTAACAATCCGAACTCATTTTGTTTCAACTGCTCATTGCCGGCCCTCAATGGACCATCACTTATCTGATGTTCTCCCTGTTTCTTGTGTCCATTCCCTCTTCTTTCCTGGCCCTCTAAAGGTTGTCCTTGGGTGAATGCTGTCCTTTTTATGTTAAATGGTTGATTCTTCTAACATAAATGTGAGTTCAGTTGCAGACAGTTCTGACATTTTTTTTTCATAACAAGTAAGCCTGGTCTCTTTTTATAGATAGGAAAAATTTTTGTATACCAAAAATGTGGTACCTGCCTCTTGATCTTTGTGACTGTGAACTTTGATCTTATGTCTGGTATCAAGGACTTACCTGTTTTAAATCTGTTAACACAGATGTCCACTGTGTGGAGTTTTATTCACAGTGAAGGGCACTCTCATGCACACATCACCTTTGGAATCCTCACTTTGTGTCAATGTAAACCGTGTTGTCATTTCTTGCAAAAGAGACTAGTAAGTGCTCATTTTCAGGAGGAGGAAGCCTCTTGAGCCTCAGCATCTTTGTTCTTGAGTTCTACACCATGCCCATGTTTATTTGGTAGCTATGTTTTTCTTACCTTATGTGTTATTAAGGGTCTGTTTCTTCCGTAAGACTCATCTATTTTATACTATAAGGCTTAGTGACCAGATTTTTGCATGCTGGACTGTGTATTGCCATTAACCTGTGACAGGAAGCACAGACTGCTCTGCTTCACACAATACTTTGCATCGGTAGTAAGGCGAACGAAGGCAAAGACTATCCAGAAGACTATCCAGTAGCAAAAGGGAGTGTGTTAGGCCAGGTTGACTAGAGAAACAAATCCAGAGACACTCATATAAGTGTAAGAAAGAGGTTTAAACCAAGAGCTAACTATATATCAGGAAAACATCCCATCCCAGTCCAGATCGAGTCCATAAGTCTGATAGAAGTCCATATGCCTGATAATAGTCCATAAATCCCTCTTCAGACTCACAGAGCTATATGAAATGATGCAGAATACAGGAGGATCACAGGCTGGTGGGTGTAAAGTCTTGTGGATCCAATGGCAGTGGAAGCAGGACAGGGTGGTGCAGGTCTCAGCGTGGCTCATCAACAGGAAGGTGGAGGCAGAGAGAGAGGGGAGGCTTCCAGGACTCTTCTTATGAGAAAGTCACCCCCACAAGGAGGCACCATTAGGCTGAGACCTGAATGACAGGCTAGATAGACTCCACCCTACACTTTTATGTCTTCAAATTGACGCGAAATTAAGTAACTACCACAAGGAATTATTCCCATCTCAATCAGAGGGGCAATCCACTCTACAGTGAAAACTCTAGATAAGGGTTAATTTATGTGGTAACTTGAGGGGGCAAATAAATTGACTATAAATTAAAGAGGGTTGGTTCTTACAAGTACTCAGTGAACTCTCTCTCCCAGGATTCCATTGCATTTTATATGTCCTACTGGTCTTGTAAATTGTAAGTCATTTGGATACTTTATGTAGTTGAGTTTTTGTTGATATCTTTATTTTTAAAGGACAGAAGTAGTAGAAATGGAATTATTTGAACTAATAATAATAAAATTTGGATTAAATGCATTCAGATCCTCCAAATAACTATTTCCATTTCATTGAATTAGTAGGAGATGTAGTAACTCTGCCCACAGGCAGAAGATAAATAAATTCAGAGAAGATATGAAACTGCTTTTATGGGTGATTTTGTAAAAGTGCATAGTTACATTTACCAAGGAAAAAATTTAGTTAGAATTAAAACTGTAAAGCTTCTTCTTTGAATTATATGTTAAGTCTGGTTGACCAGAGAAACAAATCCAGGGACACTCATACATATGTACGAGACAGCTTTATATCAAATAGCAATTGTATGTTGAAAAAACATCTTAGCCCAATCCAGATCAAGTCCATAAGTCCAACATTAGCCCATAAATCTCTCTTCAGACTCACACAGCCACATGCAATAATGCAAAATGCAGGAATATCACAAGCTGGTGGGTGAAAAGTCTTGTGGATCCAGTGGTGGTGGAAGCATCTCAGCACTAGCGGGGGTGGGGGGTGTGTGTGTCTCCATGTGGCTCCTTCAGTTCTCGGAGTGTGGCTCCTCAGGAAGAAGGTGAAGCAGGAAGGTTCTTGCAGGGATCAGCAAGTCTCTGTGTGGCTTGTAACAGGAAAATGAAGGCAGAGAGAGGAAGTTCCCAAAATCCTCATGCGAAGGCCATACCCACAAAGAGGCATCATCAGGCTGTGACTTGATTAACAGACTAGATTCCCCACCTACACTTATTTTATCAAGTTGACATGAAGTTGTGTAACTACCACAGACAAAAATGTGAAACCCAAACAGTCATGTTATTCCTTAGGCAAGCTGAAGGCTACATTTGGGAAGTTTAACTTTCTCTTTGTATAGATTTTTATTGATAAGATTTTGTAATCAGTGAGCCTCCTCTATTACCCACTCTATCTTCTAGTTGACTGGCAAGCACTAAAACAGGTTCACCTAAATGTGTCCTCTCCTTGTTGTTAGATGGCCTTGGGTCAGTTCTGACTCACAGCGGCCCTCTGTGCAACCAAACAAAACACTGCTCGGTCCTGAGCAGTCCTCACAATTGCTACCATGTTTGAGCCCGTGGCTGCAGTCACAGTTTCCGTTCATTCTGTGTAGGGGTTCTGCTTTTCAACACTTCAATGCAGTCTTGTGTAGCAGGTTTACCCAATGCACTGCATTGGTCGATCTCTTGACAGCTGCTCCCAAGCGCATCGAGGATCCAACAAAGGCAAAATACTTGACAACTTCTATCTGTTCTCCGATTATCATGATGTTACCTATTGGTACACATATGAAGATTTCGGTTTTCTTTACATTCAATTGTAATCCATATTCAAGGCTGCAATCCTTGGTCTTCATCAGCAAGTGCTTTAAGTACTCCTCACTTTGGGGAAGTAAGTTTGTGTCATATGTATATTGAAGATTGTTAATAATTCTCCCTCCAAATTTTATGCTGCATTTTTCTCCATATCATCCAACTTTTCTGATTTAATAAGTATGATGAGAGGATAGACGCATGATTTTAAATTATGCACCATCCCCCTGTTCTCTTCACTCAGCTGCCTCTGGGTCCATGTACAGATTCTGAATAAGCACAATGAAGTATTCTGGAATTCCTATTCTTCTCAAGACTATCCATAATTTATTATGGTCCACACAGTCGAATGCTTTTGTATAGTCCATAAAACACAAGCTGTCTTTCTCGCACTCTCTGCTTCGGCCAAGACCCATCAGCAATGTCAGCCAATCTCTTCAATTTTCCTAGTTCCGTGTCCTTTTCTGAATCCAGCCTGAACCCCTGGCAGCTCCCAGTCAATGTACTGCTGCAACGATGGCTGGGTGATAGTCAGCACAAATTTACTTGCATATGGTATCAATGATATTGTTCTACAGTCTTCACCTTTTTTTGCGTCACCTTTCTTTGGAATGGGTACAAACATACATCTCTTTCAGTCAGTTGGTCAGCTGTCTTCCAAATTTCCATGCGGAGATGAGTGAGTGCTTCCAGTGCTTCAGCTTGCTGAAACTTCTCAATTTGTATTCCATCAATTCCTGCAGCCTTGTGTTTGGCTAATACCTTCAGTTCAGATTGGACTTCTTTTAAAAATACCATTGATTCTTGATCATATTCTCTCTTGGAATTGTTGAATGTTGGCTAGTTCTTTTTGGTACAATGATCATATATTTTTCTCATCTTATTTTGATGCTTCCTACATCATTCAATATTTTGCCCACAGAATCTTTCAACACAGCCAACTTGGGGCTTGGCTTTTTCCCAGTTCTTTCACGTTAAATTATGCTGAGTGTGTTCTTCTGTTTTGGTTTTTGAACTCTAGGTCTTTACAAATTTCTCCTAAGGAAGGCTTAAAAACCCAGATTAAGAGTGTTGTGACTATCCCATTTGGTTCATTTGGCATTATGCTTTTAAACATAGCTTTCATGAATAACTTGCTGGTGGGTGGTATTACCCCACACATACGAAGTGTTCTTTGTCACCTTGCTAGAAATGGCTCAAAATGAAAGGCTTCTTTAAGCAGCGCAACTCTTCAATTTGCGTGTTTTCCTGGGGGCTTGGAATGCCTTTCTTCTCTCCATGCTAGGCTGTGGTCACCTTTCTCTGCTTTCCTGCTTTCCGTTCATACCTTTAGTCCTTTACAAAAACCATTTCAATGCCAGCCATCCTAGGTTTAAATTCCTAATCCATCACTGGCCAAGAAAGTTATGTAATCTCATCTCTCAAATGGAAAATATAATAACACTCTTTAACTCATAGAGTTATATAATGAATAAGTATTTTAAAGGGCTTAGAATGTTTCATGTTACAATATGCCATGGTTTATCCCATGAAGGTGCCCGTGTTAGATTATAAAGTAAAATTCCACTCTGCAATGTGCATATCTATGGACCTGTACCGAGTAAGCAACCATTTGAATGTTAGTTATTATTGAGCTGAATATCAGCTGTATTTGAGCTTAAATTTCTGAGCACCACATTTGAGGGAGGTTATAGCTTAAAGGGGAAACCCTAAGTCCACGTAAGAGTTTTCACATAAATTCAGCCTCCACTGAATTCTTTTTGCCCATTTATGAGCCGTGTGACTTGTCTTGTCCTCAGAAACAGTACATTAGAGGGTGCAATAAGGCCACCCCATTCTGAACTTAGTTCAGAAATGGTTGGCCTAGCCCTTAAGTGTGTCCTTAATAGAAATTGGGGTACCAAGATCGCATGGCCTTGAGTCATATCCTAAATACCTTGGTCAAAAGGTCCTGAACCGATCTTGTAAACTCTTCTGTCTAGCATAAGGTGCATGTTCCTACCACGGCACTATTCCCGCTTCGGTGGTCTCTTCCACAACTGCACCCAATCGTGATTTTGTGACATTGTAAGAGTTTCTGTTGCCCTCCATGCCTCATTTAAGGGACTATGTTTCCATAAACCCTTTGACACTCTTATGATCTCCTTTATCAGGATGAAGTGTCTTCATTTTTGTTCTCTTTAAAGCATCATACATGTTCTCGCTGTACATTTTGAGATTCAGGGTCTCTTTTTCTCCCCCGCAAACACAACTTAGCTTTATTTTAAGCCTCACTCCGGTCTTACCATTCCTTCTTCCCTTGTTTTCTTTATCCACTTTGCCTTCATTCTTTCTTAGAATCCTTTTCCCAACTGATCTTCCGGGCTCCATATACGTCTTAGGGCTTATGTCTCTTCTATGATTTCTCTACTTATATGTCATTTATTGTGCCCATTGTTACCTTATTTTCCAACTGCACCCCAATATTGGTATTATCTTTCTTGGGTGAAATGGAAATCGATGGCACCATTCTTTTGATTGATTCTCCTCAAGGGTGTGTATTCATATGTAATTAATTAAGGTCTGGGGCCCCTCAGAATATAAAAATATTAGAATCAGAGCATAACACCAAAAGGAAGGAAACTGTGGGATTTATATTTCTCTTTAAATTAGGACATGGCAGATGGTTCTGGCTAGCATATGAAGCCTGAGTAGCTACCACTTTTCTGCCCGTCCTTTATCCACTCAGATGCATTTATAGATACATTTTTACCTTCATCTTGGTAATGACCAGGTGTCTGGATCTTTGAACAGCCAAGAGTTTTTCTGAAGTCTGTGTTTCTCTATCGGAGCAATACCGTGTGGTTGCAAGGAGCTCTCCTTTACCATGTGTGAGCTCTGCTGATTTCGGAAGAAGGATGGATGCCTTCTGAGCAAAGGCAAAAGCACTCACCTGTCTCCATCCCTCACGCTGGCTCTGGCTCTTTGGTTCCCTGGTCATTATATCCTAACTCCGCTTTAGAAATCCCAGGCAGGCATTTAGTTGATCTTTTCCTTCGCCCAAGGGCATTCCCAGAATCATGATCTCAGTGATTCAAAAACTCTTCTTGCTCATAGCTGTCATTTGTTTCTGTGTTCAGAGTTCCAGTTGAGCAAGATTCCAGATGTTTTCTTTAACACGTATCATTGCTTTGTCATTACTGGAAAGAAGAAACACTGGGTGCCACGCAGTGGCTGTTTGAACAGCTGTAAATATGTTATCTTTATTGTAAAGTTAACATCGAAGACATTCAGAAAGAGGTAGGTGGCCAGTAGTTATGCATTATCGCTATCATTGATAATGATTACATTTATACTGTGCCTTGTGGTTGACAAATTAGATTCACACATTATGTAGAATGATTTTTACTACAACGTTGTGTTGTGTCTTTAGGAATTAAAGCCAGTTCTCATTCTAAGTCTTTTGACACCTGATTCAATAGTATTAAGCTTCTCCTAGTTGCACAAGCTGCATTATCACCAATTCACTTTCTTATCAAATGAGCTTATAGGAAAGCCTGTACGAAAGGTAACAATATGTGGACTGGGCATCGCTCAGGCTCTTTAGACAAAAGCTAACTTTTTCTAGGTGAAGGATCATTAAATAATACTGACTGATCATATTTACAAAATGTTCTCCTGAACTAAAATGGCACAAAAAATTTTCTATTTTTTTAAGTGATATTGAAAAAGGAGAAAGAGGATGTGTTTATAGCATTTTACCTATGGCCATTTACAGGAAAACTTTGCCGACCTTTATTATAAATAATAAGAAAGAGAGAAAACACTAGGTAAGAATTCAAAGTTGGGAGAGATTATTTCCCACTGTAGGAGAGGAGAATGCACGATGACTTGATCTTAGGGGACGGAACTGTCTCAGCAACTCTCAGAATGAAGATTTATTCCTGGAAAGAAGAAAGAGGAAGAGATGTATGCCAAAGATATGTCCCTGAATATAGATCAGAGACTTGTGATGTGTTTTAGCAAGCAATACAGAACATACTGTTATGCAATTTCATGGAGTGTTTAATTCATTAAAAAAATCAAATAAAATGTAATAAGTGTACACTGCTTTAGTTATCTTCATAGTTATTTGACTAAGTTTTCTTATATTTTTTCTTGTCACTTTTAAGCTATCTTAGGTATAAATTTGTTGATTTACTTTGAATTCTCAAGATTATTTGTAAAAGTTACTTGAATGGTTCTCTTATTGGCTGTTTAATGTCCGTCATAGCTTAGTGTATCCCATTTTAAACTCTTGGTATTTATGACGTCTGCTTTCTTGATTTAATGTTTACAAAACTTTTGGAATAATCAAATTTTAGTTTTATTGATCATCTATATCGAAAGCTTTTGTTTCCTATTTCCTTAATTTCTTTTCTTGTTTTATTATTTTCCTTCTTCTGCCTTCCTTCTCTTTCGCTTCCCACCTTCTTCTCTAATAAGTATCTTTAGTGCTATAATATTCTCTTTGGTATTGTTTCAATGATGTTTCACATATTTGCATATGTAATACTTTCAATATAATTCAATTAATATTTTAAAATGTACATGATAATGTCTCCCTTGATCAATCAGTTATGTGGGAGTGTGTTCATAAATGTCCAAACATACAAGAGTCTTTTAGCTACCTTTATTATTAATTTCGGAGTCAAATGTGCTCTGAGCAAATCATCAGAGAAGCTGGATCATATGAAGAAGAATGCGGCATCAGGATTGGAAGAAGGCTTATTAACAACCTGCGATGTGCAGATGACACCGTCTTGCTTGCTGAAAGTCAGGGGGACTTGAAACACTGCTGATGAAGAGCAAGTATTTCAGCCTTCAGTATGGAGCATGACAATGTAAAGAACACCAACATTCTCACAACTGAGCCAATAGGTAAAACTGCAATAAATGGAGAAACAGTTGAAGTTGTCACAGATTTTGCTTTACTTGGATCCATAATCAATGATCATGGAAGCAGCAGTCAAGAGATCAGAGATGCATTGCATTCGGTAAATCTACTACAAAAGACCTTTTTACAGTATT
>NW_022107432.1:14855951-14857041 GCF_000313985.2 Echinops telfairi | reverse complement strand
TTGTTTTCTCCTCCAGACTGTTCATGCAGCCTATCTCATCTAGATAGACTTGCATAGATAATAATATGCACAAAAAAACAAGGCATAACAAGACAAAGTGACAAAAGAGAACACAATGACAACAACAAAGAAAACCAATGACCAAGGAAAAAATAAATTAATTAAAGAAACAAAAGAAAAGCCTGTAAATAGATCAAAGTCTGTTTTAGACCTCTAGGTGTGTCTTCCAGTCAAGTCCAACGGGTGCTCTGGCCCCAGAGTCTATCCTTTGTACTCCATTGGGAGCTCCCAACTCTGCTCCCACCATTGTTTTGCTGCACTCCTTTAGTGTTTTGCCTCAGTGTCATGGGGTCAGTCCAGGCCAATCCAGACACTGAGTCTTCAGTGTTGTTCCCTGTAGGGCCATGGGTCAGCGAGAGACATCGTGTCTCATAGTGGGATCAGCCATATGGTCCACTCTGTGCATTGGCTGTTCGGAGCGGGGATATCATTCTCCAGGCCTGGTGGGCCAGGATGTGCTCCTCTCTCTCTTCCTCTCCATCATTTGCTCCCGTGTGTTCTGATCAGACATGTCAGAACATGTCCCCTAGCTGCAGCTTCAG
The DNA here is from genome assembly GCF_000313985.2 of Echinops telfairi. NCBI lineage: Eukaryota > Metazoa > Chordata > Mammalia > Afrosoricida > Tenrecidae > Echinops > Echinops telfairi. The sequence continues at coordinate 14,856,439 of NW_022107432.1, read as the reverse complement.
TGCCATCCTCTAAAGTAAATTCTTCTGGGGAGAGGGACAGGTGTCCACATACCTGGTATGGGGACCTGGCCCTCCACTGGCTCCCCTCTCCATGACGGCATGCTGCCTTTGCACCCCAAAACACCAGACTATGTCTGGTCCCTCTTTCCCTGTGGAGATATAAATAATACCCTCCCCTTGGGTGGGTTAGTGCCCTGTTCCCCTGCTACACAGTTTTATCTTTTTCTTTTTCCTCCTCCCTCTGCCCCTCATTTTTAGTTGGCTACCATATGTATCCCTGGAATTTGGTCTGGCCCCTGCCATACTACCTGGACCTCCCCCTGGAATGTTTGTATACAATAGCTTTTTCCATGTGCCCCTTTTGCATTTCTTTCTTTTTTTTCTTCTACAAAGTATATTTTGTGTGACTCTAATATCAGTACAATAGCTATCTGGGGTATTACTTACATGGATTATCTTTGTCGATCTTTTAACTTTCTAATTATCTG
>NW_022107432.1:14850491-14854752 GCF_000313985.2 Echinops telfairi | reverse complement strand
CAACTTTTGTTTCATTGTGTGTCTTGGTGGAGGGAACTATAAACGGAGCCATTTTTATGCCTCTTTGATGCTTGCAGACAATTTTGAGTAGGTGTAGAATTCTAGGCTGACAGCTGCTTCTCCCAGCATATGAGACATGCTGTCCCATTAACTGCTTTTTAGGCTGTTTGGCTTTTTGTGATGAAGAGACAATAGTTGCTTTGTCTCTCTTTTGCTTTAGAGTTCTGGGATGTGTCTTTAGGTGATTTCTAAAATTGATTCCGTTTTGGAGAACCAAGTCTCCTGAAACTGTGACTTAGTACACGTCATCATGTTTGAGACATTCTCTGCCAATGTCTCTTCAAAGATTGCCTCTGCCACAAGTTCCTTCCCTCGTCTCCTTCGGGGTCTCCAGACTCTATCACTCCAGATAGTCCTTGTGTCTCTTAGCCTGTGCTGTGTTTGCTTTCTCTCTCATGTACTTTGGATAATTACATTAGCCCTTTCATCCAAATGCCCAATTCTTTCTTCAGTTTGTCTAATCTATGTTGTTTTTTATTTTAGTTTCTAATTTCAGTCTGTTTTATTTCGATGAATTTGATTTTATTATGTTCCTTATCTGCTATCTTTTAAATTCTGCTATTTTTGTTCCCCAGAACACAATCATTTTATGAATAAAAAAGGATAGTAAATACAGTTATTTGTTATCTTTATCTGATAACTATAATGCATCATTTATTCATTCCAATGACTAATGCTTGGGGGAATTCTGGTATTGGCAAAGGTTATTGAACATGTCGTGTCCTGCAAATTGGTTTTCAAACAAGTACCGATAGAAGGCTCTTTAGAAGGGAGGATGGCAAAATCTTGTGTCCATTGGACAGGTTATCAGGAAGATATCATGCTTGGTAAAGTAGAGGATCAATGAAAAAAAGGAAGACCCTCAATGAGATGAATTGATCCCAAGGCTTGAACTATTGGCCCAAACATATCAACGATTGTGAGGTTCATGCAACACCAGCACTGTCTCATTCTGCCGTCCATGGGTTTGCTGTGAGTGGGAACTAGTGTTAAAGTCCTAACAATAACAACAACAACAACAACAACAACAACAACAAATGTTTTGGGAGGCCTTTTCTATTTTCTCTCATCCCTACTGCTTCTTTTTCGGTCTTCCTTGTTGTTGTGTCTATATTATTTTAACTGTGTGCCTCATTTTTATAATAACATTATTTATGGGAATTCTTTGGGTGCTAAAATGAAATGCAAACCCAAGAGTCAGCTTTCATTTTGGTCTGTCAGGTGCCAATGGACAAGATGAATCTAAAACCAAACCAAACTCACTGCCATGAGTCGATGGCAACTCACAGTGACCCTTTAGGACAGATTAGAACTGCCCTGGTGGGTTCTTGAGACTGAAACTCTTTTGGTTTTTTTAATTATTATTTTTAAATTGTTTTATTAGGGGCTCATACAACTTTTATCACAATCCATACACACATCAATTGTGTAAAGCACATTTGTACATTCATTGCCCTCATTATTCTCAAAACATTTGCTTTCCCCTTAACCCCCTGGCATCAGGTCCTCATTTTTCCCCTCCCTCCCTGCTCCCCCCTCCCTCATGAACCCTTGATAATTAATAAATTATTATTTTGTCATATCTTGCCCTGTCTGACGTCTCCCTTCACCCACTTTTCTGTTGTCTGTCCCCCAGGGAGGAGGTCACATGTAGATCCTTGTAGTTGGTTCCCCCTTTTCCAACCCACCCTTCCTCCACCCTCCCAGTATCACCACTCACACCACTGGTCCTGAAGGGTTCATCTGCCCTGGATTCCCTGTGTTTCCGGTTCCTATCTGTACCAGTGTACATCCTCTGGTCCAGCCAGACTTGCAAGGTAGAATTCAGATCATGATAGTTGGGGGTTGGGGGGTGGGAGGTGTGGAGGAAGCATTTAGAAACTAGAGGAGAGTTGTATTTTTCATCGTTGCTACATCGCACCCTGACTGGCTCATCTCCTCTCCAAGACCCTTCTGCAAGGTGATCTCCAGTGGCCTACAAATGAGTACTCCCTCAATGCAAGAATAATTTCTTCTATTAAATTGGCATTCTATGATGCTCACCTTCCCGACACAACCACTGAAGTCAAAGTGGGTGAATAAGCAAATGTGGTGAAGAAAGCTGATGGTGCTTGGCTTTCAAAAGACATAGTGTCTGGGGTCTTAAGAACCTGAAGGTAAACAAGCGGCCATCTAGCTCAGAAGCAACAAAGCCCACATGGAAGAAGCACACCATCCTGTGCAATCACAAGTCTGAAACTCTTTACAGGAGTAAAATGCCCTGTCTTTCTCCCTTGGAGGAGAGTAGCTGATGGTTTTGAAGTACTGATCTAACAGGACAGTGTGTAACCACTAGGCAACCAGAGCTCCTTCTACAGAGATAGGGCTACTTTAAAGTTATGGCTTCTAATTTTTATGTTGTCATCATCTTGGTGTGGTTTTTGAAAACCAGGCATGATGAGATTGTGTGTTACAAATTTAATTATTGAGGACAAGCTTGTGTTATAGACATGATTCTTCTCACACACACACACACCCAGACACCAAGACAACTTTACTGATGATGGTAAGTGAGCGTGCTTTACTTCTGGTTCATCCTTACTCTGAGTTTCAACACCAAGTATGGGGGAATATCCTGTGAACTTCCCCTTGGGCAGATTCTGACTTTGGACCATCCTACAGACACAAAGAGAACCGAAAGCCAGTTTCCTTAATTCAGCAAGTGCCATAGAGTAAAAGCTACTTCACTTAATTCTCTGTACTAGAGAGTTTACTCAAATGTTAACCTGATAATTCTTTATTAGTTTTCCTAGTATTTTATGACTTAGATGATCAAAAAGAATTATTATATTTTACAATCATATTTAGTTGTGTGTATGGGAGAGAATGAAGGAGTGCTTTTAATCACATCCCCAAACTTTCAGCCATTTCACATTTGTATGTAACACCTATCTTATTCTGAAATGCAAGCAGGGTAATTTTATTTAGTTTTATTTCATTTACGTGCATGCTATTTGATCTATTTAGTTAAGAAGTTCAGAATAGTTTTTACACAGAATTTGAAAATGCTTCCTAAGTAGTAGAAAATAGGAAACAACAAAAAACACACATGCCCATTAGAAACAGGGGTTGTCACAGGCTCTTTATGCTTTGTCTTGTCCTACATACATGGATGGAAATTTTCTATCAAGACAAGTAGATGAAAAATATTAGAGAATTTTGCTAAGCAATTTCATTTGTGCCAGCCATGGAGTAACACATTCGAGAAACTCAGCAGTCATTTGTACAAAGTATATAAGGACATCTTCTTAAACTCACTTACCCATTGCTTATCAGGACAATACTTTCCTACTTAGTGTTTATGAATTCTTTTTAGAATAAAATATCCAATACATGTTTTTATGAGTCTTAGTGCTGCAAATAAAATTTAGCAATTGAGCAACCAAATAATATAGGAAGGAATTTGAAGCATCAATCTGTGTGTGTGTGTGTGTGTGTGAGAGAGAGAGAGAGAGAGAGAGTTTTTCCCCTTTTAGATAGCTACAGTGGAATAGGACACAGAGTTGCATGATGATGTTTGGGTTCATATTACCTATCTACTTAAAGACTTTGTTTTCTTATTTGAGAAAGAGGAGTAATAAGTATATGTAACCCACAGATGTGGGTTGACAATTAAATGAGTTAATATCACATGGAATATGCTTAGAGCTAAGCCTGCTGCTTAGTTAATCATGCTGTGTTTAAAGGGAAAAAGACCACAATGAGTTCAGTTCATAATGAATATGGAGGGAAAACAAATCCTCCTGGGAGAAGTGCACTTGTATGTATGGTTGTATGTGTTTCCACTTGTACGTATGGTTGTATGTATGTTTCCACTTGTACATATGGTTGTGTATTGTTGAGTTGATTCTGAATCGTAAGGACCCTATGTGATGGAGTAGAATTTCCCATAGGGCTTCTGGGCTCATCATCTTTATGGGAGCCGATGACTGTTTTTTCTTTCCTCCCACAAAACTCCTGGGTGTATTTGAACCACTAACTTTCAGGTTAGTAGCTCAACACTTAACCATTGGACCACCAGAGTGCCTTTCTTTTCCATCTAGCACATCAATTTTAGCGAGTCAGATATAATAAGGATGGACATATCTGAAGAGAGCACATGGGAGGAGATGAAGGGGAAGGAGGAGAGAGTGGAGCACATCCTGGCCCACTAGACCTTGAG
>NW_022107432.1:14822545-14848879 GCF_000313985.2 Echinops telfairi | reverse complement strand
AGGGAGGGGAAAAATGAGGACCTGATGCCAGGGGCTTAAGGGGAGAGCAAATGTTTTGAGAATGATGAGGGCAATGACTGTACAAATGTGCTTTACACAATTGATGTATGTATGAATTGTGTTAAGAGTTGTATGAGCCCCTAATAAAATGATTTTTAAAAAAAAAAAGGATTGAGAGCAGTGGGTTGATAAAGAATGGACAGGAGATAGGAATTTAAGAAAAATGTACAGAAGTGCTATTCTTTGCCTACTTCATCATAAACCAAGGTACATTGTTGCTCTATAACTCTCATTAACTTCTCTGATAATAGGCCAACTTCTCTTTTCCAGAAGCCAATAAGTATACAGGCTGCTTTTTGTTTTTTAACCCAGGAATATATTAAGTAAGGTTGAACATGAATTGTTCTTGTGCCACTGGGGGGTGGGCAGTGTCTGAGTTAATTTAATTCTCAAGTGTATTCCTTCGCTGAATAATAATGACATTGTCTTTTAATTATGTAGACATTAGCTTCCATCCACATGTGTGTTGGAGACCATTTAGGAAAAAAATCCTAGAAAGAACAATATTCTGGTTTTATTGTAGACCCCCACTGTTAAATATCTCACAGGCTAATGTTTAATCACATTCTCAGTCTTGCACAGTTCTTGATAATAATTAACCTGAAATAACTACTTCCATACGTGAGCTGGGGACACATTTGATTTTCTTGTTTCAATTTCCTTTCTCAGGAAGTTAAATGGTTAAAACTTGCAGATCTAAATTGTCCGTGAATAGGCATAAGAGGAAAGAGACCAGGAAAAGGGGAGATTGATAGGTATGTGTACACAGCCATGTGCCACATAGTATTTGTTGGGACAACATCCAACTGCACATAAGTCCGTGATCCCATACGGTTTATTAGTGCTCAGAAATCCTGAGAGGAGAATGGAATGTAACTAACACAGCAGCTTCCTGTATGCAACACGTGTATCTCATGTCTCTTGTATAACAAGTGATTTCCAGGTCTATAATGATATAAATCCATGATCATTGAGCCAATTCTGAGTCAGAGCAAACATAGATATAGTTTCCGAGGCTATGAACTGTTATGGGAACAGATATATATAGTACATTTATAACTTATAATACATAGCTCTTGATAGTCATAATAAGTGTCTATGCAACTGTCATATACATGCACTGTATTATAGTTTCCATCTAAAAAAGTGTACCACATCACAGTACTTGCTTCGACTTGTTGACAGCAGCATTGAATCGCATGTAATACTCATCTCTTGAGTGTCATAGTATTACCTTTCAACTGAATTTTCTTTTGAAAATATTACTGTGAAGTCCATCCTGGCTCTTCAGTAAAATCAGCAGCATCAAGTAGCAAAGGAGAAATGCCAGTTTGGGAGTGAAACAAAAAGCTATTAAACAACAACAACATAGAAAATGCTATTGCTGCCATTTTAGGCATGTCACACTTGAAATCATGAAGATCCTCAAAATCAAAGGAAAAAATCTCCAAGGTGTTAAAGGATCAGCTCTATTGAAAAGCTGGAACTGATTGTGATGATGTATGTTCAACTCTTTTAAAAAGTGAACTAACACTGGTAGTGTATTTTTGTATCAAAAATACTACTATGAGAAAAAAATCAAAGTTGATCAATGGCTACCATGGATGAAAGAGGAAGAGATTTTGCTTAGGGGACATTGAATTTATGTTCATGACTCTGGAATAATTTGGAAAAGGATATAAATAATGGTTCCATAACAAAGTATAATCAATGACACTGAAATATACATGTAAAAGGTGTTGAGTTGGAGAATGTTTTGCGGTGCATATTTTTGCTATTATTGAAAAATTTAGAGTACAACAAAGTAAGAATGGATACAACAAAGAAGAAATGTATGATACGTGGAAGTGACAATAAAACTGAAATAAAAATAAACTAATAAAATTTAATTTAAAAGCTATAAGATAACACAAAATATGGAAAGGACCTATATCAGATGCGGGGAAATTGCTGAGAGTTTGAATTGAGGATCAAACACAAAGCAAATCCCTCTCAGCACAGTGAGGATCACTACTGAGGCCTGAAGCCTGTGTTGGATACGTAAAGAAAAAGCAAGACCAGGTTCTGATAGGATGTTTTCACAATGTCTAATTCACAAAGCATCCGATTTCACAGACCATATTACAGATTAAGCCATACCTGACTGTATTAGCTAATAGCAAACCAAATCTTCATGGGATAATTAAAGACTATGTTAAAAGGAATGATTCTTGTCAATATCATCTTACCAAAATATTTGCATGTTTGAAACTTGGGAATCAGCTATGGTGATGTCTTTTCTTTCCTTTTTCTGGTAGCCAAAGTCAAGAGCATCTGATCTCTGGGTAGTGTCGATGGAGCAACTGGCAGTTCTAAAAAACATGCCATTTACATATACATGTCTTTCTCTTCATTACCTCTGACTCAAGGAGCCCTGGTGGCACAGTGGGTTAAGCACTGAACTGCTAACTGAAAAGGGAGCAGTTGAAATCCACCAGCCATTCTCCTGGAGAAAGAGGAGGCAGTCTACGCTGTACAGACTGATGGTATCAGGAACCCCATGGAATCGCTTTATCTGGCCTATAGGGTCTCTAAGAATTGGAATCAACTTAATGACAGCAGATTTAATAGGTCAAATATATCATATAATACATGTTTTGACATGTATATGTTTTGACATATGTGTATGTATATGTTTTGACATATGTATATGTATATAGTTGATATAATATGTATATGTATATATACATATACATATTATATGTATGTGTATGATATAATATGTATATGTATATAGTTGATTTAAATATTTAGGCACTGAATTATGAATTTTTCAGTTAATTCTGACAAAAGATCTATAATTACATATTTGAAATTAAAGCAATTTTATAAATCAGCAAATGAGTTTAGAGATTGTGCTAGTTTTTTTTTCACCCCAACTTTGTGATCCCCACCTTGTTAGAAGACCATCTATCACCACCACCATGGCCATAAATATCTTGTGTGTGGAGGTCTCTTCCCAGTCTCATAGTCAGTTGGCAAAATTTGCCTGGGCCAATAGGATACAAGAAGGCAAGTTCCAAGCAGAAGCTTTGAGGCATCTCATGTTTCTGCCATCTTCTGTGCTTGTCCTTCTGCCACAGAGGTCATCTCCCAAATAAGGGCTCTTTCTTCCGTCAGAATGAGAATCCGCATGAAACACAGTCAGCACAGACAACCCTTAGTTTCAAAGTGGAACCAAAGTCAGGAAGAGACGTTTTTGTTCCAAGACAATGCGATTTGGGGTTGTTTCTTACTATGGCAAAGTTGACTGATAATTACGTTAAAATGACCTTAGGTGTTTGTAATGGCCCAGAAGCCAATTGACGCTATATCGGATGACATCACATACATGAGAATGCCTCTCCATGAGTCATGTGAGTCTCATGAGGCGGATTCAAACTTGGGGGGGAAATTCCATTATCTTTTCATTTCATTTTTCCAGAAACTTTTTAAAGCCCTCGCATATGTAATTGCTAATCTTTTAAAACAGATCATTGAGATTGAGCAAAAGCATGTAAAGTCATAGTATTGCCAGTAGCCAGCTAAAAATGAAAATGCATGTTCTGGGGAAAACCCAACCCAACCCAACCTGTTGCTTCACGTCTGTTCCCATTCGGAAGTAAGCCCGTGTGTTAAAGAACAGAAATTCTCCGTAGGGCGTTCTTTTGGGGGGCAGCTTTTAGACAAGGCTTTGCTTCTTTAGTGCTTCTGTGCGGATGTGAAGCACCCACATTTGGGTTAGGGATACAGTGCAAACCATTAGCACTACCCTGCGACATTTGGGGGTAGTTAGAACATGTACATTTTACTAACTCTATCTAGCCCCAAGCTATATGGACTATGCAAAAATACAAATATATTGCTTTACACATGAATAACTTGCATTGTAGGTCTCATTTTTTGGATACAATGTTCATTTTTGATGCCCATCCAATTCATTTTTTATTTTATGTTTTGGAACTTTTGTTTGAGAAAGTACTTACAGAAGTATTATTAAATGAAAATGTAGGTTACACAATTTAAACTTGTATATTGTATGCATGTAAATGAGGAGAAGTGTGCAAAGCACCTTCCTTTCATTAGTGTATGTCAGCTTGTCTGTTGAGAGGAGGATTAAGTGCTTCTCCTGAGGCGTGTGCTTTTGGGTGATTAGGCGATGTATTCTTACATCAAGATGATAGAGTAGCTTTTACTTTTGCTGTAGGGAGATACTTTCTTGCATCACAGAGAGATGAGATTACTTTTCAAATGTTAATCTCCTTCCCTCACTTTAGGTTGAGCCTGTGTCATTGGGTTATGATTTTAAGATTCCTTCTAAACAAAGCACAGGACTATGTTTTGATGAGCATCTGTGATTCTTAGCAATGCAGTCATTGATACTAATTTTTGAATAGAACTGCAGAATCTGTTAACCATGCAGTCTTATGAGACAGTCTACCTCTTCCCTGTACCCCGAGTTCTATCCTGAGTCTAACACTTCTTGGAAGCTTCCCTGACCCCACTAGCCAGTCACCCGCTCTCTCTATTATTTGCCCCTGTTTACACTGGTGGCCATTAAATGGGGATGCTTTGAAGATGGAGAATGGTTTACCTTTATCCCACAGCAGCTCCAAGTTCATCGGCTACGCTAGTCAGTCATTGAAGGATCGTATACATCGATGAATAAACTAGAACATGTGAAGTTTGGTATGTGGGCATCAGCTGGCTTTTATTACACTCTAATTAAATCTTTTCTCCCTGGAAGTAATGTAAACTCCTTCAGGGCAGTTATCCTGTCACTCCATGGCCGGTGCCCACAGAGCTAGGCACCCAGTCCTGGCTCAGCAAGTGCTTGCTGGATGTAATTGAATTGAATTAGTTGGGTGGAAAAAACAAAACCTTGTTTGAGTCAGGCTTCATTTATTTGGAATTGAAAAAACAAATCCGCAGTCACTAATCTAGACCCCATCACCCCACTCTTTTGGAGAACTTTCACTGTCAAAATCCACCAAGGGGGCTGGGGGTGGTGTGTGTGGTGTGTGTGTGTGTGAAAGCATTCAGGCATCTGCACCCTTCCCACTAATGGTGTGCCCTGGTTGGAACACTGGAGCAATGTCAGCTCCCTTGTTGGTGTTGGGGATTGTAGCTATTGTCACCCTGCCCTGTAGCAGAGACATTTTCTGACTCCTGTCACAACAGTGGCTGCTCTGGGGTTGTGTGTGTGCAGCATGTTCTGAGAACTGGAAAAGGCTGTTAGAGGCAGTAGAGCACAACAGACTCTTTGCCACCAAAAGCCATGAGTTCAAACCTCACTACAGGTAGATATACTGACTTGTTGAGTGTGTGGGGTAAGTCACGTGGCCTCTCTGAGTCATGGTCTTCTTATTGATTAACTGGGAATAAATGCCTGCTTCACCTGTTTCTGGGATGTTAGAGAGAAGGTGCTTACCACAGTGATCGAGATGAGAGTGGTAAATCTATATTTGCTTCTGCTATTATTTACCTAATGAAATGCCTGGTTTATAGTAAGTCTAAATACAATTAATTTAAGTGAATGGCCAGCATTCAGCTATTTCCAGTGGTGAAGATGAAGACAGAGCAGTATAAAATCCCAGAGAAGCGAATGGCATAGCAATGGTATGAGTGTTTATGAATTAGGGGAGATGAAAATTCGTCTTCAGAGGTACCTATGAGACTACGTAATTTGACTTGTGTGCCAATAGGTATTTTATTAAGCATCCACTATGTTATTAGCACTGAGGGCAGTATATGCATAGCAGGGGATTTAAAAATAGAAACAACAGCACTGACGTTGAACCCAGGGAGGAGTTTGTAGCCTCTGTGGTGGGATTGGATGCTGGGCAAGCAGAAACACCTGCTGTCAGGGTTGCTTAACATCTCCGATACGTTCTGTGAAATAGGACATTATGTTTTTTGGATATTATGCAAATACCAAATCAGATACAGTCAACCCCCGGAGGACAAATGAGCTCCATTGCTAAATTTATCTTTCAGTCTAATTGTAAGTAATTTGGAAGAGTTAGGTGCAGTTTTTACCTAGAATCAGTTAGTCAACCATTTTATCTTATTATACAGTCTGCCTTTCTAGGCATAAGCAAGCACTTAAAAAAAAAACACCTTCCAACTTTACTGTCATATTTAATATGACTAATTCCAGTACTATGCTAATACAGTACAAATAATAATGTTTTGATTCATGTCACAAGGTAGGGCCTTTTAGTTACTTCCAACCATTGCATATACCTCTTTTTTTTTTTTTAAGTGTGTGGGATGACTGAAGTATGCCGTTGGATGTCGCCAGCATGGAGGTTATGTGGTGCGTGACTGCCTAGCATGACAATTGTTAATTAATACTTACCATGAGACTCTGTGTTTGGGTGACACTAAGTGTATGAAGCACTTTAACAGACAATTTTATTATGTTATCTTTATGTCAAGTGAATGAATTGAGAAGAAATAATTATTCCTGTTTTATAGATGATTAGGCCGTTAGACATTTATTAAGGCAAGGAGTCATTCTATTCCTAGTCCAGCATTTTCTTATGAGCTTTAATAGACCTCTACGGATATCCAAGAAATATTTATCTTCTTAGGGTGATGATACCTGAGAGCCTACTCTCCCCATGCAAATCACAGAGAAACAGCTTCATACTCTCAGGGGTTCTGGGAGGGGGTGTGAAGACAAGCTTCTTTACCCTTAATACGTTGACATTTGATGGATACTTCCTGGTCCTGGTGCTGTCCAGAGCGCTGTAGGATATATAGCATCCTGGCCTCCACCCACTAGATGCCAGTAGCAGCCACTTAGTAAGGGAAAGCATAAATGTCTCCAGACATTGTCAAATTTCCCCTGGAGGTGGGCAGGATCATCTCTGGTTGAGAACCACCGCGGTAAGGGAAAGGAGAAAAATACGTTCCTCTAGTTTAGTTTTCCTGATGGCCAGGTCTGAGCAAAAATTACAGTCACTGACCCCAAACCTTTACCATGTTTAGTAAATACAGTGGTATGACTCTGTTCCCTAGGAAATTCAGTTGGTACCAAATGCTACCCAGTGGGACTGGGTGTCACACTTGTCCCCCAGGGGCTAGTATTCCAGGGCAGAAGGGCAAGTACACCTGATTCACTGAAGCATACGCAGGGAGCCTAAGGCAGAACTGTCCAACAAGAATGCGTCTAGAGTGTACACACCACACGCCTGCTGTTTTGTTGTGTGCTGGGTCATAACCGCCAGGGGCCTTGCTGGCTGATGCTGGCTCTAAAAGCCCAGAGCCCTCCTTGATGTGAGCATCACCTGAGTTTCACCCTGGAAAGGACGCACGGTAGGGAACATTAGGTTGAGTCTAGAGACCTATGATTTGGTATTTCTCTGGCCTTTGGGAGTTGAACAACCCTTTCACAGGGGTCACCCAATTCATCACAGTAGCAAAATGATAGTTATGAAAATAATATTATGGTTGGAGTGGGGGTCACCACAAATGAGGAACTATATTAAAGGGTCGCAGCATTAGGAAGGTTGAGAACCACTGCCTTAGATGTTAGGCAAAGCACTTCAATTCCCTGGATCTAGGTTTCCATATCTGCAAAATGAGGAGATTAATTTGGATGTCCCCAAGCTATAAAATCTTGCATGTTTCCCCCCCTGCTCTTACTATAACAACTAAAAACACTATTATTACCAATGAGTATGAGTGTATGATTATACTGCCAGGCACATCACCGGAAGTAACCTGGTAATATTGCCAGTATCACTCCTACAAGGTTTAAAAATGTCCTAATGAAGCAGATTAAGATTCTGTACAATATATGCATCCCTGGGCTTAGGAGGACCTGGGAGGAAATGATCTTCTTGGATATGAGAAGAGAAGTAGCCAGGGCATTGAATCCATAACTCACCATGGTTAATGAATCTTCCTCTCCCTGGCCCAACACCCCAGGCAAAAGATAGGCATTGGTGCCTATTAAATAAGAGCTAGGAGAAAAGGAATTACCGTCAAAACCCTCTTAAGACATTTTCAAAGGGGCAGCCATTAAAACTTTGAAACCAGGAAATCTTCCTTGGAGAGAGACGGAAAATCACAAGTACGGTGCCATGCAAATGTGTTCATTTAATAAATACCATTGGATAGGAGGATGATAAGAATAAATGTATGCTGGAGGGAACAGGGGAAAGTAGGAACCTATGAAGGGGAGCTTAGTATCGTAAGAAAAAAACCAAAACTGTGAACTTGTACTAGAGGAACTGCCAGGTGACTGAAGAAGGAGGTTCTTAATGGACCAGTTCCTCGCCTTCCAAATGAAAGGGTTCCTGGCCATGGTAGTCAGTAGATGCCAGGGGATACTTGGCATTTTGGGAGGGAGGGGCTTTCCGTTCAGAGTCGGATGTACTCTTTGTAAAGGGATGGACGGAATTGCCCTCCCTCTTCTTTCTGCACGACAACAGTGACGACACGTACAGAGACGAGCAGCACTGACGATCCCCATCTCTCTACATGATTTTAAAATAAAGTTTTTAGGAACACCCCAAACAGCTCTAAAAAGTATATAGAATTGGTGGAGTTTGTTTGGGATACTTACTACCTTTTTTAAAAACAAATATTTTTATTGGGATATAATACATATATCATCCAATTTAATAGTTAAATAATATTATAAGTAGTTGTGTAACTGTTATTAGAATACATTCTAGAACATTTTCTTCCTCCTTGTACTCACTGTTATTAGTGCCTCTGTGCTTCCTAACCTCCCTGACCTGTAGTTCCATACATTTTATGAATGGAAGCAGGACTATGGGTATTCTCTGGCATTTTCTTCTACAAGTTGCCTTTTGGATGAGTATTTTCCACTTGCTTTCTCCACCCCAGAGTCCCATCAGTTAATGCAGCCATCTTTATATCCAGGACCAACAGGTGACACAATCTGGGAACGAGAAATCATCCACATCCCACCTCAACTTAATAAAAAATAGGAGTATGGAACAGGCCATTGGAAATACTATCTGCCACAGTTAATTCCCCAGGAAACAGACTCTGAGCAGAGATTACCATGCAGGGGTTCATTAGAGAATGTTCTGGAGTGCTGTGAAATCACAATACAGCCAACCTCACAATGAAGCCAAGAGCCTTCATGGTTGACACAAGAAAGGGATAAGAGGTTGAATCTTATACACTAATTTGAGAATTAATTTGGTGCACTCTGGGAAGCAGGAATAACGTTGGACAAGGCAGTAGAGTCACTCTCTTCAGTGTAGGCAATTCCCAACGAGTACTGGCACCTGGAGAATTGAATGGCACATTCTAGCGACTACTGCCAACTTCCATTATGGAAAGGGAGCAACATACAATTATTTGTTCATAACAGCACTGGGAATCCTGTTTGTGGATACTGCAAGTTTCTTCTCCCTGTAGGAGAAATGAACTTGATGAAACTCTAGTTGTAACCTTGGGGAAGAGCTTTCACTTTGTCCATGGGCCTCCCTCTTCTTTATGGTTACTCCTTGTTCATTATTCTCCATGTTTATGTTTCATATGGTAGCAGGGACTATGTACTTTTTGAAGATACCTTTGTGTTCCTGGAAAGGTGGGGATCCAGATTAGTCCTTCCATTTATTTATTTTTGACTTGTTATGAACTAGATGGGGGTTGACATTTCAGATCATCTTTGTATTCACCAGCTTACACAACTTATCAAACCTCCAATAACGTACATTGCCCTCCCCTTTTTTCCTCTCCCTCGCTTAGAACAGTATCTTCCCCTTCAGCACTGTCTGTCCTGCATTGCTCCCCTTTTCCTCCATTGTGCCACCGACCTGTTCATCTGCAAAGTCTGTTCCATTTAGCATGAAAACTTTTTATCTTGATTTTTTCCCTTTTATAATAGCGGTCTCATATAACATCAAATTAGTCCTTTTAAATCTTGATCAGTCAGAAATGTTCTACTGTAGGTTCACTGACTCTTTGCTGTATTGTTTGTTGTTAATTGGGTGCCATCCAGTCACCTCTGACTGCCCGCGGCCCTATGTACAGCAGAGTGAAACACTTCTCACGATTGCCACGTTGGAGTGCGTTGTTGCAGCCACCATGTCAATCTTTCTCCTGCACGATCTTCCTCTATGTTGCTGACCCCCTACGTTACCAGGCATGATGTCCGTCTACAGGTATTGGTCTCTCCTGAAAGCAGGTCCCACGGATGTGAGATTGAAGAATGCTTCCAAATGAGCATTTGGGCTTTACTTCTTCCAGGAGAGATTGGTTTGTTGCTCTGGAAGTCTGTGCTACTTTCAGCGTTCTTCACTAACTCCATAGTCTCAATGAATTCTTCTTCAATCTTCCTTATCCAATGTCGAACTTTCCCAGGCACGTGAGATGATTGGGCTAGGTGCACCTTAGGCTTCAAAGTGATAAGCTTATTCTCCAGCACTTTAAAGAGGTCTTGTACAGGAGATGAGCCAATTTGATTTCATGGCTGCTGCTTCCATGAGCATTGTTTGTAGATGCAAGTAAGATGAAATTCTTGGTCACTTTATACTGTCTCCATTTATCATGATGTCATCTGTTGGTCCAATTAGGATCATTTGGGTTTTCTTTAAGTCAATTCGTGATCCATACTGAAGACTGCAGTCCTTCATGTTCATCACCAAGTTCTCCAAGGCTTCCTCACTTTCAATAAGCAAGATTGTGTTACCTACCTAAGCCTCCTTCCAATCCTGATGCCAAATTCTTCTTCAGATAGCTCAGCTCCCCATAATATCTACTTGGCATACAGTGACGCCTGACACACACCTTTCCTAATTTTAAACCATTGGTGCAGTTTCCTTAAACTTAATAGAGTCCTGATCTAATTCTTCCAAATCAGTCCCACATAGCAGAAATAATACCTAAATTTTATCAACAGACATGGTGCCCAAATATGCTTTATATAATTGCTTCCTTACTCGCAAACATATCTTTTCTGTTAACGAGTGCCTACCTTGAGGGGCGTCTGACATTAGAGATAATGCCTGCCCTTCGCTCCAGGCTGGTTTCTGAAGAGATTGCTGTTAATCACAAAAGGTTTCAATCTGACTTTTCTACTCCCTGGACTCGAGCTAAAATTTTCAAACCTTGAGGTTTGTCTTTTTCCCACACTCCATTCTTGCTTACCAACCAGCCAAATTTCTCAAGAAGTCTTCTCTTTCCTGAAATACCTGCTGGACATAGCCAGCAGGAGGGCACAGTATCCAGCACTAGTGCCACATTTCCTTCAATCCACCTTCTTTAGATTTTTCCCACTCAGCATGTTTTGCTTCTCATACTACTTTGTATGACAATCTTACTCAAGATTACTCCTCTATAATGTATATCACCAGTCTTAGGTTTTTCTAATTGTAACATTCCAGTTTAAGCTATCAATTATTTATTAAATTAGAGTTTTAACGAACAAACCTTAAGGGTCATTGGCTATACATTTAAATGTAACATAAAAATATATTTCTAATTCAAATTTAATCCAATGCAAGTCAGGTAGCTCTCCTCTAAGCAGTGATTTAAATCCCTTGAATCCTTCCACTTTATTTTTCGGTGCCACCATTTTAAACATTGGCTCCTAATGTTTTTCAGAAAGAGTATAGAACACAGAGGATTGAATTTGGAAGATGTAGAAGAGGAATGTTAGATTATTCATGGCAGACATCACTCTTATCCACTCCCTATTGTCTGTGTCTTAATCACAGTCACATGTTTTGTGTAACTACAAAGAAGCTTGAGAATATAGTGTATGCCAAGGAAGAAGAGCTCAAGATTGGTTAGAGCAAGAATTAAGATATAAATGGTGATAGAACTTGGGTTACTCTACTCTGAGAATTGGCAAATAATGCTAAGAAATAATTGAAGGTAGCAAAGGATCACCATGAATCCAGATGGATTCAAAGATACACAACACAACAGCAACATGTTTCTAGTCATGTGCTATAGCAGCTGAGGAGAATTGATATATATAGTTATAATGAGTTGATAAAAATTGAGAATACGCATATTTTATGTAATTTTCTATGTAGATGGAGCTATACATATGTGTTCTATAATTCAGTAAAACTTACATTAAAAAGAAGGGAGTGGGAGAATCATCATTGGAATTGGCAACTAGGAAATAAGTTATATCCCTAGTGAAAATGGTTTCAATAGAGTGATGGAGCTAGGAACTAGGTTATAATGCAAAGTGGAGTTGAGGAAGTAGGATATGGATGTTATCCCTTCTGGAAAGGGGCAGGTGATGATTACACTTAGAAGGAGTAGATCACTGGGCATTGGAGTAACAACAAGTTATTTAGATTGAAAGAAAGAATCTAGGAAAGGACAAATGGCCTAGAAAAGAGATGAAAAAAAATCACACTACTTCTTTTTTTGCTTCTCACAGAGGACTGAATATTTATAAATTTTTAAAACCATAAAGGAATACATGGAGGTTTGATTCCTTTGGGGTGATGTATCCCCTATCTCTGCTCCATTAGAGTAGGAGGCACTAGACTGAACATATCTGTTTATGTTTGAGTCATATAGTGATTGCTGTATTACAACACCCACCACATTAGTGGTTTATAACAAAAATAAAGGCTTCTGCTCACTAATGACAGTTGGTGGTTCTGCTAGTCTTGGTTAGCTTATCTAATTCGTGTTATGCTTTCTAATGTGTCTGTAACCAGCTGAGTCAGGGGACCTCAGCAAGCATGACTTGTCTCTGTTCCATACTTTCTTTGATTTTCCAACAGGATAACCTGGGCTAGTCTCACAACACAGGCAGAATTTCAAAAGAGCAAGGAAAGATATACAAGACATTGAGCCTAGGCTTATCACAAGCCTTTTGTCACTTCCACCTCATTTTTTTTCAGCTAAAGCAAGTCATAAGCCCAAATTCAAGAGGTGGATAAAAAGTTCGACCTCTTAGTAGGAAGAGAAGCACAAAATACTGGGAAGAAGAATCATTAAATTCATGTATGCAATGAATGAGACAATCTGAGACATGCCATCAAATATCCTTTCCAACTCACGCAGTCATGGCCAACAACAGCATCGGAAGGGCAGGTTATCATATTGATTTAGCTCTAACTTCTTAACATCTTGATATCAACTCTTCATGGGCTGATTTCTAATCCATAGGACAGATGTATTCAACTACTTTGAAATGAAGCTATGGGGAGACTGGAGGGAGGCTCTTTGACTGCCTCAGTTGGCCAGAAACTATTGACTCCAGAGTCCATGAGTTTATGCTTTAGCACCTCTCCCAGTGTTAGAAGGAGGCGGTTGTGTTCACTGGTAGCAGAGATTTGTTGAAAATACAATATTCAAGTTTAGATTTATCAGAAGATAATTCAAATTATCTTACTTAATAGATTCCGGATCTGTTTAAATTCTCACTGAAAATCTGGATCAAATATTAGCTTTCCTATTACAGGGATATCAAATTTCGGATATGCTTCATTATGACTCAATTTCTTGGCACATGCTAAAAAGCACCCCAGTGATCTAGCGCATATGAATGTGGAGCATATCAGAAACTATGCTTTGGGTAAAAAAAAAAAAAAAAAAAAACCCTCCTCCTTTCTACCTCCTCACTCTATTTTTCCTCCTGAATAGGATATACCCTATATTGATATTCAATACAGATACCGAGCATGCAATTTATTATGTCAAACTGAAAAATGCCTGTGGTCATGCAGGTTTTTATAGCTGTGGTTTTCTCTAGCTCAAATTGCTGCGAGTATTTGTGTGTTGGCAGAAAGTTCGAAGTAGGATGGAGACAGAAACCATGAGTGGACAAAAGACACCTTTAGAAACTACAAACTAGCAACCAGAAAGCCTTTTAGCTGTAAGTCAGCAGACTTTTATGTCAAGCTTGGCTGACTAATTATTGCTTATAATTTGCATTAGGATTAATTAACTAATTAGAGAGGAATGTCTGAAGGCAAAGTTATGGCTCTGCTTGTCAAGCTGAGGACTTTAATTATTCTGATATTTTTAATTATAATCAGCCGCTGAATGAGTATTACTTTGTCAGCTACTATCACTGAAGCTACGCTGGGCATAGCAGCCAGAGGAATTGTGGGGACTCACCATTCTTTATCTTGCCAGCAAGGAAAAGGGATGAAGCCACCATACACATGATGGAAGCCTTTGACACCAATCATCATGAAAACTGCACGCAGAACTGGACAAGGCGCTACCAGTTAGGCTTGTTCCCCAATGAAAGACTGAAGCAGAAACAGCACAGTGAAGAAATCAACCTTTGTCCATCTGGTGGTAGCTGGAAAGGAGCTTGCAAAGTGATAAGACTTGTGGACAGGGCTTAGATGACTTGACATTCTCTTATGAATCCCGACACCAGCTTCCTGGAGCTCTTTGTGGACTATTTGCTGTAGAATTGAGTTTTGATGGTTTTCTGCTTTTCCTCTGAAGGGCAGATTGGTATGCCTAGTACGGAACCCCTGGACATTGCTCTGAGTGTTTTAAAGGAGCCCTGGGGGTGCGATGGGTTATGTGTTGGGTGCTTAACCCTAAGGTGAACAGTTCGAAAACCCCAGCCTTCCCATGGGGGAGAGATGTGACTTTCTACTCCTGTGAAGAGGTACAGCCTCAGACACCCACAGGGGCAGTTCCGCCGTGTCCTATAGGGTTGCTCTGCTTTGAAGCTTGTGGCAGTAAGTATTTGGAGCACATTTGTGATATAGTGGCATAGAGCACACATGTACTAGCGATTGCTCATGTGCAAACACAGCAGCTAGTTTCTCCAGATGCCTGGGATTTCTGCTGGAGTAGCAGAAATCATAACCCTACTCTTTATTTTTGACATTACACGTAAACAATGGTCAGAGACATCATGAAAACAAACCTCCAAATGATTTCTTAAAAGACACGACATGATAACTTTTTCATGATAATCGAACAACTAAAAGCTGCCCTGATCTTGGAAAAGGACAACAGAGAAACCCTAAGCTTAAGTGATGTTAAAGGTTCTAAATGCGTTACAAACTGGCAAAGGCCTGCAGATTGAATGTCAAGGCGTGACCACACACAATGCCGTGCCGATTTCTTTTCTTTTTTTTAAAGATGCCCAGGAGTGAAGTCACAATTGATTCTCAATCACACAGACACCCTATGAGAATTAGTACTGCACCCTTGGAGACTGTCTTTGCGAACGAGGGCAGTCATTTAGCACTTCGTTATCACAAAAGTGCTCTGCATTTAGCAGGCTAAGTTTTCCTTTGTGCAGAGGGGAGCCAATGAGCCAACAAAGGCCATTCATACTATCGCACACTATTAAGACTAGAAGAGACCTTTGAAGTGGGCATCAGTTTGGGTAGTGGCGTCACTCGGGATGCATGGGATCTGGACTGCACTGGGCAACACAGTCAGAGAGGGGTGACACCCTAAAGACTGTTTTTTAAAATATTCAGTGTTCTAGCAAATATTTGTTACTTTTTAATAAAAACATTCTTGCCATTAGTTATAACAGTAAAACATTTTTTGTTCATCCCAACTTTTTGTTGTATCAATATACTAACAAGGCTAAAACTTTATGCTAATTTAATTTTTGAATCTTCTAACACCCCGCTGGTGTTGTGGTTAACCCTTGGGCTGCTAATAGCAAGGTCAGCAGTTTGAAGCCACGAGCCAGCCACTCACTGGGAGAAAGAGGAGGCTTTCTGCACGAGGCAGTTCGACTCTAGCCTGTAAGTCACCCTGGGTTGGGATCAACTCCATGGCAGTGAGTTCCGTTACGCAGCTCTGGCCAGAGTGCTCATGTTCACCTAATCGAAGTGCTCTGAGTCGATCATGTGGCTTCACCTGCAAGGGCTGAAGGAATGCACTGTAGTTTCACTGTGCATACTCACAATATTGCGGTATTAATATTTGTCAGCCACTCTCAGTAACTCTTTTTGTGAGAATGAAATCATAATGAAAAGACGAGAGTACAAGTCAAAAACGGTTTCTTCTCACTAATAACGGATAATGCTGAAATTCAATATAGAGAGATTTTACAAAACAATTTTGTTGTTCGTATTTTACATGTAAGCCAGTGGTTCTCCAACTTCCTAATGCTGCGACCCTTTCAATACAGTTCCTCATGTGGTGGTGACCCCCCCAACCATAAAATTATTTTCGTTGCTACTTCATCACTGTCATTTTGCTACTGTTATGAGTTGGGCGACCCTGTGAAAGAGTCGTTCCACTCTCAAAAGAGTCGCGCCCCAGAGGTTGAGAACTGCTGATAGAAGCCATTTACAACTATACTTATCTCATATTGCATAATGATACTGATGTAATGATAATAAACATTACTACGGGCTCTGTGTGGTCTGAAATAGGAGAAAGTTCACGGTGGAGACATGACAATGTAAGGTACTGCACTGAGGGGCATCAACACTAGTGACATCACTGAGTCTGTGTAGAGTTTAAGTGCAGGGCATCTTTTTATTCACACTTACATACCTTTTATCTTGTGCTAAGGCACCGATTAGGGTATCTTCAAACGACCTTATAAGAAGCCCCATATTACTACTGAGGCCCGAGGTTAAGGAGTTTATCAAACATAATGCAGTAAGTTGTGTAACCTGGGGGACAAACGAAGGTAATCTGGCTCGAGTTGCCATGCCCCTCATGCCGATTAGACACCATCTGCCTCTAACATGATGCGATGCGCCACACAATTTAGTGCTAGAATTCTGGCCTCCCTGGGTCTTCCAGGTCCTCATTTGTCAACAAGCAGTAATAATAACGCCTATATCAGAGAGCTGTTGGGAGGACTAGATGAAGTTAAGACTTATGAAGCATTCACACAGACAGCCTCATCTTTCTCCTGAGGAGCAACGGGTGGGTTTGAAGCTCTGTTCTTGCAGTTAGAAATCCAATGCCTAATGCACAGTGCCAACAGGGGTCCTAGATGTGAAATCTGGTATGCGTTTAATATACGAGGTGGTACCCCCCCAATGGAATTTTTTTTCCAAACCTATGCATTTAAGTTTTTTTTACAAAACAACCTTATCACCTTCAAAGTACATTTGTCATTACATTTAATACATTTGTCAAATCTGCAATTTCATACTTGGAAACATTTTTCAAACTCATCTGTTTGGATGGCTCTCCAAAACAGCATCTCCCTCATTTTGGTTTTGGTTTTTTTCTTCACCTCTTCTAAGTCATCAAATCACTGTCCTTTTGTATCCCTCTTCATGTAAGGAAACAAAAAAAGATTTTGAGGTCAGGTGAGTAAGGTACATGAGGCTAGAGAGGAATCCTGTTTTTTGCCAAAAAGTGGCTCACTGAGATAGATGGCTGTGTGAGCAGGTATATTGTTGTGGTGGCAAAAGCAGTCCCCTTTCTGACACAAATCAGGCCTTTTTTGTCACACACTGTGACTTAATCTTTTTAAAACCTCTAAATAGAATGTTTGATGAATAGTGTGACCTGGTGGAATGAACTCCAAATGCACTATATCCCCTTCACATAAAAAAAAAGAATACTATCTTGATATTTTATTTCACTGTTTTGGGGTGGGCCATCTTCCACTGCCTTGATTGATGTTTACTCTCAGGGTCGCTAGAATAGAACTATGTCTAGTCACCAATAATGACCTTGGGGGAAAAAAAGTCTGTGTTGCTTCTGAGTATGGATGTTTGGATGTTTTCACTTGACACCCTTTTTCCTGGTGAGCCAGAACCCAAGGCACAAATTTTGCAGCGACCCTTCTTATTCCCAAATCTTCCATTAAAATTCAGTAAACTGAGCTCCAAGATAGTCCAGATAATTTCTCCATCTTTTCAATGGTCTGTCGTCAGTCAGCTTCCATCACAAGTGCATGAATTTTGTCAACATTTTCATTTCTTGGGGAAGTTGACAGACATCAAGAAGGAGGTTTGTCATCAATCGACATTTCACCTTTTTTTGAAATTAGAAAACCACTCGTACACTTCAGTTTTTCCCAGAGAGCTGTCCTTGTAGGCTGTGCTTAACATCACAACAGTTTCCTGAGCAGGAAACAAAACTTCACAGCCTCATGCTGTTCTCTTAAGTTGGCCATCACAAAAAATGTGATGCAAGCAAAACTCGTTTTACGAAAAAATCACTGTGACCAGAGAGATCCTTCCCAGGAGACCCCACTGGATGCACTAACTCAGGGCGAGTTGCTGAATGCTCCCCTAGTGGGGAAAAAATGTGTACTACAAAAGCTCCGCTGAGTGGAGCTTTTCTCCATTTGGGGGTGGGGTGGGGGTTACCCCTTCATAAGGTTTAGCAAGACATAGGTCCAATCTCTAATTTAAGAAGAAATGAAGAATTGGATGTTGAATGACGACCAGGGCCACTACCAGGTACCACAAGTAAGAAACGAGTATTTGGTAACCAAATCTCAGGCCAGTGCCTTTTCTGTACACATGCTTCTTCGGGTGCCGACTTGTATTGATTTGTTTGAGACTTCCCAGGTTTCAGCACTGAGAGTCCTTTATGCCAGGAAACCCCACAATTCAGGGCAAATGTGGATGGCCAGGCCACCGAACCTCTCATGTTGTTGTACTCTGTACTGGATAATATTACCCCCCTCCTTGATCGAAAACCCAACACAAACAACTCCCTGGGCTTGGGAAAGGCATGGACACTTGCTAACCTTCTGCATCAAAGACAGAAGAGAAGAGCTCTGTGTTGTCATGGTGAAAAAGGATCTCTCAACTTCTTAAAACCATGAAGTTGCCTGAGTTTGTCACTGCTTTTACCAGATGCTTTAGTGTCTTGGTGGCAAACATGGACGCTGTGTCCTAATATGCCTGGCACCCAGCTAGTGCGTCAGCCACAGACTGCTTTACGTGTGAAAAATTCTCTCAGCCATGTTCTCTCATTTGGCCGTATTTAATCTTTACAAAGTTCCTTTTACATTTTTAAAAAAACATCTAAATCTTTATTGTTAGAAATCTATCACTTTACATGTAAAATGTTTGTTACATTTTACCACAATTATTGGTTTGTATGCTTTATGATTTTTTAATAAAGCTGATTATTCTCCAAATCCCTCATTAGTGGTTAGGGTTTGATATAACTGGCTTGAGTAGTGTCTTTGTTGGCAAGCACCTGGGCGGGAAAGGGGAACTCGGTTCTTATCAACAGCAAAGGCTTCCGTGCTTTCTCTCAATGGAGAGCCTTGTGCTATCAGTCTGAAAGGGGTCAGAATGTGAAGCTGTCCCCACCATTTGCAGATGAGGGAGTTGGGGCCTCCGAGAAAGTAAATGGCTTGCTTAGAGTCCCAACCTGATTTCTTACTTGAAGCCTAATGCTCTTTTGTAATGTCCTGAATTTTTACATTGTACGGTTTTTGTTGTTGTTGTTTAAATAAGGGGTAATTTTGTATTGAAGGAAATAGGCACAAAAAAGGGTTGGGATGAGGGTATGGTGACTAAGACACTCATCTTAGCCCTACATTTACAGGGTTGCCAACGTGATACTGAAAGAAATCTAAATGTATGCACAAAATTCATGAGGAACTAAATGTCCACATTTTATATAAAGACAAGATGCACCCCCTACTAATGCAACCTGACCTCATTTGCTTTAACTGGCCTTGCCCACAAGTTCCTCTCCACTGTTAGAAGAATCGATTCCCAGTGTACTGGGAAACAGTTCAGTAATTTCCGCAGATTGCTTAGAGTTCAGCAAAACTGCCCTATGTGTTACAATTTTTCTTTACTTTCTAATTTCTTTCTTTAACAGAGCATCCCCCCCACCCCCTGTCAATGCTTCTTATGATATGTATTCCTAAGTGTGAGTAATTCTTCAAAATGGGGCCCCCTAAGAACCTGAGGTCCGTAGGGCCGTCCAAAGTTGTGCTCCCTACACACTGGCAGGCCTGTGCTGAGGATCCTGGCAGTGGGAATGAAAGAGGTCCCTGTGGATTTGGAGGAGAGGGTGCTGAGTCTACCAGGAACCCAGGACCATACGCGGTGTTGGAGCTGAAGAGCCAGCTCACTTAAGGCCATGGGGTCAGGGGACTGGGTGGGTCACCACAAAGGTGGTGGCTGAGCTCCACTGGCTGCAGGTTCTTTCAGATGTTTATGATTTGGGGCTGCCTTACAAAGAAGCCTTCTGCTCAGGAGGAAGTAGTGGACTCACCAGCACGGGCTGGCCGACTGTTCTTTATTAGAGAACATCTGTGGTGAGTATTGGAAGTAAACTTCTCTGGAAAAAGTGTACACATGTATGCCCTGGCATGCCATTTGCATCACACTGGCTTCCCTGCAAAGCATGTTTTTTTTTAAAAAAATCTCAAGCTGGCTGCTTTATTTCTTCCTCACCAGTCAGCATTCTTTTGCTTGACAAGACTTTCATCTAAAAGGCTGCTGACACCCACCCTTTTCCCCCCACCCCGTAGGAATCAAAAACCGCTTAGTCAAGGTCGGGCATCAAAATGAACAGAATGTAATGAGATTGTCAATGTTCAATGACTAATGCGGGTCTATTGCCCACAATGCAAATGTGAGAGACAAGTGTGGACATACCTGTAATTTTTTCTAGTCACAGCAGGTAGATTAACGTTTTGTAAAAACCATGTCATCAGTGACAATAGGGTAAAAATGAAAATGGGGCAGAAAAACTTAGGGCTCTTCCTACCTGAAAGGAAATACAGGTCTCTCATTCGCAGAGAAAAAATGGCAGTGTGATGTATTTATTTGTTTTAGGGAAAAAATAGGAAAAACAAACAAACTTATAAAAGGCAAACACACACGCACACACACTCACACACAAGTAACCGAGCCTCAAAGAGCATGAAATGAAGTCAATATTTCTCCATGCTTGTATGGGAAGATTGCTGAATCACATGTGCAAGTCAACTGCCTCCAAATGACTGTATAGTCCGGCCGGGCGAGGAAAGGACCTGCTCCACATAGGTGAACAATTTAGGAGATGGACGTTCAGTAAAGTGACCCAGATAATAAGTGATCTTTTATCGTTACCTAGGCTGATCACTGACCACCTCATGTGTCTCTTTGCCAGCGACCACCCATTATTGTTTCTCTAACCCAGTGGCACTTCAAGGTCTGCTTAGACATACAGACTAATCTGTCCATATGCTAAATGGCTCCATGCTTGTCCTTTATCCCATTCAACCCCTTGTGTTAACTTGAGTAATTTTTAGATTCCCTTGGTTAGCAACTATCAATATTCTCATTGTATATGTCTCTACACATCACCCTAACAGTCCCAGAGATCTCTGCTGGTTTATTCTTTTCATCTACACTGGGCAAGTTAGTATACTAGCTTGCCAATTTAAAAATGTTCTGTCTAAAATGAGATTCCAAGATGGATATGTGATGCAGCATGAATTTAAGCTCTTGAAGATTTTATAAAGGATGTTAAAATGCCGTATATTTTCACTATACCAGAGACCGAGTCTCTTCTTCTGAAGTTAGTTTTGCATATCCCATCCCCCCCACACAAGTAAATTGCAAGCTCCTTTATGACATGAACTCCTGGTTTACAAGTTTTTAAACCTGTTGTGTGACCAAGAATGATACTTTATTCAAATCTGGAGTTGAGTGACTATGTGGTATAGGACTAAATGTGTACCTGATGATTTCTAAGCCCCAGCTTCCTTCCTTATATTGTCATGGATTGGGTCTCTGTGGTGATCCCTTGGACAAAAGAATATGTTGATGCTCTTGTATGTACCCAGGGCACAATGCCTTTCTCCCCTGAGTTTATATTCCCCTAACTCTTAGTGTTAAAACAGCCTTTCCTTGATTAAGTAATGATGATAGTAGGTGATTTTGAAAATGTTCGTAGTATGACAAAATAATACAATGATCATTCTAGGTCAGTGTCTCTCAACGGAAATGAAGCGAAACTATTAATAACTTTTGGAAATGTTTTTTTAAAAGCATTAGGTTAAAAAAAAATCTCCTCAGGACATTTTGAATTCATAAATCTGTTGTTAAGACAAATTGAACAATACTACCCCCAACAATATAATAGAAATTGAATCTATAGACAAGTTTAAGGAGAGCTATTACATTATTTTAGGTTCAGTTCCTACTGTGGGCCTAAAACCAGTACATGGAAAGAACCCACTCTTTGCTGCTGATGTCATGAACGTCTGAACTTTCCAGGCATTTCCAGGGGCCTCAGAAAATCAGAATACAGGCCAAGGCATTATGACCCTGTCTGACCTTACGGGACAACGCCTACGTTTCTCTACACATTTCATCTCTCTCTACTCCTCTCCAGCTGCTAGTTTTGAAGAAGAACAGGTGAAAAGAATAAAGGAGCAAGGAGAGATCCATTATTTTAATATTTTAGATGTCAACAAATATACTTGCTTAAAACTCTAGTCCAGGTATTTCATTTACTCTTCTGAAAGGCCCTTTATTCGCCATTTGGCTCTTTTATATGGAACTCAGTCACAATTGATATGTATTAGACAGGAAGATTGGCGCAGCCATACTCAAAGGTGAGACAAAATTGTCCAGCAAAGATAATTTATTGCTCCCCAATCTCCTCTCTTTCCATGACAAAGAGCTGAGCTGTGGATGTCCCAAAGGTCAGAGCAGTAAAAGCTCTCCAATGCTTTCCTGTCTCCACAGCTTGCATTGTCTGCTGCTTACAAACCAACAGCTTCGATAAAGCAACTTTCCTCCCTTCCTTCAGAAGATGGTGAGGCATGGAGCAGGACAAGGAGAGTCAGGGACAGTGGTACCAGCATGGCTGCAACATAGTCACCGCTGGTGAGAAAGCTCATGAAGAATTCCTGACACCTTACCCCTTTTCACAGTTGTGTGGAGCCAAGTACTCAGGAAGTGCCCAGGAATATTTGGAAGACAGCTGTGCCATCGCTAAGAGACAGTGAAGGGGTCCAGGTTCTTTCAAGGCCTCTTCCTTATTATAGACAGCTGTGCTAGCCATGATAACTAATCTCCGGTCATTCTTCATTCACTGATTTGATACCGATTCATTCCTTTTCACTTCCCCTTTCAGCTTAAAAAGTTTAGTTCTAGCTTCCTCGTCATCTCCAGATGCTTTCTTCTCATGTCTTAGACACTGGACACACTTACCTCCCAGTAATGTGCATATAATCTTCTGCCCATGGTTTGGTAGCATTCTGAGAGAAGTGACTACTGGTATTCCAAAAGGGTACCGCATGATCAAGATGCATTGCGCTGCATGCATGGGCAGATGTGTGTGTGCAGTAATTAAGCCTACTGCAAGCAGGGAAGGTTTTACTGAGGAGGTGACGTTGGGATCAGATGGTCACAAAGGGCAGGACTTTGTACTATGCCCAAAAGATGGGAAGGAAGTTGAGGACATGGAAAATAGCATGGACAGATGCTTGGGAGTATAGTTACAATGACTGCTGTGAATTGGTGAGTGTGGCTGGATTATTAGATGTGCGTGTGTTTGGGATAGCAGGAGATGACCCTGGAAAGGTGACATTTGCACATCATTCTGCAGGCTTTCATTCCCAATAAGGAAAGTTGGGGATTCACTATGCCCAGGCCACTCCTATGTTCGCCTCCTCACTGTAACCAGGAAAGAGCAGAAACACACAGGATAAAAGGAATGGGTTATGTGAGTAATAGGTCAGTCATGCGACAGCCCTTTTATATGTTGTCTTAAGTTAATCCTCACATAAAACTTGTCAAACAAGAATTTAACAATTGTGGAAACTGGGTCTTGGCTAATTCCACATGATGAGCACAATTTTGCAATGTTAACTCAGATCTGTGTGAACTTTTGTAATCTGTCTAGATTCTTCTGCTTCCAATAGCTGCTTTCAAAGAAGATTCATGACCCTATTACATGTGAATATAAAAATCGGATACATTTTAAAGACTTGGGGGAAAATGTGCCTTTCATTCCACAGACAATAGAATGCCATTCAGCCCACAGGGGTGAGGTTCCCGTGAGCTCTAGTGGGGACGACCAAGAACTGCCACTGGTTGTCTGATGGCGCCTGGCAGAACCGGTGTCCATCAAGCAAGAGAAAAAAGAGCCGTAGAGAGGCAGTTGCAAGCCCCGGAGAAGCATTCCAAAATCAGGGGATTTGCATAGTACAATTGAAAGCATATTTGCATTCAGGAATCAAACGCATGCATTACCACTGTCCTAGAAATAGGCTGACTCAGACCATACGACTAAATAAAAGAATAATGTTTACTCAGAACTGATGTACTTGTTTAAAAAGTTAATGTTTTAAGCTTTCTGCCTTCTAGCAAAACATTGCTAATCCAATTAGAGCTATCCAACCCCACTTGGCCTGCGAGCAGGCCTGCAGTGCATTGACTACTCACCAGACAGGATGGACCCCAGGCCCTTTCTGCTCACCCCCTCAGCTTAAAAAGTTCAGCTCGACCTTCCTCCCCATCTCCAAATGTTTTCTTCTCATTTCCAAGCCAGCCACCAGGCACATTCCAGCACTTTACACTCCTTAGAATCCCAGAAAGCAAGTTTATTTGGTTGATAGGTCTTCCCTCAAAGCCATTCTTAGAACACTATGTGGTGAACAGCAGATATCTAATTGCAAAGGCAAGGAGCTGTTGGCAGCAGATAGGGGCTTGTAATGTTGTTATAAGGCTGTTTATGCCTCCTTCGTATCCCTCTACCTCGGATTTTTTAGTAAGTTAGTTCATTGAGCCTTTTTCCTGCTCTCAAATTGAAGAAGACTAGTGCACATTGTCCAGGGAACTGGACCGGTAGTGAGATGGGAAGGTTAGGATGAGAAAGTTTACAATTGAGGTGGAATTAATTAGACATGAACCTATTTTAAGACTAGTTTACTTTCAATCATTTAAGAAACAGGAAGGAATGACCCACAAAGGTGTTATAAATGATCATGAAAGGAAAAGTATAAACATGTCAACTAAAAAGGACAGGAAAAGCAATATTAATTTATGATAAAAAAAACTTTAAGGTTAAAACAGCTTTGCACCCAATGAAACCATTCCAAAATACATATGGAAAAAAACTATAACAGAATTGAAAAGAGAAATAGGTAACTCTGCAATAATAGGAGATTTTAATATACCATTTTTGATAAAAGTCGGCACAACTAGAATAAAACTCAACAAAAATACAGAAGATTAAAAAAATGCAGCAAACCCATTTAATCTCAAGGACATACACAGACCCCCCCACCCACCCACCCAACAGCAGTACAGTACACATTCTTCTCCAGCACACATGGATTGAGAATCAACTATGCACTGGGCACAAAGCAAAGTCCTTCAGTGAGTTCAAAAACATTGTAATATCACTAAACATTTTTTGGACCACTGAACTATTTAACTAGAAATCAATGCCAGAAAGAATAAAGAAAATATGGAAATAAAGAAATACATGGAAAGTGAAACTCTTTGCTTAAATGCCACTGGACACTGTTGTTGTTATTAGGTGCCGTTGAGGTGTTCTGACTCAGTGATCCATCCCACGTACAGCAGAACCAAATCTGTCCTGCACCATCCTTACAATTGTTCTTCTGTCTGAGTTCATTGCCACAGACACTGTGTCGATGCACTTCGCAGAGAACCTTCTTCTCTTTCCCTGTCCCGCTGCTTTATCAAACACAATGCCTTTCTCCAGGCATCACTAGGATTTAAAAAAAAATTTTGCTGTGGGGGTGGGGGGGTGGTTGGGGGGGTTGGGGGGTAGGGTGGTGTGGGGGGGTGGGAATCCTAGAATCAGAAGAGAGTAAACACACACATACCAACATCCTTGAGCAGTGCTCAGAGGTCAGTATGCACATACCAAGAAAGACTCAAAACCATACCCTAACCCAGCAACTCCAACAACTAGAAAAAGAACAGTATAAAAAGCCTACGGTCATCAGAAGAAAGTCAATAATAAAGATGATAGAAACAAACTCACTGCCCTTGAGTCAATACTGACTCATAGGGACGCCCTGTGGGTTTCCAAGACTGTAACTATTTACGGGAGTAGAAAGCCCAGTCTCTTTCCCTTGGACCAGTTAGTGCTTTCAAACTGCTGGCTCAAATTCAAATCATAAGCCCTACACTACCAAGGCTCCTAATAAAGAGTAGAGGAGAAATAAAAGAAACAGGAAACAATAGAATCAACATAATAGAAGTTGGCTCTTTGAAAGGATTAATAAAAGCAACAAAACAGTGACTGGTTGAATCAAGAAAAAGAAGAAATGCAAACAACAGGAATAAGAAATGAACTGGGTGATGTTAAAACAGAGCCCAATGAACTAAAAGGTTAATGATATAATGATATGAAAAATTATACTCC
>NW_022107432.1:14821220-14822086 GCF_000313985.2 Echinops telfairi | reverse complement strand
GACTGGTTGAATCAAGAAAAAGAAGAAATGCAAACAACAGGAATAAGAAATGAACTGGGTGATGTTAAAACAGAGCCCAATGAACTAAAAGGTTAATGATATAATGATATGAAAAATTATACTCCAACAAATTAAAAAATCTAGAAGAAATGGACAATTCTTTAGAAACATACTACCTAATGAAACAAACACAACCAGAAATAGAAAATGTGAATAATTTCATAAAAATAGGAGATTTAAGAAATAATTTTTAAAATTCACCCTTTTGAAAAAAGAAAGTTCACAAGAATTGGCTTCACAATAATTCTACCAAACATTCATAAGAAAATTGACACCAATCTACTAATTCTGCAGTTCTACTCAGACTATTCCAGAACATAGGAAAACATTAGAAAGTCCCCCAAAGTCAAACAAGCATCATGCTTGTATCAAGTAACAAACACCAACACTAGGCAAAGACACCATTATAAAGAAAACTCTAAGCAAATGTCCCTCATGAACATACCAAAACAAACTCTTGATTATCAAGTTCATTCCAATGGAGAGCAACCCCATAGGATAGAACTGCTCCCATATGTTCTCCAAGACTGTAATCTTTATGGGAGCAGATTGCCACATCTTTATTCCATGGACCAGCTAACGGAGTCAAGTCACCAACCTTTTAGTTAGTAGATGAGCACTTAACCACTGAGGAAACTATCAACAATATTCTACCCAATCATATTCAATATCATATCAAAATTGTTCATTCATGATGATAAAATGGAATTCATATCAGGTGCGCAATGATTGTTCAGTAGAGAAAAATAATCAATGCAATTCAACACATAAATAAAACAAAGAAAAATAACCATGTGGCCCTATCA
>NW_022107432.1:14809865-14821120 GCF_000313985.2 Echinops telfairi | reverse complement strand
TCAATGCAGAAAAGTAATATGATAAAATTTGATAAACATCAACATCCATTCCTGTCATCAGATTATATGATACTCTACATAGAAAATTCCAGAGACTCTATAGAAAAGCTATTAGAACTATTAGAAGGATTCTACAAAGTAGCAAGGTACAATATTCATGTGCAAAAATCAGTTGGATTCTTCTATACTAACAAAGACAATTCCAAATAGGAAATCAGGAAAATGGTACCACTTACAATGGATACCAAAAAGATGAAATGCTGGAGAAGAAACTGAAGCAGAGATGCAAAAGACACAACAAAAACTGCAAATTACTACTTCAAAGGAACAAAACAATTGACATAAATTGAAGAACATGCTATGCTCATGCATAGGCAGACTATCATTGTGAAATGCCATTACTACCCAAACTAATCTATTGTTTCAATACAAGCCTGATCCAGAATTCATCAACCTTCTTTAAAGAGATGGAGAAAAATTAATAACTATTATTATATGGAAAGGATCGAGACTCTAGATAAGCAAATTATTACTGATGAAGAACAAAGTAGAAGGCCTCACATTTCCCAATATAAAAAGCTACCACAGAGCACAGTACTGGAAATATTCTGGTACTGGTACAATGACTGACACATAAACAAATAAGGCACAACAGAGAACCCAGGAGCAAAACCATACACCTGTAGACCATCACTCTTCACCAAAAGGCCCAAACACACTAAACGGAGAAGATATCATCTCTTTTGCCAGCGATGCTTCTAAAACTGGATATCCATTTGTAGAGAACTGAACCAGGATCCGTACTACATACTATACACAAAATCTAGCTCAAGACAGAAAAAAGGTTTAAACCTGAAACTATGAAGATCATGAAAGAAAAAATAAGGATAAGCACAGGGTTTATAATTCACAGTCTAACTAGTCTATCAAATGTATAAACAACAGAATATAAACTAATATTCTGGTGCCTTCTAAAATTTAAACACTTAGGCACATCAAAAGACTTCTCCCAAAGAGTATTATTCACAATAGCAAAAAGATGGTAATGACCTAAATGCTCATCATGGGTGAATAGATAAACAAACTATGGTGCATACATATAATGGGATAATATAGAACATTCAAGAATAAGGATGCATTCAGGAAACATCTCATAACACGGATGAATCAGGTAAACATTATATTGAGTGAAATGCTGTGTTGGTCTGGGTAGACCAGGAGGGAGCGGGGCACTAGAGAAACAAATCATAAAGATGGAGAGTGGATGCTTGTTTGACCTCTGCCTCATGGTAGTGTTTCTTCTTTGGCTAACCAGAGATCAGATATGTCCATGCACTTTACTGGGTTGTATTCTGGAAAGAGTACGGGAAGTTAAAGTTTTGATTATTTTGTTTGGATTTTATCTTTGGTTATTCCTCTTTGAAATGGTGAAAATGAAAGTGATTAATGCATAGTTTGAGCGTAGGGGGCAGAAATCGCTTTTTGAGTGTCTCAGAGATGCTACTAAGTGAAAATGGCTGACAGGAGGTCAAAATGGCTGATAGAAAGCCTGCATCTGGTTTGATGCTCTCAGGGGCCCTATTCCATATTTTTGTATCAATAGAATAGTTTAGATAAGGATTTAGATAAGCTAAATACGGATCTGATTCAACTTTGTTTATACTGATTTCTTCTGCTTATTATTGTTGATATAAGGATTTATAGAAATGATTATTGGGAAGTATGAAAATAGAGAACCTGTAAGTCCACTTGTCTGGAGCCATTACAATTTGGATCTTTAAATGGGTTAGGACATGCCTATAAAAAGGCTCTGAAAGGATTATCCCCACCCAGTACTTTGGAGTACTCAGAATATTTGTATTCAAAGAGTCTTGCCTAAGGGGCTGTTTTTGCCAGATTGAAGAATAAAAGAACTCTTTGAATATTTGAAGTTTGAACTAGTGTTTTTTGTCAGAAGCTGTTAAAAATCTGGAACCACGAAGAAAACTTTTCTAGGACTGAATGGTAGAGGGAAACTGTGGCATCCTGAAATGCTTGATACGTGACCACCTGGATCCACTTGTTGAGTGGAAGTGGAAGAAAAGCAGCACTAGACAGATGGGTTGAGTCTGGCCACTGACACCCATGGTCTGAAGTCCATGACCTGGCACCAAGGGGGCTAGGCTTGTTGAGAATTTGTTCAAGCCCGTGGTTTAGAGCAGTGGTTCTCAAACTGTGGGTTCCTACCCCTTTAGGGGTCGAACCACACTTTCACAGGTGTTATCCCATTGACAACAGTAGCAAAAGTATAGTTATCAAGTAGCACTGAAAATAATTTTATGGTTGGGAGGGTCACCACAACATGAGTAACTGTATTAAATGATTGAGGCATTAGGAAGGTTGAGAACCACTGATCCAGAGGCAAGGCGACCAATGGGCACCCTGGTGAGGCTAAGTGAGGCAGCCCACATTGACCAGAACCTGACCAGATGAAAAGAAGATATTTGAGCCTGTGAACTGGTACATATTGCTGCAGACTTTATGGATGGCCTGTCCTGATTTGACTTTTCCTATGGAAGTGGATTTCACAAGGTTCCAACTGGAATGAAGATTATTCATATCAAAGGATATGATTGTCTCCTCAGAGCACTGGGTTGATGATGTAAGTGGGTAGTGTAGAAATTGAATACCCAAAATTGGAGGATAAAGGCATGAAGTGATTGGCTTATAAACTTTCATAGGTGGGAGAATATATTCATAGGATTATAGGACTAAGGTGTAGGTATTACTTCATTGCAGTTGTTAGGCATAGGATATTTTTGTTATGTTGACTTATAGAATTTTATGTTTTAATGAGGGTGGCACATATTGAATTATATGCATTTTAGTTTTATCCTGTTAAATACAGATATGATTTTATGATTATTTTTTGTTTTAAAATTGTATATGGCTAGAGTTGAATGAAAGTGTCAACTTGACAAGGGGTGGTCTGTGGTAATTACATAATCTGGTGTCAATTTGAAGATTAAGAGTGTAGGGGTGGAGTCTAGCCTGTCAACTGAGACATGGCAAATGAGGCCTCAGTGTGAACATGGACTTTTCTGGAGGATTCTGAGAACTTCTATATTTCCTTTTTGGAGGCGGGAGACACACTCTCTCTCTGCTCACTCCCTGTGAGACATCCCGGTGCAGAAGACACATGGAGAGAGGCTGATGGAGCCAGTCTTCTGGAGCCAGAGAAATCACATGGAGACCCGGCCAGTGCTGAGATGCTAACAACACCACTGGATCCACAAGACTTCCCACCCACTGGCCAGTGATCTTCCTGCATTCAGTGTCATTGCATGTGCTTTTTGAGTCTGAAGAGGAGTTTATAGATTGGTAACAGACATATGGGTTAATATTGGACTTATGAACTTGATCTGGACTGGGCTGGGCTGTTTTCTCAATATTCAACTGCTCTTTCTTATACACATATGAATCACCTTAGATATGTTTCTCTAGGCTACCTGGGCTAACACAAATGTCAATCACAAAAGAGTAAGTATTGTATGAGACCACTGTTATAAAAAGGTAAAAAAAAAAGGTTTAATACACAGAAAGAAATGTTTGTTTGGATGGTTACAGGCATGGAATGGGGAGGAAGGGAAAGTCACTAACTGGAGAGTAGACATGTATTAACTTGGGCGAAAGGAAAGGTTATATTTAATAAAAGGGAGGTCATAACAACATGACCAAGATAAAAGAAGATACTGAGAGATACACAAGAGTAAAGGACAACAATGGTAACAAACAATAATATATGAGTGGATACATAGGTAGGCATGCAAGAAGAGGTGTGGAACAGTATAGAGAAGTACACACATGAGTATATATGTATTTGGCTGAGGGTATTTCTACATAAATATTATATGTGCTGCAAATATTGTTGTTTTTAGGTTGATTGTAACTGAGTTGATTCTGACTCACAGCGACCCTATGTACAAGAGAACAAAATATTTTCGGATCCTGCACCATCCTCACAATCTCTGTTATGGGTCAGCCTATTGTTGCAGCCACTGTGTTAGTAGATCTCATCGGAGGTTTTCCTCTGGGAGGTTTCTCTCTTTTCACTACCCTTCCACTTCATGATGCCCTTATCCGGGGACTGGACTCTCCTGACAACATGTTCAAATTATGTGAGATGAAGATTTGCCATCCTTGACTCTAGGAACCATTCTGCCTGTACTTCTTCCAAGACATATTAATTTGTTTATCTGGCAAACATGGTACTTTCAAAATTCTTCATCAGCAGCATAATTCAAAAGCATTGATTTTTCCCTGGTCTTGTTGTTCAATGTCCAACTTTCACATGCATGTGAAGCAATTTAAAATAGCATGGCTTGGAACAGGTTTACCTTAGGCCTCACCATAATACCCTTGCTTTTTAACACTTTAAAGCGGGCCTGTGCAGCAGATTATCCAACGCACTGTGTCCATGCACTGCTGCTTCCATGAACATTGATTGTGTATCCAAGTACAATGAAATCCTTGACAATGTCAATCTTTTCACCATTTATTATGCTGTTACCTATTGGTCTGGTTGTAAGGATTTTGTGTTCTTTACCTTGGGCTTAATCCATACTGAAGGTTGCAGTTCTTGATCTTCCTCAGCAAGGGCTTCAAATCCTTTTTAGTTTCAACAAGCAACTTCTTCATAACACAAGTTGTGCATAAGATTTCCTCCATTCTTGATGTCCCATTATTCTTCATAAAACCCAGCTTGCTGATAATTTGTTCAGTATATAGATTGACTAAATACAGTGAGAGGCTACAGTTTTGATGCGCATGTCTTGATTTTAAATGATGCAGTCAGTATTCCCTTGCTCTGTTTCACTTGAATGACTGTCTCCTGATTCGTCTACAAGTCCGCATGAGCACAATGAAGTGTTCTGGAATTCCCATTCTTCTCAGTATTATGTATACTTTGTAAAGATGCACACGGTCAAATGCATCTTAGTCAATGCTGCACATGCACGCCTGTGCATAGTAGTACATGGGTCAAAGTTATGAAAACACCTTAGCCATAAGCAAAAACCTTGAGGTACATAGTCACTGGATTTGGAGGATTATGACAATTTCTCAGGGGATAAGGTCAATTGATATA
Organism: Echinops telfairi; assembly: GCF_000313985.2. NCBI lineage: Eukaryota > Metazoa > Chordata > Mammalia > Afrosoricida > Tenrecidae > Echinops > Echinops telfairi. The sequence goes on along the minus strand of NW_022107432.1, from coordinate 14,815,995 downwards.
ATATAGTGCACAAGAGCAGTGTTCTACATTCCACATTGGTGAGTAGCAACTGGGGTCTTAAAAGTTTGCAAGTGACCATCTAAGATACAACTCTTGGTCTCTTCTTGTCCAGAGCAAAAACCAGTGAAGAAAATAAGATTCAAGTAAATAATTAAGCTAAAGGATTAAGGGAGCATGTGAACTATAGCTTCTACTAGCCTGACACCAGAACTAGATGGTGCCAGGTTACCACTACTCCCTTCTCTGATATGGATTAAAATAGATGAGCTTGGTAAGAGTGGGAAACAGATAGAACAAAATTTGAAATTATAAAAGTGATCAGACTTACTTGTCTGATAAAGAATGATGGCATTCCCAAGGATATGGTCTCAGAACTCCTTCAAATCAGAAACTCAACTCACCCTTGGAGATTCACTTTCAGCCAAACAACAAAGAAGCTATCAGAAAAACCTGTGAGGAATGTGTTCCTCAGAACCATTAACCCTAGACCAAAGGGTAGCTTTTGCCCCCAAATCAAGTTCAGGAGACTGGAACAGGAAAGAAAGATGGGCAAAAGGAAACAGGGAAGCCAGATAAGAAGTACTATACTTCTTAATACACTAATACACTAAGTATCACACTTAGGGGGTTGCAAGTGATGTTATAAGACAAAATGTATACAAATTGGTAAATGGAAACTACAAATTTGCTCTGTACATGTTTCAAAGCACAATATGATGCTTTTTAAGAAAAGAAATTCAAGTCTGGGAACTTTTATTGAACCTCACAGAGAGGGCATAATTTTGGTTGCAGAAGTGTCTAGGACTGATGGCTGAAAACTTGCATTTTCCTCCCTCATTCTCACAGTGAATGGAGTAGTCTGAATACTAGAGGCCACAATAATGAGAATGTGTGTCACGGACGGCTTATAATATCCTAAGTTCACATGGGAATTATATGAGACACAGATGGCTACGTAGTTTCTCTAAAATGATAGCTATTTCAAACCACAAGTATGTGTATGACCAGTTAGATAGTAGGTAGTCTGCAGGCAGGATTAAGCATTTAGCTTGTCCTTTTCAAAGCCGTGTATGACTGGGCTACTCACTGTTTGGAATCTCGACATCCATTCCTCTTTATGGTTGGATTCCTAGAAATGAGTTGAGGAGGAGGTGAGACCATACTTATTCATCTCTTCTTCATCTCAGCCCCTCTTGGCTTTGAAGGATTCCTGTATATGCATTTGGTGTGTCCTGGTCAATTGCGTGGAGTCCAGTGAGGCACACTTGCATCATTGGGTCTCTTAGTCCAGTGCACAACCTTGGACCCTGTATGAATGAATGTTGAGTAAACTAATAGTTAGTCCATGCCCAAAGGGGTACTTGACTCCTATGTTTGTAAATGAGTAAGACATCTTTGAGTCTAATGAGTGGATTTGCTTCTCATTATCCCCAGGATTGGAAGCCGACATAGAGTTTTTGAAAATATGGTTTGATAACTCTGGTGAGGAAAGTATTAAGCAGTGAAATCAGCAGTGGTGGTGGTTGGGGAGGCACAGAGACAGCCAACTAAACAGCAACAACAGGCAGTGTATTTATTATTCAGAACACAAATAGTAGAGAAAAACTAACATGTTTTCTCAAGTTTATAAATAAAAATATTAATGTGGAATGAATTGGGGGGACTTTTCTAATTAAATGTATTTTTTCATGTTTTTATTTAACTCATACTCTGTGGTGTCTTCCACTGACGTTAAAGCTGTGACCCTGTTTCCTACCTGACTTATTAATTACATTCTGCCTGAATGCAGTGGTTAACTTTGCCATTATCTCGTGGATCGCACGCCACGTTGCACAATACTTCCATTGTAACTTAGAAATCAGCCATCACCCAGTTGCAGTATAGGGGTAGATTACATCAAAAGTAATGTTTACAGTGTACTAACAGCCTCATAAAGATAAACATCGGAAATTCATTTGAAAACCTAAATCATTGTGTCAGTTCCTAAACTGCCATAAACGGCTTCCTTATGCATTTGTCTATGCTTTGCTGTGTCTGTATCTGCCAAGACTTTCAGCAGACCCTGAGCCCCATACATTTCTGTGAGAGTGTGGGTGTGTTCCACAGACACAGGACTCTACTGGTTGTGTAGGCCCTTCCCTCTACCTCCCTCCGGTTCCAATGTGACCAGAGGACCAAACTTGCTGCCATCGTGCCAATGCTGACTCATAGTGACCCGAAACCCTAACTGTTTACGGAAGTAGAAAACCCAGCCTTTCTCCCACATAGCTGCTGGTGCTTTCTCCCTGCTGACACTGCCCAACGTGTAAGCACTCTACCACCAGGGCTCCTGGTTCCAATGTGAGACTCATTCAGTTTAGGAGCTAAGCAGATTGTTTTAACTTACTCTCTGATGATGTGTCTGAAGAGTCTTGCTTTTGATAATGCTTAGGAACAGAGTTTACAGGGCAACCTTTTGACTCCCCTATTTTCACTCCTGTTTCTGCATCAAAGGGAATAAGAAAGGTGGTGTCGTGTACTTGCAATGCCTACATATCTGGGGTGGGAGGGGGGTGGGGGAGTGTTCAGAGCACCAGCTTGGGAGTCAGAGAAACTTCAGATTGAGCACTAATTCCATTACTTGTTAACTGTATAATCTTGAACAAGTTAACCTCTCTGAGCTTCAGTTACCTCTTTCAAATGAGCACTACGAGAGTAACTGTTTCATAGGGCATTTGTGAAGATTAAATAAAAACACTGCACATAAAACACCTATCAGAGTGCTCAATACCAAGCAAATGATCAATAGAGGTTAATTAGTATTATTATATTTACCACCCGGGAGGACCACCTACAGGGTTGTTACAGAGGATAAATTAGGATAATGCATGTAAAAGCTTTTTTAGTACAGCCTTTTGTCTCCTCTTAGATTTTCTGCTATAGCAATGGGGGGAAATCAGTATTCACATTCAATTCATGGGTTTTAATTAGTGAATAAGATAAACTGTTTCTCTAGTTGCCATCAAGATGCAGGTGCGAGATTCTCTTTTAAATGCCCTTCTCATTTCTGTTTGCCATTCCTTTGTTCTGACACAACCAGGGAGATGGGCACATTTCCAAAGCTGAAATGTTTGGATTTGGTCAGGAGTCAAGACTTTTGTTTGTCTGAGTTTATCTTCTGATCGCTCAGGTTATCCCAGGAGACGAGAGACCACCCTGAGACTTCAGTTCTGGCATTCACAACAAACCACCATCCACTGTGGATGAATGAGCACCCAAGTACTGGGAATGTAATATACCTATTGATGTATAAATATATCAACAGACAGGAAGCTGAGGAGGAGTGAGTCAGCTGGAGCCCCAAAGGCCAATACGACAGAGCCAGAGACTCCTAGAGTGAGTTTTGTTGTTAGCACTCCTCAATAGGGGTTGTAAGATGGGGTGGGAGAGACATTGGGCCTTCTCTCATTTTGTGATGGGGAGAAAGAATCATCATTAACATCAACCCAAAGCCGATTCCTATGGAGTGCAGGTCAGGCATACATTCTCTCTCCAAACTTTTTACCAATCATAACACCAACTGTCCCACCCTCTGCTTCTCTGGTCAAGAAGTCATTTTCATGGCCACACCACTCTCAAAGAGATGTGATTTATTAGGGACGTAGCAGGCTAGAATTCAGTTTCAAGAATACTGAACATGTGGGTCTTTGGTAAGGGCAGACTCTTCTCAACTGTGCTTCCAGTCAGGATTCTCTCTAGCCCTTGAACCCTCACCTGCATCTCTGCCCTGCTTAGAAAGGGTATAAAGATCTTTGTCAAATAGTTCCCGGAGAAAGCCTACACTCAGAGTAAGGCTTGTCCTGAAGAGACTTAGCTCTAGTCCTGTGATTCAGCAAGTTTAGCTCTACCAAGTATTCAGGAGTACTTTCCTCTCTCAACAAGCCTCCTGCCTGAAAATGCGTATTTTTCTAAATCAGTTAGCCTAAGAAGCCCATTGTACTATCTGTTTCCATCTTCTTTCTGGTTCTGCTAAAGTCCCATCCATGACTCTTCTTTTTTTGGTGGCTATAAGCCACCTCTGAGATGGCTCATTTTAACAGGAGAATGGCAAAACCTACCAATGCCTTGTTAGGGTTCTATGTACCTTATTTGCATGGTCCTGCCTCCACAGGAGTATTATGAATTTATTTACATTATTAGCAAGTTTCCAATTTCCTTTGTGAGCTACAGGAAGCTAATGAACATAGTCCCACTCAGTCATTTAGTGGGAGTTACAGGGCCATGGAAAGTGATTCATTGTGCCACAAGTCACTCCTGTCTCTTCTGGTCCTTGCCCTTTTCACACGTGAAGGGTTATCGTTCTTCTCTCAATCATTTTACCTGTTCAAAACAGTCCATCGCAGCAGGGCAGAGTCCTAGGAGTGAGATTCCTTAAGTGGTAACCTTTCCAGTCTGCCATAGGTGTCTATCTGATCAGACTACTTTCTCCAAACATATGTCTTGTTTTTACCCTTTTTGGCTTTTAATAAAATACCAAGGGCTCAAGTAGAAAGAAAGTATTTTGAAAATAATGATGGCAACATATGTAAAAATGTGCTTGGCACAATGGATGGATCTATAGATTGTGATTAGAGCTGTATGAACTCCCAATAAAATGATTTTTTAAAATGAACTGAATTAAGATTCTTCTCTCGTTGCTAACCTCACAAAAGGTATCAGCATCGTAAAATGTCTTAGAGATTTTAAGTACTGGCATTGTCTTCCTGTTCATCAGTGATTCCTGTCCAACCTCCACTCCCACCCCCCAACTTAGTCTACTCTTTCAGTTATAGTTTCTATAATTACGGTTTTTGCAATCAAGAAGAACCTTTTTAACGATGACGACTCACAGCAGAATCATGTAATTGAATCAGCATATTCTCCCACCCACCAGGAGAGCAGGAAACTCTTCAGGGAGGGTCCTGGGAAAGCATGTAAACCAGACACCCTACTTTGATCTCCCCCTGTTTTAGATATTCAGTGTTTACCTTAGCAATCCAGTACTCTGAAAAGGAAAGCATGCACCTTGATCTAAAAAACATCTTCTCCCAGTGGGAACTTTGCCTATCCAAAGCAAAACCCCGTCCGGAGCAACCAAGAAAACTGCAAGGATTTATGCCAGCTCACTACATCAAACGTTTTTCTCTTCATTTGGTTGGTTTCTAGTCAACATATCTTAAGCCCCCATGGGCTAGATCATTGGGTTTTAGTAGGCATGGGAGTCCATACACCTCCTTGCACTCCCCATCATTCACTATCTCATACCTCTCCTCCATAGGCTGGGTCAAAAGGCATCATCTGAAGTCTCAGGATCCAAACAACGCCTTGCTCTGTAGACCAACCCGTGCTCTCTCTTTCGGTCTCATTTTAGCCTCCTTGGCCAGGTCAACAGGGGCCAGTGGATCATGTTTGCACTCAGCTGTACCTCCCTGACTTCTACTCATCGAGTAGACTCAGGTGGCAACCTCAACTGAGAACATCAGGCTATCCACTTGCCTGTACCCTTTAACTTTCAGTCTGGGAAAGGGGTTTTCTTGATGGGCACCCTCAGTTCACCCAAAGGTAAACCACCACTTGCTATAAATTCAAAATTAAAAGGTTTTTTTTTTCCTTTGCAGATCTTTCCTGCAAATGCAAATCTCCTGTGCTCTCTGTAGGTCTCGGTAGGGCTACATGTATTTTTTAAAGTATATTTCCTGAGTAGTATTTGTGATTTTTAAAAATCATTTTATTGGGGGCTCATACAACTCATCACAATCTGTACATACATCAATTGTGTAAAGCACATTTGTATATTTGTTACCCTCATCATTCTCAAAACATTTGCTCTCCACATAAGTCCCTGGCATCAGCTCCTCATTCCCTCCCCCCTACCCACTGTCACCTCCCTCATGAACCCTTGATAATTTATATATTATTATTTTCTCATATTTTATCTCCTACATCTCTCTTCACCCACTTTTCTGCTGTCCGTCCCCCAGGGAGGAGGTTATATGTAGATCCTTATAAATGGTTCCCCCTCTCTACCCCACCCTCTCTCCACCCTCCTGGTATTTCCACTCTCACCACTGGTCCTGAAGGGATCATCCACCCTGGATTCCCTGGATTTCCA
>NW_022107432.1:14804445-14809289 GCF_000313985.2 Echinops telfairi | reverse complement strand
CTTTTACTTTCCTCTTGCCCCACTATCATGCTCAGCCTTCATTTGGGTTTCAGTAATTCCTCTTGGTTACAATACCCTTGATCACACCCTACCAGGCCTCCTACACCCTCCTCACCACCGATTTGGCTCACTTATTGTTCCAGTATTTGTGATTTTTATCTAAGACCTCAAGCCTCTATACCCAGGGTTACTACATTAATACCTATAGCTTGTGCATCTTTCAAGCAAATTATAGTCACCGTTTTAAGCATATCTAATCAAGTATTTGCTGAAGGCAAAGTGGAGTGCGTTTTCTTATCTATAATACTACATCCTCATACATGTAGGTATATTTTAAACACGAGGTAGGAGAAACATTCAATATTCATAGTCTCACAAAGCTCATTTCCATTGAGTTGATGTAGACTCAGTGACTCCATAGGACAAGACAGAGCTGCCCCCTGTGAGTTTCCAAGACTGTAACTATTTACAGGAGTAGAACGCCCCATCTTTCCACTGAGAAGTGGCTGGTGGTTTTGAACTGCTGACCTGGCAGTTAGCAGCCCAATATGCAACCACTATACCACTGGGTCTTCTTAATGCCCATAGTACATCTTGTCTTAATATTCAGTTACTTAATGTCATAAATACATACTTACAATCTTAATATGCATAGTTTATCTGCTTTTTACACGTTGACTATCTTCCCATTGATAGGCACGTGATTTTGGGCCTCTGTCTGGGTGAAACAAATAGACCCAATGTGCCTATTAATCATCTTGTTTAATCAGCTTGACTTTTCTAGATGTGGTTTTCTGCCATTGTCCATGACATAATATTTCTTACTTTCTTTCATTATGGGTAATAATAATCAAAGTAACCATGTAAGAATCAAAAGTTTCCATTTTTGTGTCCCTTACAAAGTCATATGCTTCTACGAATCTGAAACCATTGCAACAAATCCCACTTCTGATGCCAATTGTACAGATGGCAGGCAGAGGCAAGTGGCCTTCTCTTTTTCATGAGGGGTGGATAGAATCACTAGCATTAATAGCCCAGAGCTGAGTCCTGCAGGGGTGCAGGTCAGGCATACTTCCTTTTCCCAAATGCTTCATCAATTCCATTTATTCTCAAGACATTTTAGACTGTAGTGGTTGTGTATGGTACACCTAAATTACATTTGATTTATTTTATTGGCATATCATTCACAAACCATACAATTCAATGTTTCAATATATTAAGAATTATTATTCAATCATCATCACAATCAATTATAAAACATTTTATTTATCTTTGTACCCATTTTAATTAGCCTTACATTCCTCCCCAGCCACCCCTAATATCCCTAAGGAACTATTAATCTAGTTAATGTATCTATGGATTACCTGTCCTGGATTTTATGCAAAGAAAATCATACAAAAAGCTCAACAACAACAAAATAAAACACAGGATAAAAACTCAATCCAAACGAAAGCAGAAAATAAAACCCAGAAAAAATGTAAAAGAGGTCAAAAGGAAGAAAAAATGATAATATGTTACATTTTAACTTAACTATATTTGTAGTAACCCCCTTTCCAATGCACTGTCTGAGGGCAAGACTATTCCATTCATAGGCAATGGTCTGAGGGGGTGCAAAGGAAGCTTAATCTGTATGGTGACTATGCAGATGGATTTTGGGCTTTCACAGTATAGACTTCTGTAAACCAAGTGCTCAGAATTTAAACTCCAATGCAATTTCCTCATGTGATCTTAGACTATATTATGTACAATCCTTGGATCACATGGGCTGTTATTTACAACTCTAGGATCACATGGGCTAATGTGCTCGTTCCATGTGTACTGAGCTGACAACTCACCTAGATGGCTGCCTGTTTTAAGAGAAGCTTTTAAGACCCCAGACACTATTATTTTGATAGCTGGGCACCATCTGATTTCTTCACCATACTTTGCCATACCACTCATATCTTCATTGATAGAAGCCCTGGTTATGTAGTGACCAAGCACTGGTTTGCTAACCACAAAGTCAACAGCTACAAACTACCAGGCACTTCTCAAGAGAAAGACATGGCTTTCTATTCCTGTGAAGAGTTACAGTCTTGGAAGCCCACAGAGACCATTCTACCCTGTCCTATAGGGTCACTATGAGTCAGAATCACCTTAGTGGCAGTGAGTTAGTAGGTACTTTCTACATCACAGAGTGCCAGCTTTGACAGATTTTAACTTACTACTACTATACATTATAATCAGGATTCTGAATAGGTAATTCATTAACATTCTCACCTTGTAGAATGAGACCATTTGGAAGTTATCGGGAAGATTAAGCATTTTCTTACTTGTAAAAAGTTTCAGACTCAGTCCTCAGCAATACACTGTTGTCACCAGGACAAAATACAGTGCTCATTGAAAACATACATATAGAGACATACCAGAGGGACTCCGCAGAATTCAGCCCAGAAGAGTTGCTTACAGGGAAATTCAACGCTGCTGGAATGCAGGAGGAGCATCATAAAGATAAGTAGGCACAGATTTATGGGGTTTTGAGGGGCTGGGGGCTTTTGGCTTACTTCAGTGGAAGCTGGCTAGGGCTTGTCCTTGGCCCTGCCACTGTCTCTGCCAGAGCTGGGACCATTTGGATCCCGTAGGGGGGGCTTGGTATCAACACAGCCACAGCTTGCCACAGCCATTGGCCTCAGGCGGGGACTAAAGCCTTACAGCTCCATGGGCAGGGATCAGGTTCAGCTACATTGTTTCTTTTGTTTCCATCTCTCCTCTCCATCCCCCCACAGTCTTGAAGGGCTATGCAAGGGCTTTTTATCAGGTCAGTCACGGCTTGCCGCCACCTTGGGGCAGGGACTAAACCCTTGCAGCTCCATGGCATTGATCTGGACTCAGCTACATTATTGCTCTTGTTTCCCTCTCTTGCCTAAATCCCTGCACAGTCTAAGCAGCCTTACTTTTTTTTTTTTCTTTCTCCTCTTTGTCTCTTTCCTGATCTCACACTGCACTTCTGACCTCCAGACCACTCCCTTAGCCTCGGGCATTTACGCCTGCACCACAACCAGCTAGGTGAGCTCCACCCTGTGTAGCTAGCCTGAGGCTGGGGAAAGCCCTGCTTTCCCTCCAGGGGATGCTCTGGCCAACTTCTCACCGGTGAATTCCTGCCTGTGTACCTGAGGGCATATGTCAGCTCAGCCAACACTCATCAACATTCCAAGCTGTTGCCAGAACCTCTGCCCAATCTCCACAACACCAAATCAGGCAACCCACCAGCCTTCTGGGTCATTCTCCTGAGAGGGAAGCCACAGGAGGATAAATTGGTAGGTTAATTCCATAGTGAAATTAGCTGTAGTCAGTTCGAAGAAGCATTCCTACAAGTCTCCCAGAGAGAGCCAGTGCTCTTCAACTCCCTGGAAAAAGGAACCTGGCTCTTCTAAAACAACGCAACACAAACAGCCATCAACCCAATGACCTCAATGGAAAAACAGGAGAAACAAAAGGCAATGGAAGAAAATGTCCCAAACATAACGATATGCATAGAATAAGCAGACATTGAGCTGCCACAGAAATAAATTTTCAGAAAGCTGCTTGGAGTCATATAGGATATGAGGGAAACAATACAGAAAAAGGATAAAAGGCCTTACACCAAATGGAAATACAAGAGCTTAGGGAGGAGATAACAAAAACCGGTAGCAGAAACACCGACCTCGAGAATCAGCTGGAGAAGGCAGAGAACCGCATCAGTGACTTGGAGGACAGCCAAGCAGAATTTAACAAATGCGAACAAAAATCTAATAAGATCATTAGAGAAGCTGAAGAAAACCTAAGAGCTATGTCTGAAGCAGAACATTGACACCTAATAGTTAAACTATCCAACTTTGAGGAAAAGGAGAAAATCATGAGAGCAGCTAGAGAAAAACAAGCAATCACATATAAAGGTTCCCAAATAAGTATATGCTCAGACCTATCAGCAGAAACTATGAAGAAGAGGAGAAAATGGGTTACATATTCCAAAAACTGAAGGAAAACAATGCAAACCCAAGAATACTCTAACCAGCCAAATTATTGATCAAGATAGATGGAGAAGTAAGTCTTCCCAGACAAGGAAAAGCTCAAAGAATATGTTAGAAGAAACCTAGTCTGACAAAAGATCCTTGCCGACCCAGTATGGGCAGAAGAACAACACTCACCAAGCATAAATAAGAGACTGCCACATAGAACAACCTCAACTAGAGGGCAACAAAGAGAAAGCAGACCCCAAAATAGCATTAGCTAAAGGATGGAAAGAACTCAAGAATGATACAAACACACATGCACAACAGGCAAATGAGAAAGGAAAGTAAGAAAACACCCAACACAAAAGGTATAGGATGACATCACAGAGTCCGCAGATGGAGATAATAACCCTGAATATCAATGGCCTGAACTCAGGCATTAAAAGACTGGGACTATCAGACTGGCTTAGAAAACACAACCCATCAATCTGCTGCCTAGAGGAGACACAGCTCAAGGCTGCCGACAAAAATAGGCTGAGAATCAAAGGCTGTAGAAAGTCATACCAAGCAAACAACAATTCAAAAAAAACAGGGGTTGCAATCCTAATCTCGGATAAAATTGACCTCAAAGTGCAAACCATAAAAAGGGATAAGAAGGGACACTATATAATGCTTAAGCGAATGGTAGACAAAGAACGACTAAGCATTGTAACTATATATTCCCCGAATGAGAGACCCGCTGAATACATCAACTTCAACACACCGCTCTCTGAAGAAAGCTAGATCACAGGGAAAGAAACTCAACAAGGAGGCTAGAGATCTAAACACTACAATTAGACAATTTGACCTGATAGATATTTACAGAGCTTTTCA
>NW_022107432.1:14763263-14799369 GCF_000313985.2 Echinops telfairi | reverse complement strand
CCTGGGGGACGGACAACAGAAAAGTGGGTGAAGGGAGATGTCAGACAGGGCAAGATATGACAAAATAATTTATAAATTATCAAGGGTTCATGAGGGAGGAAATGTCTCTTTTGCTACCTTCCCAACTATCTTGCAGTGGGGAGCAGAAGGGAGGAGAGGGTGGCTTGAAGAAGGTATGAGATCGCGTGCACAAGCTTGTTATTCCAAGTCTGGAATTTGGAGTGAATCCACCTGGAAGACTTGGCCTTCTCTGCTTGTGATCTTAGGACATTTCCCTCGCATTAAAGCTGTGCTTCAGGGAATAGCAAGAAATCATGATTTTTGTATCTGTAAATAAGGCCGTTGCTATGTGTGAGTGGCAATGGTCCACAGACATGAGCTGTTTTCACTTTCTTGTGGTCCACCCAGGAATTATAAAGCGCAAACGGGTGTGCCTTTCCCAGCTGAAATGAGCGTTTGGCAACATTTTCTGAGACCGTTCTTCAACGTGCCACGGGACCTGTCACCCCAATCATGTTGCTTTCTCTTTCATCCTCCCACAAAAGTGATTTTTAGGAGGGAGGGTAACTCATCAGATGTAGCCGAGAGATATGTGAGCATGTTAATAACACCCTGTCAAAACCTGGGCTAGCCAAATGCAAATACTTAGGAGAAGGGTGAGATGGGCTTCTAAAATGTCCGTGCCCCTCATCCCCCTTACACCGAGCAGTGGTCCATCTTCCCCGCCTGTTGCAAAGCAAGAGATGCATTTCTTTCCCCTTCATCACCAATATCATTAACATCAATAGCAGACTTTGCTTTTTTAAGAAAGTATTTGCCTCACACCTCAGAATGACACACCCTTAACCCTACCAAATCTGAATATACTCAATGAAATTACTCCAAGAATGTAAATTGCTTATTGCAGGATGCCTAATCATTAACGATGTCATAGGGATTTTAGAATAATCATGCTCAAATCTCCAAATAGGCCTTCTTCATTTTGCTGGAGCGACTGAAGAGGGGGTACTAGGGGATCTGACATTTATGGGTTTCCTGTAACCCAGCATGCTCCATATGCTTTACTATGTCAATTAAGCTAGACCTGAAGGAGGTACTATTATCATCACCATTTTGTAGAGAGAGAAGAGTCAAGGAAAAATGGAATAGTTTGCTCATGTAATACGTGTTATAGGGATAGGATTCAAACTCAGGTATTTTGTCTCCAGGATGCCATTCTCAAGCACACACTGCTCTCTGAAATACAGAGAGCCTGAGAGTGGTGCATTATTCTGAGAAGCACCGGTACGTGAGAAGTCCATGGGGCTAGGCTCCCTCTCTGAGGTCAACTGCAATAGAACTGCCATAGAACAAGCCCTTTATGCAGGAGACAGCTAGAGTTGCAGCTTCTGTGATTACTCTGTGCAAACCCCTTAGGGTAGTCAAAGAAACAGGTCCTAAAACATCTCACAGCTATTTAAGGAGGGCCGCAGGGCTCAACTCTGGGCTGCTCCTCTCCCTTATCAAATATCCAAAGCCTCACATCATATGGAAGATGCCAACTACCAACTGCATTACTAAAGGACCAAGATGGCCAAACCCTACTTTCATCACTAACTGGGCTGCAGTGGTCAGCATGAAGACACAGTTCCCAGCGGATCTGGCTCCAGGCTTCCTCTTCCTACTTTTCCACTCTTCAGCACCAGCTGCCACTTACAGGGCTGTTTCTCTCCCTGACTCTGAACACTTAGGTCAGACCTCATCCCTGTCTGTCCCAGGCTGGGGCAACATCTCCGGTTCCCTGAGGCCAGATCAGTAGGGAGCCACCTGAGACTCAGAAATCTACACAACTGCCTGCACATCAGATGAGTTGGCCCTCCTTCCTCTCTTGATTCCCTAGGATTAGGTCATACAGCTTTGCTCTATCATGCAGTCACCCAGCACTGAGGCTACACAAACCCACTCTGTATGCCAGACCTTGCTGGCCCATGGCCCCCTTGGGTTTGAGATAACTTTCATAATGGCTCACAAAGTCCACAGAGACTGCTACCTAGACTTAAAGTTGCCCACCCATTCTAACCAGCAAGAATACACATCAGGCAGTGTGAGAGAAGTGCACAACTTTGCCATGTGCACAGGCTCCCCTGTGTGGGTGTTCTCATGGTAATAGAAAGCCCCAAAGAGAGGGCTCCAAGGTCATTTCCTAGTCATTGGGATGTCAACAAATAGGCGTGAATTGGGGCTTAATGCATAATCCTGACAATCCAATCAATGAATATGCCTAGCTGCATCATGGTCTCCTCCCTTCCTGGAGTTACTTTCACGGGTCTGGGGCCTGTGTAGCTTCTACTCTCCTGGCTATTTTTGTAAAACAAGGGCATCTTGATGTCCCAGGTTCTTTTCAAAGACCAGCGTCAAGGAGGCGTTCCATGTTCTTTGTCCCACTCCTTGAATTACTGATTAGAGTGGGTTTCACTGGAGATACCCCTAGAAGGTTCATCCTTTGCTGCCTTACCTGTAGCTCCCGTTGCTGTGGGCTGTTCACTCTTGGAGCCTAGAGGATGTACTGGAGGAGACATGGGCTGGAGTTTAACACAGCTGGGTTGAATGCTGACAATGACATGTTTTACCTGTGAAAAACATCACAAGGGCTCTCTTATTTTTCCACACCTATATATTACTAGTAAACAATTTGCCCCCTTTTGTGCTTCCAAGTTTTCTCAAGAACCATGATATCTAGAGATCCGTTATTTAGCTATTTGCTACATAAAGTGTGGTCTGCAGACCAGCAGCACTGACATCTCTGAGCTGGTTAGAAATGCAGAATCACAGGCCCCAGTTCAAACCTATGAATTCCAAATGTGTGTTTCAACAAGATCCTCAAAAGAGTCACATGCACATCAACTCTTGAGAAACACTGTGAACGTTTCACACTTCTAACACACAACAAAGATAGATGAGGTAGCTATCACTTCTTAATTTATTCCCTTTCTGTCTCTTACTGTTCTGAAAGAGTAAAGTCAATTGCTAGTCCTTCTGTCTTAGAGCTGGTTTGAGAATTCAGATTTTTTTTTTAATCAGTGATGTGATACACAGACTATTTGTTATTTAACACCCCCCAATGGGGTCTAGGCCACATTCTGAAATAAGTCACTGTGTTCATTACACAAAATAGGTAAAAATAAAACTCTAGTTTAATATGAATTCTAGTTCGGTTTCATCTTCAAACAGGTTTGCTACAAACTTGCAAAATAACCTAGTTTCAGCATTTTTATTTCTTTAAAAAGTTGTTGAATGGTTAATGCAGATAGTGGGTATGAATTGAGCAGAGATATGTCTGGGAGAGTTCAGAGATTTGTGTCCCACCCTGAATCACATTTGCCTGGTTAAACCCCGTGTTGATTGTGATTAAACTCAGGATGGGCAGGTCAGAGCCAGGGCAGGTGCTACCCAGACATCCCACCTCTGCAGGATCCTGTCAACTGTCCTAACCCTGATGCCAATTAATGGTTTGTATCAGAAAGACCATGCCTTCTCTTCTGGGTCATGAGGAGACAGTAGTAGACAGGAAGTATAGACACTTCCCTGCATCACTTAATAAAATTCATATTTTCTCTGAAGAAGAGGACTTAGCTTGCTGCTATTGTTAATTTCCCAGGAATAAAGAACTCAGTATGCTTCATTGAAAGGATTGATAATGAGGGCTTTTAAAAAGTCAATGAAGCAAACATTCCAATGCTAAATTTGCTTTGAAAAGATTAGAGAATTGTAGCCTTCGAATAGTTCTATCCTCCCTTAACCCCTCAAATTTACTCAAATTATGTCTTGAGGGTTCCAATTGGCAGAGCGTTTGGACTACTACGACCTGCTATGGGAAGGAGGAAGGAGAGGAAAGGAGAAACAAACAAATAAAAACAATTATTAGTAAAAACGTGATCACTGGTATTAAAAAAAACAACCACCTAAAGTGAAAAAATCTCTTTTTTTCCCCTTAACTCCAAAAGATGTAACAGGATAGGATCTTTGCTTCAGAGGATCTGCCTTCTAATTACAAATTGTTGGGAGGAATTGAAGTACTCTCCTTTATTTGCTGGGGTCAAAAGTATACGGTGAGTAGGTGGTGCTGGCTGGTATGGTTAAAGAGGCATATGCTGACTTACCCCAGAGCTCTCTCTTTCATAGACAATGATACTGTAAAAACAATCTCCAAACTGAGCCACCTCTAAAGCCTGTGAATATACACATGGGCAATAACTATTATTGGTCTTTCTTAAAGACAAAGACAAGCCAAATTTATCAACAAGGAGTGGATTCCAACTCATAACAACCCTCTATGGTAGGGTAGAATTGCTCATGTCCTTTCAAGACCGTCATTCTTTACAAGAGGGGAAAGCTTCATCTTTCTCCCTCAGAGTGGCTGGTGGTTTCCAACTGCTGACTTTGTGGTTAGCGTCCCAGTGCATAACCACTACATCACCAGGCGAAAGTCTTCCCCTTGCATTATTTCATTTAATCTTCATAACAAATTCAGGAGACTATTGCCTCCGTCTCATAAAGTAGTAAACCAAGACTCAGGGAGTTTAAGTACATTGCCAAACTCAATGCTATCGAGTTGATGCTGACTCACAGTGACCCTATAGGCCAGGGTAGAAATGCTCCTGTGAGTTTCCCTGACTGTAACTCTTTGCAGGCATAGAAAGCCCTGCCTTTCTCCTATAGATTGCCCAGATTTTGGCTAATTCTAAAAATTGTGCTCTTAACCACTCAATGGTGCCTAGTTTTAGTCTGAGCCCTAGGCTTCTTTGGAGAGTCTTGGGGTGTCAGCTGTTCAAAGCTGTACTTTGGTCCAGGGTCCAGAGGGAGGTCTGTGTGACAGGTGGGCAGGCAACAGAATTATTATTTATGAATAGGTGATGGGTACGAAGGGAGAGGGGACTGACTATGGGTAAAGCCAGAATCATGTGCCCATAAAAAATGATTTATGACTCCTTTTCAATTTTCTTCTATCTCCCTTCCAGCAATACAAGTGAGACAGTCATAGGATTATAGTGATGGAATGAAACGCCTACAGCCTTCCCAATCTATCCCCTGCCTTCAGGCAGTGCTTCATTTAAATGAGATAATTTTAAGATATTTCTTTAAAGATCTTAGGAAGAATTTCCAAATCACTCAAAGATAACTGTGACAGGGGCTCACATTTTTATTCAGTTTTTTTGTGATGATAAATCCAAATTAATTCGTAAACTTGACTGAATTCCTACTATGTGTCCTGAGCTAAGGAAGGGGGCTGTTGGATTAGTTATACAGATGCATATTGTGTTAGTCTGAGTAGAAGAGATAGACAAATTCAGAAACACGCATATGTGTATAAGAAAGAGATTTATATATAAGAGCAACCGAGTGTTGAAAAAACATCCCAGCCCAGACCAGATCCAGCCCATCAATCCGATATTAGCCCATATGTCTGATACCAATTTATAAAGTCCTCTTCAGACTCACGCAACACATGCAATGATGCCAAATGCAGGAAGATCACAGGCCAGTGGTTGGGAAGTCTTGTGGGTCCAGTGGCATTGTAAGCATCTCAGGGCTGGCAGGGGTCTTCATGTGTGTCCTCCAGCGCAGTGCACTAGCAGAGCTCCATGTATCTTGTCAGCTGCAATGTCTCCCAAGGAGTGAGTCTGCATCCTGCCTCCAATGAGCTATTTATCTCCTTAGTGCTTCCAATTGAAGTTATCAAGCTGCGATCTGATTGACAGGCCAAACTCCACCCCTTCACTATTAATCCTCTCAAATTGACAACAGATTCTATAGCTACCACATATATTGTTGAATCATTGAGAGTGATACAATTGTAGACCAGATTAAAAATATAAAAAAGTAAAAAAATCACGTTAAAGACCAGAATTCTGCCAGAAATCCTTGCTTTCTTGTAAAGTGAGGGAGTGGGGCCATCTTGGTTACTTAGCAGTCTGAGAGATGCAGATTCTAAGACATGTGGTAGAGGTTGAAGGTAATAAATAAGGTTAAATGAGGGGAGATCTGGGAGGGACTGGTTTGCTAACTGAGGCTTTGGGAAGGGGTGCCCATTTTGGGTAAGCATTGGACTATTAACCTCAAGGTTGGCAGTTCAAGCCCATCAACCCTTATGCAGGAGAAAGCTGTCTGCTTCCATAAAGATTTACAAAGCCTTGGAAACCCTATACGCAGTCAATGTGAATTAGAATTAACGGAATGGGTTTGGTTTGGTTTGGAAAGAGTTGGGGCTTTACTTGGGTTTTAAAATTCCACTTGGACCAGGGACAGAAAGATACTTTAGGAACATACTCTGAGACAGGAATCTGTATGACCTGCTGATGAGTCAGAGAAGGGCCAGCACCCCCAGATAATAAAGATAGAGTGGGACCAAATTACCTAAAATTCTGTTTTTTTAGATGTTTGGGTTAGATGTGACATAACATTAAAAACAGCAATAACAGCTAAAACTAAAGGTTCTTGAGAAAGGGACAGAGAAGATAGAAAGGCATTATATTATAAGAACATCTATACTCTTGAGCCCCTGAGCTAGGTAGGCATTTTTACTATAAAGGGTAAGTAAAAACATATTGCTAAGGTTCCAGTTTGTACATTCACAAGGTGATTCCAAACAAAATGCGTTTAAACGTGTGTCTCTGATCAGTAAATGGCTACAGACAAGTTCTCTCAAAGATAAACTTGTCCTAGTCTCAGTCCCAAAACCTGCCATCAAGTAGATTCTAATTCACAGCAGGCCTGGATAGGGTTTCCAAGGGTGTATGTCTTTATGAGGGCAAAGAGCCTCATCTTTCTGAGTTGTATCTCCTTATGTGAAATTGCTGGTGGGTTTCAACCACTGACTTAGCAAAACAACATAGTGAGTTCCGAAGGACCTGATGGACCAATTAAATTCAAGGCAGAGAAGTTAGCTCAGAAGATTATAGTGACTGTGTTTGGGAATTTCCAAGGGGAAATCTTGACAGACTTTGTCAATGGCGACAAGAAATCTCAGGGGCTTATGAGAATGAAAATTTGAAAACTACATTGGTGAGAAAAGGCTCAGAAAGTGTCTCTGTGAAATGTTCCCCTCGTGACAATATACCTCCTCATTCTTTTAGGGTGACAAGGGCTGTCCTAGGATAATGTTGTGGAAACCCTTACTCTGTGCATCCTATCATCCTGATCATGCGCCCTTCAGACTTCTTTTTGTTTCACAAACTCAAGGAGCACATGACAGGGACACATTTTGCATCCTGTAAGTATGCCCAGTTGCTGGTTTTGACATAGTATAAATTGGAGGGTGCAGAGTTTCTCAGAGAAGGATTAACAAACCGAATTCACCGCCATCTGGTCAATTCTGGCACATAGTGGCTCCCTGTGGGTTCCAAGACTGTAACTATTTACAGGAGTAGAAATCCCAGTCTTTCTCCTGCAGAGTTGCTTATAGTTTTGAACCGTCAACCATGTGGATGCCATTGGCATAACCAAATGGAAAAACCACCTTCCGAAGTATATAGGCCTAAATGGAGGATATGTGGAAGATATCACAGTTTGTTATTTTTATTTAATAAAGATTCCTCTGATTTCATACTGATAATTTTTGACTCCCCCTTGATTAATCCTCACAACCATTCAGAAAGCAGAGCTTAGTTTTCCCCATCCTGTAAGTGATAAAATGAGACTCAAGGAGCTTACGCAATTAGCCTATCTTCTCCTTGTAAGTAACTTGGCTTAGTTCTATTTGACTCCATAGAGTCTGAGCTTTCTTGTTTGGGCCCACCTATCAATAGAACGCTTTTGTGGGAACTCTGAGAAGAGAGAGTGTATGAAGAGAGCAAGACTAACCAGAGTTCAGGAAGCCTGGAGGAATGGTGAAGTGGTGTAGTCATAAAGGGAGCAGGAAGACACAGGGAGCAGTTGTTTTCAAGGGATATTCTGAATTACCTGAAGGGAAGGTGGAGCTCTGCGATGCTAGAGAGGCATGAATTAAAAATGACGACAACGTTTGGAACATGAAACACTCGAAGGCCATAGATTCCATGATATCAAGTAAGAAGAAAAACTGGTTTGGGAAGGAAGGTGAATTACACTTTGGACCTAGGGTGTCTGAAGAGAAAGGGATTTCTTCATTTGACCGCATCCAAAAGGATTCTGGTCCAGTGGGAACCTTGTGTGAAGGCAGAGAGATCATGGGAATCTCACAAAAGGAGGGAATTCGCAACAAAGTCAGGAGCGTAAAGAGCAACCGTGAGCTATGAGAACACCCTCCTGAGGGGAAAGCCAGAGAGGGCTACAAGGAGACAGCGTGAGTATTGGGCAACAGAAGGACATCAGGAAGACAGAAGCTGAGTGGGTAGACCTGGAAGAAAGTGAGTTAGAGGGAAGAGACTCAATGTTTGGGGCCAGTTAATCGTCCACAATTCTAATTACAACAGAGGAGTTGATTCAAATGAAGACTGAACAGTCTAGATCCACCCTCTTACCCTCATTCCCACCCACCAATTATTTCTAAGACCTTTTCTCTCTTGCAATTTCTTCAGAGAAACAATGCAATTGCAACCCTGGGGTTTTCTGCAAAAGAACAGATCCATTGCAGGGCATACTGTTTTACAACTTCATACTTTTTCCCAAGTGGCTGAAATTGTCACGCAGATCTTTGGGATGCTCATATGACTATTTGATAACCAGTATGATTTTTCTCCAGAAATCAGGTCCTGTGCTCGTCTTGGGCTCTGCTGATGGGCAGACACAGAGAGTATGGCTTCTCTACTCACCCAAAAGCCATATTATCATTAGCTCAGCCAGACAAAGCGAGTAGCAGAGGAGAAAGGAGGCCCGTGGGATATAGAGGCCAGTTAGTGCCTGAACTAGCATCACTCTCAGGCTTTGCCTCAATCATCAGTAGATACTGGGGATAAGGAGTAGTTTGTTTCCAAACAGTGTGAGCTAGATTGCATAAACAAGCCCAAACTGCATGTCAACTCTGGCGACCCCCCCCCCCCCCGAAGCTATTTTCCCCAAGGCAGATTGACTGGGAGCTCAGGGGCTTTGCCTCTCTCTCCTGCAGAGATCATCTGTTGGGATCAGGTGGGTGCCCGTCTGCAATCAATATCTTGGGAGAGTTGCCAGGACAGAAAGGGTGGGCTAGTAGCTCCTAACGTCTCTTCCTATGTTTCCTTCTTTGACTTTTCCAATAGAGTGCTTGGACACCTGCTTTGAAAGGTAAAAACCTTTCTGTTTGCAAATAGCACAGCACAACTTGTTATTCATTTCCTTGATGAGCAGAAGTTTGGGGAGAGGATAGTAGCTTCTACTTTGCAGCTCGCCTCCCCCCTCTCCATTCCGCTCTCCTCCCCTGCTTCCTTTGAGCACTTACCCACAGGAGAAGATTTTATATTCCCTATGTTTGCATATATGCAATCAAATATGGAGAGAGAGTGAGCCCGTTAAAATATTAATCATCTCCTATTTTTCTTAGCTGGATGCAATTTTCCTGCACTGTTGTCCATGTAAATGCAAAATTATCCTCCTGCCAGTTGAGGTGGTGGCAGTTCCTGAACACAGTTATATTTTGCAGATAACAGGATTAGCTTGGATGTGGGTAATAAGTTGGTGAATCTCCCCCCGGCCATTTCTCAACACTGTGAGAGCAGTAATCCTTTATGCTTTGATGTCTTCTAGTTTTCCATCAGGTGCGCCACGGACTATTTGTCCTGGGGCAGTCAGCTCTCTTATAAGATCTCATAGTGTCCTCATTAGCTGCGCCTATTTACCCAGCCAGCCTGTTGAACCCAATTTATAGTTTATGTGATTAATTCCCAAAGTACAGTAAACCCTAGCTCTAAGGCTCTCTATTGTATGACTGCATCTCCTTGAAGGGCAAACACAAGCTTCAGTTCTTTTGCTATATGGCTGAATCATATATAATACTCTAATAATTTTACTCTCGACAACACATTAAACATCTTTCCATACATTTTCTTTATGGCACACAGCTCATAAAAGAATGTTCCACATTGGACTGTAAAGTGCTAACACTATGTGGGAGTCATTTTAGGGTTTCTTTTTTCTTTCTTTTTTTACTGTATATATGTATTTTATTTTGGCTGAGATTGTGGAATACCACTGCTATCAGCTTTGAATGGCGAATTGACACACCACGTCACCGCACAGTGCTTTATCGTCTGCATTGTGAGTTTGGAAAGGCTTCAGAAGTTATGTGGCGGTCCAGACTCATGTGCTCCTTTTCATCTTTAATATGCACACTTGGAGCATGAATGGTGGAAGTGCGTGTGTGCGCATGTGCACATGCATGTGTGTGGCAAGAGGGAGACCAGGACAGGAAAAGCAAAGTCAAGAGAATAGCATTTCATGGCAGCCTAGGTCACCTTTGCCAGCATTGTCCCTAAAGTGGACACGTTAGGGGAAAATAACTTAGAATTTGTTTGAAGGGAAATGATTTTAAAAAATGATTTAAAAAAAACAAACCCCAAAGCTCACTATATTCCCACAACCCCCTCACCCCATCCCAAGAATTGTTGACCTATTTGGGGTTGCCATACTGAGTTAGTTTATTGTGCCAACCTAGCCGATAAACACAGGTGGGATTAATTGAAGGACAGAGGGATAAATGGTTCAGTGAGCCTCGCCTTTCAAGTTCTCTTGCTTTGTGGTGGTCGCACCAGGGTGCAGCTGCCTTAGCAGTTCCCTGCTTCAGCTGGCAAGGCTCACTTCCTGCAAGATATCCCCAAGGAGAAGCCACATGGACCTACCCCGATGTAGCCCTGGGTGCTGGAGTAGACTGTGGAGACCCCTGCCAATGCTGAGATGCTTACACATTCACTGACTTGGCTTTCCTCCTGCAATCGGCGTCATTTTCTCTGTTTTGTGAGATGGAGGAGGACTTTCTGGATTGGCGTTGGACATCTGGGTTTATGATGGACTTGTGGGCTTGGGCAGCACTGAGTTGGGATGTTTTCTTGATGCTCACTTAACCTTTATATAAAACTCTCTCTTATACATGAGTCTCTGTGGATTTGTTTCTCCAAGGCACCCAGACTAATACACATACCTAGAGAAGTTGCTACTGCCATTAAAAGGTACTATCTCACAGATCGACGATCCCCTAGAACATACTTCTGCTGCCTGCCACCTAATGCAATGCATTGTGAAGCTAAGTGGTGAGCCAGGACCAAGGATGAACTGTCAATCAACCTCTTTCCCTTTGCTGCTTTGGTAGTCTTGGAAAACATTCCATGGGGATTCAACAGCAGTGAGTTGAGTTTCATTTTTCTGAGCCGTGGAAAGCGTTGAAAATCTTTGAAACTATCTGTGATGTGTGTTACGCATGTCACCCCCATTCTGTCTCTAGTCACAGTATGTGCTGTGTGCTCCATTGCTCCAAGAAAGGAGACCATAGAAAGCTAGTGGTAGGTAACTGGTTGGCCACTCGCAATCCCACAATTCCCTGCCACACGGTTATGGTCCTCATGTACAGATGGAAAAAAACCTGACATTTTCAAGGGATATAATCAGCACTAAAAAGACCATGGTGTCACCTTAAGACTGGGGAGTGATGTTCCTGGAATAGCAATCATCGTTACTGCATCACTCCGATTCTTTTGGCAAGAACACTGCAAAAATTGTGTAGCTGTGCAAGTCAGTAGGTGAATACCCAAATGCTTGCTGGGCCCAATTTCTGTTTAACCAGGGGCTGCGGATCAAGCAGTTTCTTTAGAGAATACAGCGTCTTAGAGGGGAAAAAAATCATTTCCCAATCCTTATCTTAGGAGCCTGCCTATGAAATTTCCATCACTCAGTGTCCCCAGAAGGGAATTTGAGTTTATTGTTAACTATATTCTCACTAAGTGAATGATTCAAGAGAGCTCTCCAGGTTTTTCTAATTCAAATGCTAACATTCTTTTAGGATTTGGGGTTTTAGGACCATATAAGACACTCAGCAACCCATCTGGTCATGGGCTATAGTGTGAAGGGTTTAGTCCAGTTCACCGGCGATTGTTTTTTGTTTGTGTGTTTGAACACAGAAACTTGACCACTTTAAAATGATAACATGTACAAACTTGCCATATATAGTGCTTTCTTCCCAGAAAACCGAGGTAGTGGTCTCTTCTGATTGAGAATGGTGACCTTTTCAACAGAGACAGAACTCCCTTGGCTTTGTGTTGCTTCAAATATTAGGGACATCAGTTTTTTCTCAATTGAAATATAAATATAAATGTGAATAAAGATGCCCTCATGGATCTGTAGGAGGAATCATTTGTAAAACATACTGTAAAATGTTTATAAAACTCTAAAGCACCATTGTAAATTTGACAGTCATACCTCCCAGTTCTAAAATTCTCGGGTTTTATGATGCTAAACGGAATTATCACAACCTGTAAAAATAGAGTTGGCAGTGAAATGTCCTAAGGCAAATTTGATTCTGAGTAAGTGATGCTGCATTTTTTGTTTGTTTGTCGAAGTACAGTCAGCCATTGATAGAGATTGGAGATACTGTCAAGAAAATGACATTTGAAAACTCCTTGCCTGAAATTGAGTGACATAGATTAGATTGTAATATTAAATCAGCTTACTTTCCGGAGCATTATTATTGATAGATAATATTTATGAAGTGCCTACTGTGTCCTAAATATTGTGCTGAACATTCAAACTGATAATATCATTTAATCTTTACAATAATGTTATGAAGCAAGCTGCTATTATTATCACTAATTTGAAGTTTATGGGTATGTAAACTGAGGTCTACATTGTTCATGTGACTTACTAAAATGCACATCATAATCATCAGTGAAAGGGTCCAAACCCCGATCAGACTCCAAAATCTGTGTTCTTAGGACTCAGTTCATGAAAAATAGCTTGCATTAAGACGGAAGATTTATTGAATGCCTTGTTTTCTTACCTATCATTGAACCATATTGACTTGAAATCCATTGACATTAGTACTTTGAATGCACTTTAAGCTCATAGTTGGAAATCAGCACTGGTAAAAGAAAGAAAACAATTGTTTCTGAGAAACAGGTAGAAAATAGAACATGCTACTTCATTTCGTGCTGTTACCTGAACAAAGTTAGCATGGCCTCCCAAGAATTCAGCATTGGGTAGCCCTAGAAAGTCTTTGTCCAGCAGAGCCCTGTCTCATCTGCCCGGAGGGTCAAGAATGCTGACTAGACCAAGCCAGGCATCAGGGGACTGCAACCTGGACGAGATATTGGAAAATCTGGAATCAGGAGTATAGTGTTAGTAAATATTTCAAGGTCTGAATTGCCTTCCATTTCTGACCATCCTTTCCACTACAACCAAAATAAAACCTGAAATAATAGGAGTAATATGATTGACACAATTCTCTGAAATTGTCACATGCTCTGCAAAGTAGCTTAGACAGATAGAAAGTGGAGAGGCATTGAGTAAGTACTCTGGGTTTAAAGGATTGAGAGGGAGGCAGAAAACCCTCCATAAAACAAAGACAGTCTTATGGGGCATCTGCTATAGGCCATTCAAACGGTAGGTGAGGGAAAACCCAGCTGCTGAGGTCAGTTGAACTCTCATAATGTTGAACTCCAAGGGGACTTGGAATCCCCAGACATCTGCTGGGTTAAAGACCCATGAAGGATCAAAGAAGTTACTGAATTGAGAACTGCAACTTTCTGTTACCAACTGTAGCTAATGTAACTAAAGGAGACGTTGTGTTAGATCGCCTGCTTATGGACAGGTAAGATTTTATTGAAAGTAGGAAAACAAGGGCCAGGTTTAATACTATTGCCCACGTGATGATGTGTACATAGTAGAGTGAAAATGAGAAAACTGAATACAACAGCGCCAGAGAATTAAACTCCGAGGAAGCATATTAAGGAATCAAGTAAGTACAAGAGAAAAATATTAACTCTCAAGAGTGTGGTCGAGTTTCAAAGCCATCTTGAAGACGATCATAATTGCAGCTTCCTGGAGTGCAATTCCTCAGCAAGAACGGTGGGGAAACAAACTAATAAGCACTCGCGGAGGCTCCATGTACGTTTGGTGTGGGTGAAGACAAAGCTGGCCGCATCAGTTAAAGCTGTCAGAGCAGTGGAGATAAAGAAGCAAGACATCTAGAATCAATTAACGATAACAAGAAGGTTAAAGCAAAGAGGGGATTTTATAGAGATATGCTAGGCAAATGGGAAAGATCAGAGAGAAAGTTGTTTGGAGTCTCTTACTGAAGCAAGACGGAGTTCAGAAGTCATGGGTTCAGATTCTAATCCCTGTTCTTTCTGAGATATGAAGGCAATGCCTTGACTTATTGGCATCCGAAGTTCCCCTTTAGTGGGAGTAAGTAGGAAGTGGCTTTCAAGTAGCTAAGTAGAAAGTGACTTATTGTTGTGATGTGAGGGGGCTCAGGAAACTCTAGTCTCCCCCTCCACATGCCATTGAAGGCACTGAGACCAGTTTTACTTCATTGTGGATTTAAAATATAACTGCCAAGGATACCACATTACATCTCAACAAGTATACACAGGTACTTGCCTCAGAGGAGAGTTTAAATTGGACCTTGGCCATTGGAAGACGGAAAACACCAATGAGATGGAAGACATGGGTAAATTAGGAGATGATGACGCTTGGAATATGGACTTCACCCATCTCATAAACTTATCTCCAGATAGTTATACGAGAGTCATAATTATCATCATACCACAGTCTGTCATAAGATGACACTTCTGTAGGGCAACTAGGAAAGGGGGGATGATATACAGGAGGTTGGTTGTGCTACCCTTTCTTTATATATAATGATTTTTGAAGGCAATAATTACTGGTTGTAGTGGAGAGAGAATGGCGATTGATAAATCTAAATTCCCTTTTTGCCTTGGGGATACATTCCTCGTTAGAAAAGTAGAAAGGGGTATTTCTTCCCAACTGTAAATGAGAAGGCTCATAGGCGTATACGACTGCAAAATACCACGTCTGGAAGGTATCTTAAAAGTAAACTAGTCCTGTTTCCTTTTGGAACAGATGAGAAAATTGAGCCTACCTCTTAGTTCATTCGTGTCAGTTCCAGGTGAATCTTGACTTCAAAGAGATTCTATTGACAGGAAAGGACTATCTGGAAAACCAGAAATCACTTTCCCTCTCCACCAAATGCTCGTAACGAGTTTCCAGGCTTTTTCCTTTTCCTTTTCCTATGTCTCTGTCTTACATTTTGGATAAATATAAGAATATAATATTCATCCATATCCCTTACCCATAGAAACAAACACATAAACTATCCTTACCATTTACAGGCACAAGAAGTATTTGAAACCATTTGGTTTTTCAAGAGCTACAATAATAACAACAATAAAATATGAAAACTTGATTAGCCTGTTTGATTTTTATTTTCCCCTTGATCATTCTATAACCACATTCTCATTTGATTCCTGTTGGATGCATTCATTTTATTATTTTTAGATTTTTGCATACATCTGTGTGAATCTATTGAAAATACATAACATTATTGTGTGAATATAAGTGGGTGTTTTAAAATATGAATGTTCATACTACACATATAATTGTCAGGTTTATTTTGCTACTTAACCATATTTTGGGTATCTGTGCTGATATACATGTATTTTATTTATTTTTAGTGTTAGATATTTTTTGTTATGTAAACATGTAATGTAACTACAGATTGTAAAAAAGCCCAGATGTTCTTGATTCAGGATGTGTTCGTCTGGGTGGACTAGAGAAACAAATCAGGGAGATACTCATATGTGTATAAGAAAAAGCTATGTATACAAGAGCAGTTGAATAATGGGAAAATATCCCAGCCCAGTCCAGATCAAGTCTATAAGTCTGATATTAGCCCATATGACTGATACCAACCTATAAAGTCTTCTTCAGATTCATGAAACACATGCAATGACATTGAAAGCAGGAAGATCACAGGCCAGTGCGTTGGAAGTCTTGTGGATCCAGTGGTGTTGTGAGCATCTCAGCGCTGGCAGGAGTCTCCACATGGTTCTTTCAGCTCCAAAACTCTGAATACCTCACTGTAGCTTCATGTGGATTTTCCTCAGAAAAGTCTTGCAGGGAGTGAGCTGAAGGAAAGACAGAGGCCCCTGCCTCCATGGAAGGATACAGAAGAAATACAGGAGTTCCCAGAATCCTCAGGAGAAGGTCATGCACACACAGAGACCTCATTGGCTATACAATGCTTGATAGGCTAGACCCCTTCACTCCCAGTCCTCTCAAATTGACAAACAATTATATAACTACCACAAGGAATATATATATATACACGTGTGTGTGTGTGTGTGTGTGTGTGTGTGTGTGTAATGTATCATGTAACTTGACTGACACCCTGGCTGGACCAATGGGCTCAGGCATAGGAATACTGGTGAGGGTGGCACAGGACTGGGTCATATTTTGTTCTGTTTTACATAGGGTCACTATGAGTAGGGATATACCCAATGGAACCTAACAACAAAGCATGTCACATTGTTTTAATATATGTCTTTATTGATAGGAATATGTATTGCTCTGATTTTTTAAAATTATTACAGGACAATCCCTGGATCAAGAACTTCTGGGTTATGTACAAACTATAGTTAAAAACCAACACCTGTTAAGCCCATTATGTTAAAATATGATGGTACATTCAGTGATTCCTAATAATAAGATTAGTGTAATTGGAGACATGCATCAAAATATTATAGACATGTCTTATTTTATCATGCTTTGCACAAATTGAGGGTGTGTGGCAGCCCTGTGTCCAGCAAGCTCAGTTGCACCATTTTTTTCAAAGCACATGTTCTCACTTCTTAATCTCTGTGTCACACTTTGGTAGTTCCCACAATATTTCAAACTCTTTTATAATGATATCGTATCACACAGTTAACAGACTACAGTATAGTACCAAGATAGCTTTCAATTAAACAAATACTGAATTGCAGTATTTGTTTTGTGATAGTGGTTTGGAATCTAAGCTACAATATCACTAGGGTATGTCTAAACTATTATTAATGCTGTATTATTATGTCAGTGTGCAAATGTCTCTGGGAATGTTAGATACACCTCATGTATGCCAAGGCAAGCTCTAGGTGCATTGATGGTAGATGCGAGATGTACCTACCTTCTCTGATTTATGTATCAGCGTGACTTAGGGATAGATTCAAAAGCAGAACTAGTTTCTAATATGGGAACTGCCTATATAAATAATGCTAAATTGATATTTCTCAATTTTCTAGAACATGTTTAATTTGATATCCAATTTACATGATCCAGCATTTCAGTTTCTTGGTACCTAATCTTGAGATTCATTGGTACCTATAATATTGACGTCTGAAGTAGCTATACTAATTTGCGCTACCTACTAACAAAATATTAAAAGGCCAATTATTCTACATCTCTAACACTCAATAGTGCAAAACATCTTACTTTTGCCACCCCGACAGATGAAAACAGTATCTCCTTATTTTAATTTGTATTATTGACAATGAGAATTTGTAATATGTTTTCAGCTATTTTCAGTCTCAGTTGCCTATTTGTAAACCTTGCCCCCATCACTTCATCTGTCAGTTTGTTGTACTGTGGTGGCTTGTGTGTTTTTGTGATGCTTATGTGTTGCTGTGGAGCTTTCAGGTCCGAGGGCACTTGAAATACGACTGAGGAGGAGCTTATTTCTCAGAGCACTGTTGATACGGTGCCGTGACTCGGTAAAGCTGTGGGAGGGAGCCTTTGGGATCTTCATTTGCTGTTGGAGCACCACTCAAGGTAAGGAGAAAGAGCTGCAAAAAATCTCCCACTAATCAGAACTTAGAAAGTACTAAGTATGAATCTAAAAAAATTGGAACTCATAAAAAATGGAATGGAATATGAAAAGAACTCTATCCTAGGCATTAGTGAGCAGAAGTGGACTGGTATTGGCCATTTTGAATCAGAGAATCATATGACTTACTCTGATGGTATTAACACAATTATGAGGAATGGCATGGTCTTCACTGTCAAAAAGACATTGCAAAACTATTCATGACGTACAGTGCCTTCTGTGAGAGGATTACATCTCTCCTCCTTAGAGGAAATCCAACCATTACAACTATTATTCAAATTTATGCCCAAACAATAAAAGTGAGGGATGCAGAAACTGAGGAATTCTATGTAGGACTTCAGTTGGACAAACATGCAATAATTATTGGAGATTGGAATGCAAATGTTGGAAACAAAGAGAAAGTAACAGTAGTTGGAAAATATAGTCCTGGTCATGGAAATGAAACTGGAAATTGTATGATAGAATTTTGCTAAATCAATGACTTGCTCATAGCAAATACCTTTTTCCAACAACACAAAAGGCGACTATATACATGGACTTTCCCAGATGAAATACACAAAAATCAAATTATACATCGTTGTAAGATGTAATGGCGAAGCTAAATATCAGCAGTTAAAACTAGACCATCAATTGCTCATATGTAAGTTCAGGATAAAGCTGAGCAGAGTGAAAACAAGTGCATGAGAGCCAAAATATGACCTCGTTTTGTGAAGATGAATAGATTTGACACATGGAACACGAATGACAGAAGACGCGATGAGCTGTGGGAGAACATTAAAACCATCGCTCAGGAAGAAAGCAAAAGGTTATTTAAAAGATGGGAAAGAAAGAAAGGATCAAAGTGGATGTCAGAAGCGATTCTGAACCTTGCTCTTCATCATAGATTAGCTAAAGCAAATGGAAGAAAGGATAAAGTCAAAGGCCTGAATAGAAAATTACAAAGGGCAGTTCCAGATGACTGCAATTATAGCCAAATATTATAATAAAACAGGTAAAGACCTAGAATTACAAAACCAAAATAGAAGTACACACTCAGCATATCTTAAACTGAGAAAACGCAGTGAACAATTAGAGCCTGGAGTTACAATCTTGGAAAATGATTGACAGATGATACAACCCTGCTTTCTGAAACTGAGGAGGACTTGAAGCACTTGATGTTAAAGACCAAGGATTGCGGGCTTCAGTATGGCTTATGCCTTAATGTAAACGAGGCTAAAATCCCCACAACTGGACCAGTAGGTAACACCATGATAAATGGAAAAAAGGTTGAAGTTTTCAAGGATTTCAGCTTACTTGGATCCACAATCAATGCTCATGAGAGCAGCAGTCTAGAGATCAAAAGATATATTGCATTAGGTAAATCTACTGCACAAAGTTTTAAAGATTTATCTTATTTTTAATTTAATGTTATATTTTTATTAATATATATACAATACTCCATAGTTTAATCACATCAACCAGAACTGTACAATTTCCAACACAATTGGTTTCCAAACATCCTTTTCCTACAGGGACCGCTTAACATCATCTCCCCTTCACTTCCACTCCACCACTGAAGCCCCCTCCCACTGAAACCCTTATTCGATTTGGTCTGTAGAGGTTCATCATTCCCGGGTTTCATATATTGAAAAATGGAAAAACATATAGCACAACATCAAGAGGGTGCCTTCCAATGACATGACGCCTCTGAGATACATTATAATATGGACAAAAATCAAACAGAGCAATATAACCAAAGGTACAGACAATTTAGGAAACCAGATCAGATCAGCATGCATCTTAGGAGGGATCTACTGATCACATTTATGCATTTGATCTTCTATAGTCACCACGCCAAAGTTCTCTGTTTAGTGACCACTTTCTCCCCAGGCATCAATTGTAGATAAAGGGAGCTCTCTGGAGACTTATTTCCCATGTACTTCCAAAAACAAATCATGGGCTCCCACTGTCAACTGTAGCCTTCTGTACACTGGGCTGTCATCATTCAGGCTCTGGTACTAGTCCCTCCTTTGATTTTGGATAATATGGGCTATCATCCTTTGATGATTAACAATGGTGCGCTTCTTCCTCTGGGCTTATTAGATATTTCACTCAGATGGCTGCTTGTTTGGAAACAAACCTTTAAGACCCCAAATGCTATTTTGTCTGCTAGCTAGGCAACATCTACATTCTCCACCACATTTTGCTATAGCACTCGTGTCTTTTGTGATATTTTTTTCTGAGGGTGACTACCAAATAGGGCCATGATGTAAGAAAGAATTGCTATTAAATTGGAGCTAGGATTAAGTGAGAGCCCCAAACATATTCCTGGTGTGGTAGTGACATAATCTTGTGTCAACTTGATAAATAGAGTGAAGCACTGGAGAGTTGTTTGTCTGCTTTTGGACTTCATAAATATGTATGCGTTTGCATATTTGGCTTCTTTTATCCCACGTATATGTTTTAGAGATTCTTATGTAGGTCTTAATTTCCACAACTTTCCTCAAGTCTCCCATTAGTGCTAATAGTTGTCAGTTCAATTTTTATGTGCTATCTAATTGTCCCACAATCCACAAAATCGACCAAGCTTAATTCTTCCCTCTATAGGCTACATACACAAATATTCCTAGAGCATAGGTAGATATGGATCATAAGTCATAGAAATTTTATAAGTTCATGGAAAAATTAGTCTTTTATTTAATTTTTCCATGAACTTTTTGAAGCCTACTTGTAGTTGTCTAGAGTTCTAATCAATGCTTGTCATCCTTACATTGTTCTTAACTTCAATGCTGGACACTTCTAATGCTTCACTATGACATATGGGATAGCTGTCTCCTTTTAAACGATACTTATTTTCTGGTTAAATAAGACTGATTTCATAAACTTTTAGAAATGAAAGTCTTATTTTATGAAATTTTTGTTTCCTTGGGTTTATTTTATATTTTAAAATAATTTTAGAGAGATATGATTAACATATCAGACTATTCCGTAGTTTGATCATGTTAAGAAAGGTTACACATTTACCACCACAATCAACTTTGGAGTATTTTCTTCTTTCTTGAATCCATTTCTGTTGACTTTCGATTTCAGCCTCCCTCACCTCCCCTTGTGTGCCCCCAGGTAACTACTAATCCTGTTACTCTCTTCATAGTTTTGTGAATTTCTTATCCCACTCCACATCCTTCTCAATGTCTTATAAATCCATTTAAAGCTGTACTTTTTTTAAAGGTCTCCTTTGGCTGCACCATAAGCATCTTGATATGTACTCTCTCTATATGTATATGTATATGTATATGTATATACACACACATGAATATTAATACATATCACAATTTCATAATAATTTACCTCTAGCTTAAAAAAATCATTTTATGATTTATGTAATAGTTGGCCATCTGGTTTTTCATTTTGAGATATATATTTTAGGTTATATGAGAACTTGTTAATCTTGCTTTATAGTTTTTTGTGTGTGTTATAACCTTTTACTGTGAACTGTTACACCTTTTTATTTCTTTTAGAATCTCTGTGCACTAATAGGTAGTCTGTTTTTCAAATGGAAATTTCCATGTGGTTTGGAAAAGAATGTGTTTTCTATTTAATAATTAGGCATATTTCTTCTTTTGGATTCAAAGACACAGAAATAATTAAAAAGTTATTTTAAAAATGCTTTTACTTCACACCCATTTGGATGGCTATAATCAAAGAAACAAAGTAACAAGTTCTGGCCAGTGTATGGACAAGTTGGAACCTCCATGCATTCCTGGTGGAAATGTAAAAGGTTGCAGCCACTTTGGAAAACATTTTGGTAGTTCTTATAAATTAAATACGAATTTCTATATGACCTAGAATTTCATTCTTAGATACACACTCAAGACAATTGAAATTGTACATTGATACAAAGTCATGCACACAAATGGTGACAGTAGCATTATCCATAATACAGATATATATATATATATAGTTACATATGTATATAATATAGAGAAGCAACTTAAATGTCTGTCAGTTGATGAGTGGATTAAAAAAACACGATATATGTATATGCATATACTGGGGTAGGAAAATGAGGCCTTCTCTTCCCATGATGATTTACAGTCTTTAAATCCCACAGGGATAGTTCTATTCTGTGGTCACCATGAGTTATCCCCAACTCAAAGGCAACAAGTTTGGGGTTTTGGCTTATACATATAATGGAATATTATTCAGCCATAGAATGAAATATTTATACATTGTACCATATGAGTGAACCTTGAAAATATTGCTGTGAGAGCAATCAGAATAAAAGCTGACAAGCTGTATTACTCATTAATAAGTGATGTCCAGAATAGCAAATTCATAAAGAAAGAAAGTATATTAGTGGTTTATTAATCACTGGCTTATTAATTGGTGGTTCATTGTTCAGGGAGTGGGGATGTGGGGTGGAGAAGGATTTCTAGTGGGTTTGGGGTTTATTTGGGGGATGATGAAAATTTTCTGAAGTTGGATATCAAAAATGATTGCATAATGTTGTGAATAAACTAAAATTCAATGAATAACACACTTTAAAATCATGAATTTTATGATTTGTGAATTATATCATTTAAATGCAACCATTAGGAAAGTGTTCTTCAGTCTTTTACTAATTGTGAAGTATCTGATCACTTATGATGCACTTGGTAACTCTTCCTCTCTGCCTCACTCCACTAATAAGCTCAAAATATGTTTCAACATGCCAAGTATGATTTTTGGACAACGCTGAAGAATTAGAAAGCTGCCTATGTTTAATTAGAATGAATTTAAAATAAATAAATGAATGGCATTCCCTCACTGCCACCCCCACCCACTCGCATAGTAACTCTCTGTTTCTGTTCGTAAAAATTCAAACTATGCATCCTGCTCTTAAAAAAATGTTTCAAACTGATGGAACGTAGTGAATTTATACCATCAATACCAAATTTTGTGCATTTCTGCACATGAACTGCAAGTGACGTTCCATCTGTTCATAAAGAGAAACATGTTCTCCAGATTCAGAGGAGGTCAAAAATACTAATACTGGAAGTAAATACTAGTAACAGTGAATGAATATTTGATTTATTTCTTATCCCTGCTCTAAGTCCATACTGATAGCCCCTATAAATCATTTATGCAGGTAAAATTATAAAGACGATCTTGGGAAACAGAAGAATGATTTATTAAAGTTTATAGTGTGTCCTTTTTGGAGGTATTTAAGAAAAAGGTAGATTTTCATCTTCTACAGTAGTTAAGGTGTGGGTTTTTCCTTAAAGCAAAGAAATAAAATTTTGTGGGGGCATTTCTAACCCTAGTCTATGAAATGTCAGTCTTCTGAACTGATTGAAAATCTTTCCATTTTTTCACCCATATTAGCTGTTGTAATTTTAAGTGGGTGATTAATTAACTGGCTTAGCACAAGGTTTTTCTACCTGTATTTTGTGTTCATTCTTCTTTTTCTGCCTAAGTATTTGGAATACCTTTGGCATGATTTGCTACAAATTCTACATACCAATTAGAGCCCTTGAAATAATTTAAAAACAAAAAACCAAAAACCCGTACAAAGCCTCTAATTCAATATTGGTTCACTTACTTTTTCTGTCATTCACACATTTATTAAACAATTACTGAATACCTACCATATCCTTGCCACCGAGTGGCGAGTTAGCGAAACAAAGATGATTAGTCTTAGCATACATTTTTGGAAAAGTGTACATTCTGGTAAGTGTTATAACAGAAGTACAGGTGGGATGTGTTTCAGAGAACGGAAACTTGCTGCCAGTTAACTGCCAAGTCCATTATGTGCTGGGCTTCTAACGACGAGGTCAGCAATGGACAGCAGCAGCACTCCAAGGGAGAAAGCTGTGCTTTCTACTCCTTTAAAGATGTACAGTTTCCGAAGAAGCCCATAGCAGCAGTGTCTACTCTGCCCTACAGGGTGGGTATGCTAGTTGAAAAGGAAGACATTAAACCCACTCTTGGCATATGATCAGAGAAGACGAGCCATGAAGGTGTCATTGTTCTCTAGATGGGCAGTATGGAAGGTGCATGCTTCACTTCTTCATAGAGGGAGCTGAATTTTCAAAGCCAGGAGAGAATGTTCCAGAAATCATTTCTAACATAGGATGAGATTGTAGAGCTTCACTTGTAGTTAACTAAATTATTTTACTGCATAAGCCTCCTACTTATATATTTCAACAAACGTAGTCCCTGCTGTAAAGTGTTCATAGACTACTGAAGGAATCACAAAACCAGTAGTGGAGTCATGATTCAAACCATTGTAACTGATGCATAACGTGTTCTTAGCCACCATATTTCACTATCCTTCTCTTCTCTACTACACCTATACAAAATGAATGCAAATGCATGGCCATTGAGTCATATGGACTCATAGTGACCCTATCGGACAGGGGGAACTGCCATGGGGGTTTCTAAGCCTGTGACTCTTCATTGGAGTAGATTTCCTGAGGAGTGGCTGGTGCTTTTGAACTGCTCACCTTGAGAACTGTTCACTTTGTGCTTAACATTCAACAGGTAGCCACTATACCACCAGGATCCTCTATTCTACTATTTTCGTTTTTAACTATC
The DNA here is from genome assembly GCF_000313985.2 of Echinops telfairi. Lineage (NCBI taxonomy): Eukaryota > Metazoa > Chordata > Mammalia > Afrosoricida > Tenrecidae > Echinops > Echinops telfairi. The sequence goes on along the minus strand of NW_022107432.1, from coordinate 14,775,023 downwards.
AGGATGAGATATCAAAAAGACCATATCAAAAGACTGTTTCAATGATCCCCTGCCTTCTTTGGTCACCAGAAGATAAATCAGTATTTTCTCAACAAAGCTTATCTCCTTACACACACACACACACACACACACACACACAAAAGTACTTGCACACACATGAAAAATTACTTTGCTAACTCCAACAATTATATATTTTGATAGCCTCCAGAATCATAGAGACTATCTACTAAGTATAATCTAAATAAAGGACCAATTTCACATGGTGAATTTAATCAAGGGGTCTCTTAATTATTGTCTAACTATTAAAGGACATTAGCTAGCTGGCTGACCAGTTACCCCACAATTTTTACCTCCTCCCTATCAAACACATTCAAATATACTGAAACAAAGCACACAAAAGCATTCCTTATTATGACCTAATTTTTTCCCTTTAGTCCTTTGTCATTCTGTCTGCACCAGGTCCTTTGTCTTCTCAAACAGCCTGTGTTATCATAGAGTTGCCACCTCTCTGACTCTTTCAGATCAACACCTGTGAGGAGGCACCTGTGAGATGTGGCATTGTGTTGATTGTGTTGGGTATGCAGAGTAGTTCAAAACATTTCTCAAACTTTATTGGCATGGTAAAATACCGGATGGGTTTTACTTAAAGGCATATATATACATATATATATATATATGGCATATATATATATGGCATATATATATGGCATATATATATAGATGTGTGTATATAGATAGATAGATAGATAGATAGATAGATAGATAGATAGATAGATAGATAGATAGATAGATGTATTTATGTAGTTCCAGGTAAAATTAATCCACATGCTATTGATTGGTTGATTGATATCATCAATCACTAAAGCTGCAAGCAAAGGACTTTATTAACTCTTAGTAAGTGTAGCTATAGCTCTTTGTTTTAAGACATGAGTAAGCCTTTTTGGTTAGGAAGCTATTTTTTCTCACTTGTCATTAAAGTTCTGGGCTGACAATATCTGAGCTTCTATAGAATTTAGCTGTTTTGGAGAGGAGATTAATTCCTACTTATGAGTCTTAAAAGGAATCCCAGGGGTACTGTTAGGTAGGCATTGGCCTGCTAACCACAAGGTTCGCTGTTCAAACCTGACCGTGGCTGCGTAGCAGAACAAGGAAGTGATCTGCTCTCATCAAGATTGGCAGCCCTGGATCATGAGGTAGGTTCTGTGAGTTGGCATCCACTTGATGGCAGTGAGTTTAGTTTTAGTTTGTGATTCTTGATGGTTATGAGACAGGCAACCAGAGGTAATGTTTGAGTGTATAGATCCTGGAGTTATAGTGCTTTCTTATATATATTCTATATCTACCAATTATTGGATGTGTAATACTTTTGTGCAAATTATGTAACTTTCGGTATCTTTCATTTTCTGATTTGTATGATGGTGACGATAGGATTATATTCCTGTGATTTAACAACAACCTGACAAATATGAATTTTTTCCAGCCCAGAGTATGTTCACAAGTTTCAAATCTATGGGTTGCAACTGCCTGCTACACATGTGTGTGTTTTTATATGAAACATAACTCTTCTACAACTACACTAGTGGTTGTGGCTGGAGTTTAAACAATAAGAATGAGAAAGATGGCAAGTGGGGCCAGAGAGGAAGGTAAGGCACCTGTCACACCTGCCCATCTCTGAGGTGCTTCCATGGCATTCTGGGGCCACTAGAAACTTCTGTATGGTTTTATTCCTAGATTTAGAATATTTGTCCTTGTGCCACACAAACACCTTGTGCCACAAAAAACCACTGCCTGAGTCCTAGGCCTTTGGATCTTCCTTTTCAGAATCCTAAGGAATTTATTTTTATTTTAGGGGAAATTTTCTTTTTCCTCACATTACCTTCTTCTCTGTGTCTTTGGGCAACAAAAGTGGGAACCCCTGCCACCTATTTCCCATGGAGTAGGAATGACTAGATCTTTCTGCCTGCTTAATGAATATAAAACAAAAGATTTGAAAGACTCTTTGTGAGAAGAGTTCTTATAACTCGGACTAAACAAGCTTCTGGTGGAGTGGGGAAATTTCAGAAGGGCTGTGAAGGGAGCTAACTGTCAGTATATTCCTGAGATGCCCACCCCATCGAAGGCAAGCTTGGGTTGAAGATGCTTATGAAACGTCCAGGTGTGAGGATCTGAGAAATTCACATCCTTCTTCAGAGCAGAGTCTACAAAAGAAGAAAACGTCTGTGAAAGCAGAAAAATTACTTATCTGGTTGTCTCTCCGGGTTGATAGCCCAGAGATAGCTTCCCTGAGTCTCCTGTCTCAAGCTGAGAAATAGAGCAGCAAAGGAGCCTGTGAGCAAGAAACCTTCATCCTTACTGATGAAGATGAAAATGCTCTGTGGAGCTTAGGGTAACACCTGAAGAAGATACATAGAGTGAGAAAGATGACAGAGGGAACCGAGTGGACCAACAGCCGCAGAGAATGAGGCTGTGATATGGTTATGTAGAGGGAGGATATGCCAGAGACCATATGCTCCCTGGGAAGATTTTTGAACTTCTATGAGACTCCAGGACAAGGTGATAATAGTGGAATCCTTAATTGGCTGAATTTGAGCTCCCATCTCTATTGGCTTGAATAGAAGAAATTATCAAATGTTGTAATAAATTTCCTTGTTTGCCTATCTGATTGTGTATGCTTTGGGCATTTTGATAATTGCTACAAAGGTCAGCTGGTTACAAAATATGTTGCTGGTACCTGGCAAATGAAAACAAGAAAGAATGTAAAAGATCTCAAAATCCAAGTCAATGTTTTCAGGTTGGAAAATGTTCAAAATAGACTAAGATTTTTGGAGAGGTTTTGCCCTTGAAGTATGATTCTTAATTTACAGGTGAAAATTATTTATGAGAAGTGCTATATGACAAGACCTTTTGTTTTGTTGCATGCATATGTGAGTTTCTTTTTAAAATGTTAGGCACAATCTCTTTATGCTAACTATTAATATTTTAATACTAACCCCAACATTTAGGAAGTATGACTTTTAATTGTGAGGAAGCTCCATTTATTAAGAAATACGTTTGGATAAGTACCCTTTAAATTTTTTTTCATACTGGGTGTTGAAACAATCAGGACTTATTTCCTTATTTAACAAAAAGCAACTGCCCCAAATGCTCAGTTGCTGGATTATATCAGGTAATTATGGTATGCTTTTCTTAGTTGAATACTTGTTTTGCTTGTTATTGACTCCTTTTACATATATCTCAATACTGGAAAATCCTAATTTGGAGAAAAAGTATACAAGGTGATATAATTAATGGTAACTATTTAAATCCTAACTCAAATTTACAATATTATTCCACCATCAAAATTCAGCATTGATGATATTTAATGAAACAATGAGCAATGTTTTTGAGGTTGGAAAGGCAAAGAAAGAAAATCAAATTTGAATTATTATGATATGCTAGTCATTGAATCTATTAAACCCACTTGCCCTTAAGACTTCTTGCTGTTATGGAAGATATTTCGCGAAGTTATAATTACATTTTGTTTTTTCTTCCCTTTCACATTTAGGCTGTGGCTTTATTAAATTATTCATTATAATATAGCAACTTTAAACACAAATAGTCTATAAATACATGATCATGTAACTTCAGCAAACACAGTATTAGAGCCTTAGGAATGAAAGGAAAGTATGTATTTTGCTATATTCTTTTCTGATTTTCACTTGTATTCTCCGTGCCCCTACTGCCTTGAATTAAGTACCCCACAGCTTCCCCAACATAACTGTATGCCTTCTACAGGCATAATAATTGGATACCTAAAACAGGAATAAACAATCCATGACACTCATCTACTGCTTTTTCCCAAATGGCAGCAAAGATCATAGTTCGTAGATGTGTGTGTGTGTGTGTGTTGTGTGTGTGTGTGTGTTGTGTGTGTGTGATTAAGTTGGGAAACTAAGGGATGAGGAGACAAAAAGTTTCAGTGATGAAAATTTTCTTATAGATGAACATTTCATCACAATCTAAATTTACAAGTCATAACCTGCTTCTCAGCTCTATTAACATGAAATCATTTGAGTAAAAGAATGAACATTGACGTTAAGCACTGCATCTTTGGGTGTGCAGATACGCCTGTGGATGTTTATTGGAAGATATACACTGCTTTTAACTGAAAAATTGCATTTGGATGACGTCAATACCAACTTAGCCCATAAACTCATAACTGATTCCTGTAGTTCCATTTATTTACCACTAGCTTTAATATCTGTCTCCATTCTCAATAATCTTGTTGAAAAGCAAATGACATCTATATTTCTCTTCTTCTGGAAGGTAGGAACTGACTTGTTTTACGCATTTCTCAGCTGTTAGCCACCGCAGGCTCTGAGCATAAGTGCACAGTAAATATTTGCTAAGTGAATTAGGGGACACATTCCAGCTATTTTCCTCCATAGTTTTGCATAAGATAAATATCCCTGCATAATTACATAAGTTCATATATATCCCTGCATAATTACATAAGTTCATATGTGAATCTCTTTTGGTCAGATATGATTTCAATGGCCCCGTGAAGTTCTAGAATAAAGAGGAAGTCTCTCCTCCTAGACTTCGCTCCATCCCTCTCCTGGCATAATCCACCCATGTTCTTTCCTCAGAAATCATTACCTCACTGGGTCAGCATGTTTGCTCATGTTCCTTTTTCAATTCGTGGATGTGCATGTGTGAGAGGGTGCTACGACGGCCTTGTATATCGACACAAATGGGATCATACTGTCTTATAAAATCTGCGTGTAGGCTGAACAGGCTTATTTTCTAAGGTTTTCATTACGTCAGTACTTACACTTTTATTGAGTGCCATCAGCTCACTTTAAGTGACATAGGACAGAATAATATAACCACTTAAGAATTTCTAGACTGTGATCTGAAAGGAAGCAGAGAGCCAGGTATTTCTCCCGTGGAGCCACTGACTGGTTTTGAACTGCCAACATCTCAGTTACATTGCTTATATATGCACGATATTCTTTTAGTGACTGCAGAATATTTCATAGAACAGATGAAATGTATGCCCTGTAATATATATGACTGATCTTCATTTGGTGCCTACTTAGGTTGCTTCCTATAACAAATATATGCAGCATATAGGAGCCCTGGTGTCATAATGGAGTATGAGTTAGACTGCTAACCTCAAGGTCAACAGTTTGAATCCAGCCACTGCTCTGTGGGAGAAAGATGAGGCTTTCTGCTCCTATAAAGACTTAAAGTCATGGAAACCCAAAAGGACAGTACGACTCTGTCCTCCAGAGCAGGTATGAGTTGGGATTGATTCGTTGTCAGAGAGTTTATATGCACTATATCCATATAGGTTAACTGGAAAACAAATTTCAGTACACAAAGAATATTTAAATATTGATTTACAAACTGGAGAAACAATTAGGTGCTATTCTGAAAACATTACAAATAATTCCTGCCCTGAAACATTAACTTCTCCAGCAAAAAAAAAACCTACTCAATCTAAACAATCTACGTATCCATGTTCATACATGAGATGAGTTCACTGTTTTTCCTCTTTGATTTTGTTATCAGAGTTCTACAGCTTTCTTAAAATAGATTGAGCTGATTTCATATTTCATTCTATCTCTGTAAATGGATACATGTGTAGATATGGAAGTCATCATTTGCTGGTAAAACAGTAAACTTCATATAAAATGCCATGAGCTACATGTTCTTGGTGGATTTTATGCTATGCATACATAATTTTATCTTGTAATGTTCTTTGCTTTCCATGGCATTTTATATGAGAGTTTGAAATGTGATGCTTCTTTTACATCACACTTTTTAAAATCTCTGCCCTTTGAAAGTGATATGCGTGCCTTTTCCCTGCGTGCCTTTACCCTACTCAAGGTCATCATTTCGCGCTCACAAACCACCCTGCATGATGAAGATGAGGGTTTCTGCTCCAGAAGGAGTTTCAAATCCAAAAAGGCAGTTCTGCCCTGTCCTACAGGGTCCCTGGGAGCCAGAATCAGCTAGAGGGCAGTGACTTCGTGTCCCTGTCCAGTCGGTGCTGCTCTGTCAGCAGAGTTATCGGTAAGCTCACATGTCTGCTGATTATTGCTATGTTTGGGCTCGGCTCTGCCATTTTTGCTCTCTTCTGTGTCTATTTGCCTTGTCGGCAAATATATATATATTTGTTTTGTTTAGCTGGAATATGACTTTCTGGAATTTGTTGGAAAGAAAATATAAAGCAGGAAATTTGCTCTTGCACTTGACTGCTATTTTGACCAGGTTTAAGGGTCAAACTAATGATTCCTGAACTTCGTGCATATTGCTTTACTGTCTTCCGGCACCCAGTGCTGTTAAGGAGAAGTCTGATGCCAGTGTTATTCTTTTGGTTGTGTGGGAAATATTCTTCTTTTTAAATGATTATGTGACCGTTTCACGAATTTTCTGAAATTTTGGGATAGCTAGTTTGTTATTCTCCTGGGAGATCCTTTCCATGCAGTCTTATGTCTCTTTAGCTATGGGAAAGTTTATTTGATGACAAATATTGGCTTTTAAGCAGAGTATCAATGTGCCTTTAGCGTTTATTTAATACTTTTCTTCTTGTTACTTTTTAAGAAACATGGGGGCTTAGTGGGTTAAGCATTGGGTTGCTAAATGCCAGGTCAGTAGCTGAAACCCACCAGCTGCTCCATGGGGGAAGATGCAGCTGCTTCCAGTAAAGCTGGACAGCTGAAGAAATGAGGAGGCAGGTCTACTCTGTCCTTTGCAGCCTTTTGATGGCAGTGGGTTTGATCTGGTTTTGTCTTTAGAGATGATTCTGGAGGATTATTTGATTCTTTGGGCTTATTATCCTGAGGGGCTGTTGTGGTGTGGTGGATTACTTATTGGACTACTAAATGCACCCATTCAAATCCACTTGCTGCTCTATGGGAGGAAGATGAGACGTTTTGCTTCTGTGAAGATTTACAGCCTTGCAAAGCAAAGGGGCAGTTCTGATCTGCCCTCTACCTTTGCCATGAGTCAGAATCCGCTCAACAGCCATGAGTGATTACACCCTAGCCACCCTCTTGCCCTTTTTTGTATGCCCATTCTGTTTACATATATTTATATATATCTAAAATTTTGAGAATACATTAAGATCCACGATAAGCAATTTTTAATGGATAGCACATCTTTTTAAAACTGTGGAAATCAGTAAGACTGAGGAGTATTTATTTATTTGTCTGTTTGCACTATCACTCATTTCTCGAGTGTGGGTTATTTGGTAGGCTTAGTTTGGCGGCTCTCTTTCAGGGTGTTGCTTCGGCGGAAAGGTCTGGTGATTCTTCCTTGCCTACTCTCATCTTGGGCCTTGTGTTGAATTTGTGGATGTTTCTTTGTCCATTCATAAGTGTCAGCTCTTATCCAAGGTCTTGATTCTGGATAATCATAGGGACAGGCAGGGTCTACCATAGGAAGAAGGGTGTCAGTAGTTTATTTGACGTAAAACGTTGCTCCTTTCTTCTCGATGTCAGTAACTCCCTACGGTACCTTGCCTCCTCCCTGCCCCTAGTACCCGCTGTCCTGCAAACTGCTTATCACAAGTTGTGGAGGGATCGCCGCCAATTTGCCCAGGTGCTACGAATGGATTTCCTCAAATAATGGATCTGGTGATTGCCCAGGGCCCAGCCTCAGTTCTGTGTCTCTGTTAACTGAAGAGGGAAACATCCAGAGCCACTTGGACTGCAGTAGACACACTCTTCTGGAAGTTTCATTGACTTTTTTTCCCCCTTTTCTTTCTCTCTATTAGTGCAATCCAACTTTTTTTCAATTTTTCTAGAACTATTTATATTTTCCCCATTGTATACCTTTCTTTCTGTCTGTGTTCTGATCTTTATTATTATGCTCATTTGATAGCAATATCTATACCCAAGATGACTTCCATAAATTCATTCTTCCTCTTATATATATGTTTTCTGCCTTATCTTGGAATTTGAGCAAGGAGGCAGGCTCTTCTGCCAAATTGGTTTAATCTTCAGAAGTAGTCTTCAAATGAACCTTCAGTCTATGGTTTTGACAGCAATGGAAATCTTAATATTACACTTTAGGTCAGTGAAGTCATTCTGCAAACACCTAAGGTAGAATTGCTTCTGGTGAGTTAGTTAAACATTGAGGTATGGAGCTCAGAGCTCTGCAGGGAAGAGAGTTAGCCTGTTACTTATACTGTCTTTACTAAATATTGGATATCGTCAAGCAAGGTTGCAGCAAGTACAGGATCAAAGGCAATTAAAGATTGAGTTTCCTGAAAACTGCCTGAAGTGCCTACATTCTAGGTTGTTGATTAAACCAAGAACCATATGCTTGAGATAGCAGATGTGCAGGCAGGAGTTGGCATTCTGTTATGAAAATTTAAGAGCATAACTCTTATCCTTCCCCAGATGGGAGGCTGTGCCCTTTATCTGCATGGAGGTTCACAAAAAAGGATTTTGTTTTTCCCACCAAAAATGAGATAAGGTTGTTCTAGAAGTCAAGCATTTACTTGAAAGCCACATTTCTTGACAATAAACTATGGAATAAATGATAGACCAGTCTGATCTGGGAAATTCTGGTTCCTTCCCTGCCAGTATAATCAATTAATTAGTACAACATTACAAAAGAATCATTATGAAATTTATTATGAATTAACTTAAGTCACCCCCCCAAATGCTACCACTTATCTGAAAGATCAAGCACACATACTTTTAGAAGGTGTCAGGATAAAATAATGGCTTTTAACTTGACCGTGGTTAGTTATTGGGCTGCTAACCACAAAGCCAGCAGTTTGAAACCACATGCTGCTTCTCAGGAGAAAGACAAAGTTTTCTACCCTTGTAAAGAGTTACAGCTGAGGACACCCAGAACTCAGGGCAGCTGTGCCTTGCAGAGAGGGAGGGTCTCAAAGCATTGGAATCAACTTGTTGGCCGTGAGTTCTGTTTGGTTCCATGTCTGTTCCAAGAAGGGGGAGAGAGGATGAAAGCAGCCGGCCAAGCTCTTCGTTAAAGGTACAGTAAGGTTAACTCTTCCTTACTTCATGGGCAACACTCTTCCTTTCTTAAACTTTTTGATGGGAAAGGATCTTCACACTGTTTTTCACAGTGAATCGTTCAGAGAGCTTTGAGAAAAAATAATCCCCAATTAGATTTTCTATGGAAGAAGCTCTTGGTTGTTTTGGCTTTTCTGGGCAAATTAAAAAAAAATTGTTGGCTTATGGATGAATAATGTGGGCAAATTAGGTCCAACGTATGATGATATCAGAAATTGAAGTCAGAAGGGAAGCACAGAAAACAAATTTGTGTCGGTGTATTGAATTTGGTGGGGCTAGGTTGCCCTTTTTTCTTTCAAAATTCTTTTTCTTGGGAACTGTAATTAAAAGGACTTAAAACCAGGACAAATTTGAATATCATGAAAACAGATAGGCTTAAATTTAGAACACTAGGGCCATTCTTTGTTTTGTCATATTCCAAGAAGAGAGCTTGTAGAGAAGATGTTGCTTTGTTTTGTTTTGTGTTTTTTGGGGGGTAAGTTTATTTTTGCCACATGGAAATGTTTAAAATGCTTTTCTGGTCAGAAAAAAAATGCAATAAATTTTCTTTCCAGAACATTTTGTGTTTAATCTGTTTCAGAATTATGTAGGCATGTCTTGATAAGTCACACTACAAAGTGGATTTCTAGCTTGTAATTGTTTTGCCTGTTTCTATCAATGAAACGAAATACTTGGATGTTGTATATATTTTTCACTTACTATAGAACAACAGAACTTCAAAAAAGTAGGATTCCACTGTCTCTTGCATTCCCTGGAGACCTACAGATGCAGGTCTGTACACCCACCCACACACACCCACACACCCACACCCACACACAGACACACACACACACACACACACACACCCCGACTCGGTAGTGTTTGCTTCCTGACATAATTACAGCTGTTTGGGTGTGCAAAGGCATGAATACAAAGCCACCGTGAGACGAAGGCATGTGAATAAAAATGGGAAGGGGCACTGTGAATTGAATCCCACGAGTAACTCCTTGGATGTTGCTCTCCCTCCGCCATTAGCAGCACACACCTCTGGACGTCTTGAGGGGCCAGGACAGTCCTAAAGAGTAGTAGCTATTCCTCAGACTCACTGTCCATTCCCCCCAGATGAGTGGTTTTGAAAGGTGAAGGCAGTAGAGTGCCGCCGATGTGTAGGGGAAAAGTGACAGGTGCCAGTTTTGTTATTAAATCCCAGCCTCAAAGCCTCTGAATTTCAAATGAGGCTGCCTGTCTGAGAGGTCAGGGGATGGGAAAGCGTGACCGTCGCGGAATGAGTTTCACTTCACTGAGCCACTCCAAAGTCTTCATTAAGCATGGACATAACATTTGACTTGTTTTGTTTGTTCTAGACAGTTTGGATAATTACCCTCTGAAATGGTGTGCACCCATGTAGATTTGTGTGTTTATCAGGGGGAGGGGGTGTGCAGGCGTGGGGAGAAGGAGGGTGAAGGTTCATTGCACTATTTATTTTAATCCTTCAGTGATGATTGCATTTCTCCACCGCCCTCCAGAACCTCATCATTTCCTCCTTAAAACTGCTAGTTCAGGTCATTCCATTGAAATCTGATTGGATTTTAAGGGTAGCTGTTCTCAGTTCTCATTTCTTCGGCTCCTACCCTGCAGCCGGTAGGTCTGAGGACCCCATTGACTGGGGAAGGGACTCTGTCCCTGTGAGAGAGGAGTGAACGGAAGAACTCAACTGGACCACGCTATGCACCTCCCTGCCCCCCAAAAGAGAATGGAGGGCAATGGGAAGTATGGGACAGAGACCCTTGTCGTAATCTTGTCATCCCCTTACGAGTGGATTTGGAGGGTCAGCAGTTCTGAGGAAGCCATTGTCTCGTGCTCTGAACTCAAAGGATTCAAGATCCGGCGCATCCAGATGCTGTGTCTCAGCATTTCTTCATGGATGTTGTAGGGAAATTAATGTGTTGTTGGTTACTGCCATATTTATTCCTCAATATCATTACTGTCCTCCTTGCCTGTGAAGGTGAATAATCGTAATCTTTCTTTGCAGGGAAGGGAGACAATTGAGGCAGTCCGCTCTATTAACATCATCTACCAGAAAATCCTGGTCGCTATGACAATCACCCTGACGATGGGAGGGGCGATCCCTGCAAACAGATTCCCTTTGTTAGAGATATACCCTGGAGAAGATTCAATCCTTAATACCTTGCTCTGCAGACCACCTTTAATTTTCTCGTACATTATCATAGGTAGTTGTGATCAGCATAATCAAGAGCTGGTTTTGTGCTGGGCATTGCATTTAATCTCTATTATTTCATTTGATCTCCCGGCTGATTCATCAGGAAAGTTAATGTGCTTGGTGTTGTTTTAAAAACAAGAATTCAAAGGTAGTAATAATGTGAGTAACTTGCCTAAGTCCTAAAGCTTGCAAGTAACAGAGCTGGGATTGGAGCCGCATGCTTCTCATGAGTACTAGGCAGTGTAGGCCTAAGACATAGCAAGAGACTGAGAGCTTAGAGAGACTCTCAGTGCCCAAATTATAAGAGCTGGAAGAAGAGTCAAGTACCCTGACACCTTGCTCTATGTTTCCTCATTTTTTTTCCCTCCCTCCAAGGGCTCAAGCAGAAAGTAAATGTTTTGAGAATGATGATGGCAACACATATACAAATGTGCTTGACACAACGGATGTATGCATGGATTGTGAAAAGAGTTGTATGAGTCCCCAATAAAATGATTTTAAACAAAAAGAAGAAAAGGCAAC
>NW_022107432.1:14760340-14763163 GCF_000313985.2 Echinops telfairi | reverse complement strand
GAGAGAGCATATTTTTAGAAACAACACCTGAAGAACAGGTACTCCCAGGTGACTGAGCAAAGAAAGCAATTCTTTCCGGGAGTGGCCATCCTTCAGACGTGAAGGGAGGCACTCGAACCAAGCGTACATCATGCTCTGCTGGGTACTGGGTGCAGCGAAACCAAGAACCCGTTTTTGGACTCAGGAATCTTACAGCCTACTAGGAAGCCGAGACCTGGACCAATGTGACGGTGACACAAAGTTAATGGAGTTTCCTTTATTGCAGGATGTGCCTTTCTGGTGACTGGAAAGAAAGGAAAAGAAAAGCAGTCAACTGATGATTTCCTTTAACAACACGATGTACTACTCAGTCTGTACAGAGAAATCGACTCCTTTCACAAGGGAATTCAAAAAAGCTCAAAATGAAGGGGAGTCAATAAAGATTGAGGAGGATTTTTTGAGCATGTTCCAGGGGACCACTTCCAGTTTCAGAATCATTGATAAGCCACGCAGAATGCAGTTCCCCTGACCAGATTAAATGTAAGCAACCTGCAGATCTTTTGACTCCTAAATTATTCAACATTTGAAGCTGATGGGTGTGTCAGGGCGCCTTAAAATGTGCTGCTCAGAATAAGAGCCTGATAAGTGTAAAATTCAATCTCACAGTGAGAAGGGTGTCTAAGTCTCAAATGGTGTTTGTTGGCCTCCGATTGGTCTTCTTTCTGAAACACTGGTCAGAAGGAAGAGTTTGACCATCATTTGAAAAATAGACTGGGAAAAACCCAGTTTATCATAAGGGCACCGGAAAGACTGGGAGACTCATAAAAACTGCAAGCTAGAATATCCCCTCCCCCCAATTTTTATCCTATATGTCAGGAAACAATGGGAATAGCATTTGTTAATGAAATACGTAGAGAGGGGAAAATGGGCTTTGCTGTCATTAGTAGGTCAAACATTTTTAGGTTGGAGTATAAACTGAGGAAACAGACTCAAGATTAAAAATGCACAGGACAGAGAAGAGCGAGCTAGTGGCCCTGGAGGTCCCTTTTGTTATCAGCCTTTTAGGAAGAGTAATAGTTAAAATGCACAAAACATAACAGTTCTCTTTACACATTAAAAATATTTAGAAATAGGCAAACATGAAAATAATGCTCAAATTTACCTTCAGTGTAGATAAATGTGTACCGGCAGGTTGGGTGTGGGAACATAAATTGATATATTTTTTTAAAGCTTTGGCCTGCTAACCACAATGCTGGTGGCATTTCAAACTGAGGCTGCCAGCTCCTGTCAAGACCTACAACCAGGGAAACCCAATATAGCACCACTATGAGTCAGGCATGACTAGACGGCAGAGACGGATTCTAAAAAGTAAATTAGAAAGTAGGTAGCAAAAGTCCTGAACATGATCGCCTAATGAGCCACTTTTCTGAGATTGTTTAAAGGGATAATTAAGGCTAAGGGCATGTATTTCACAATGAGAATGATTATTATGATGCTATTTTCATAATACATTATCTGAGGACCAACTTAAGCATTTAGCAATGAGGGATTGGCTTACTAAGTTATGATACTCCAAAGTCTTCATTAAGCATGGACATAACATTTGACTTGTTTTGTTTGTTCTAGACAGTTTGGATAATTACCCTCTGAAATGGTGTGCACCCATGTAGATTTGTGTGTTTATCAGGGGGAGGGGGTGTGCAGGCGTGGGGAGAAGGAGGGTGAAGGTTCATTGCACTATTTATTTTAATCCTTCAGTGATGATTGCATTTCTCCACCGCCCTCCAGAACCTCATCATTTCCTCCTTAAAACTGCTAGTTCAGGTCATTCCATTGAAATCTGATTGGATTTTAAGGGTAGCTGTTCTCAGTTCTCATTTCTTCGGCTCCTACCCTGCAGCCGGTAGGTCTGAGGACCCCATTGACTGGGGAAGGGACTCTGTCCCTGTGAGAGAGGAGTGAACGGAAGAACTCAACTGGACCACGCTATGCACCTCCCTGCCCCCCAAAAGAGAATGGAGGGCAATGGGAAGTACGGGACAGAGACCCTTGTCGTAATCTTGTCATCCCCTTACGAGTGGATTTGGAGGGTCAGCAGTTCTGAGGAAGCCATTGTCTCGTGCTCTGAACTCAAAGGATTCAAGATCCGGCACATCCAGATGCTGTGTCCCAGCATTTCTTCATGGATGTTGTAGGGAAATTAATGTGTTGTTGGTTACTGCCATATTTATTCCTCAATATCATTACTGTCCTCCTTGCCTGTGAAGGTGAATAATCGTAATCTTTCTTTGCAGGGAAGGGAGACAATTGAGGCAGTCCGCTCTATTAACATCATCTACCAGAAAATCCTGGTCGCTATGACAATCACCCTGACGATGGGAGGGGCGATCCCTGCAAACAGATTCCCTTTGTTAGAGATATACCCTGGAGAAGATTCAATCCTTAATACCTTGCTCTGCAGACCACCTTTAATTTTCTCGTACATTATCATAGGTAGTTGTGATCAGCATAATCAAGAGCTGGTTTTGTGCTGGGCATTGCATTTAATCTCTATTATTTCATTTGATCTCCCGGCTGATTCATCAGGAAAGTTAATGTGCTTGGTGTTGTTTTAAAAACAAGAATTCAAAGGTAGTAATAATGTGAGTAACTTGCCTAAGTCCTAAAGCTTGCAAGTAACAGAGCTGGGATTGGAGCCGCATGCTTCTCATGAGTACTAGGCAGTGTAGGCCTAAGACATAGCAAGAGACTGAGAGCTTAGAGAGACTCTCAGTGCCCAAATTATAAGAGCTGGAAGAAGAGTCAAGTACCCTGACACCTTGCTCTATGTTTCCTCATTTTTTT
>NW_022107432.1:14758296-14760240 GCF_000313985.2 Echinops telfairi | reverse complement strand
ACAAGGGAAGGAGAGGGCAGAAGAGGAGCAGGAAACAGATGCTACTGTGATGCTGGTCAGCATTGGCTGTCCTTCCATGCTACATACATTTTGTTGACCTTTCCTTATGTTATCATTTTAAGTCTTCCCAGCTCACTGATGTAGCAAGATAAACTTGATATATTAATTCAATTTGTATTACCACCATTTCATTGACAAAATATAGTGCATCCCAGGTTTCCCTTTGTAGTTTAAGGCGAGAATGAAGTTCTTTGTGTCTGAAGATCTCTGGTGGCATCAGCAGTTCAAAGGCACCAGGCATCACCCTGAAGATGAAAGAAGAAACTTTCTCCTTGACAGCAGTTGACAGCCTTGGAAACCCACAGGGGCCTGGCCCAATGGAGTTTCTATGATTGAAATCTACGTGATGATAGTGGGTCCGTGAGTCTGTGTTTTCTCACTTGTGGAATCCTTCTACAAGTCAGCCTGCAGCTGTTGCGGTTACAAAGTAAGTTGACTCCGGTAAAGCACCCCAAAAGAAAGCAATCGATGGGTGTGATTGTAGAGATTACACCACTTGTCCAAGGTCACAGAACATGTTGGTCTCTGACTAGAGGCCTTTTCTATTCTATTATACTCCTTCTCAGAGAAGGCATTTCTCAGTAATCTGCAATTTATACTTGGAAAAACATCTGGACATTCTAGAATGAAGTAGAAATTGGAAAACTGAGCATTTTGGTTCTGACCCTTTCTTCCCTGGTTTAATGCTGGCCTCTTGAAGTTTCAGTCCCTGTAGAGGGCTCCTATGAGTTCAAAGCTCACCATCGCAGAGGGAAGTCATTAGAAGGAGGTCATAGTGGAGTAAGCCGGGACCTGCTCCAGAATGATGCGTGTGCCCTTTACGAGCAAAGAACGCAGACCGATGGACACACAGAAGATGGACACAGGGAGATGGAAACAAATATTGGAGTTAGGCTGCCACAAGCCGAAGAACACGTGTTCCCCCAAAGCTGGAAGATGGAGGATTGGGACGGAGCGGGGTTCTTGGCGAGATCCTGCATTTGGACTTCAAGCTTCTAGAACTAGGAGGTGATACATTTATGTTATTTTAAGCCACTTGTTTTGATAAATTGTTATGGCAGCCCTTGAAAATGAATACCCCCGTCCCCCTGCAAAAAGAGTCTAATTCATATAGTATGCAACAAGCTTAAGCAGTTGGGTTGGGTCTCTCACGATGTCTCCTGGACACGAATACAGGGCTGCGCCTGCGGTGGGTGTGACTCAGCGATGTTCCCAGACTCCTATGTTTCCACATGTCAGAGGATCTACTAGACTCATGGGAAGAAAAAAAATTGTTTCTCTTCTCTGAGCCTTGCACTGACACAAAGGCAAGAAGTGAATTAAATCGCTCCCATTAGGGTTTGTTTTTAAATCAACGGAGGTGTGTGAGAAGGGAGTGGCTAAGTCAGAGAACCCTTGGCTAAGGCACCCTCCCAGGCTTATCATTGTAGGCTCAGAAATGTACTTTTATGAAGAGAAAATGTGAACTCGATGTCTCCAAATGTTTTAATTATTTATCCGCTGTTGTTTCAACTTGTCCTCTGATGTTGGCCATGAGTCAGATACAGATGTAAGCTGAATTTTAGCAATTATTATGCCAGCATTAGTTTTTCTTTTATATTACAAATCTAATCAAAAGCCTTAAAAAACTAAATTTACTTTTGCTTCAAGACAGGGGTGTAAAACTGAATGTTTAATGAGGGGAAATCAAAGCCTAAAGTAATTCAGAAGGTCATAAGCATCTCTGTCAACAGAAATCCAGAAGAAAAAAAAACGGTTTGCGGAAGGAAGCAAACCACCCTGGGCCAAAGAGAGTGGAGCACTCCCTCCAACAGTGACCCTCACCAAGCTCCCCAAGCCACTCTCTTCTTTGTTTTCTTATTATAAGTGGAGTGTACACATTTC
>NW_022107432.1:14755129-14757280 GCF_000313985.2 Echinops telfairi | reverse complement strand
GGAAGTCTTGTGGATCCCGTGGCGTTGTAAGCATCTCAGTGCTGGCAGGGGTCTCTACATGGCTTCTCCAGCTCCAGATGTCTGGTTGCATCGGGGATGGTCCATGTGGCTTCTCCAGCTCCCGGGGTGTAGCATCATGTGTCTCATCAGTAGAGCATCTCTCAGGGAGTGAGCAGAGAGAAAGAGAGAGTGTGTGTCTCCTGCCTCCAAGGAGTAAAGTACAGGATGTCCCAGAATTCTCAGGAGAAAACCATGCCCAGACAGAGGCCTCATTGGCTATGATGTGATTGACAGACTAGACTCTCCCCCTTCCCTCTTAATCCTCTCAAGTCCCCAATTGACACCAGATTAGGTAACTACCACAGTCAGGCATTTAATTAATTCAACCTTAATGCGATGGCCTGAATTGCTTCTCTTTAGTGAGGTGTGATGTTAGCTGATATTAATGATTTCACAGACCTGATACCAACACCGGTCAGATATTCGCTGCCTGGTGCACACAAAGTGTGAAAACCGGCCCTTTATTTAAATGGTCCTCTACAGCTACATGCTGTTGCTGTTGCTGTTAGGTGCCATTGGGTCAGTTCGGATTGGTATCAGCCCAATGCAGACAAAATGAAACACTGCTGGGGCTGGGTCCAACACCATCCTCACAGTGGTTTCCTTCTTTGAGTGTATTGTTCAAACCACTGTATCAGTCCACCTCGTAGAGCATCTTCCTCTTTCTCATTGACCCTCCTCTTTATCAAGTATGACGTCCTCCTCCCAGGGCTGTCCCCTCTGACTGACATGGCCAAAGTACTTGAAGCAAGGTTTGGCGATCCTCTCTTCACTAGCACTCTTTAAAATAAATTCACCTGTAAGGTCAACTAAGTACTGTAAATGGTGACCCCAAAACGTGGGGCAATTATTATACTTTAAATTTCAGTTAATTGAGGTAAGGATAAATAGGCACCCCCAAAGGTCACTAATTCGAGAAACAAAGCAATGAAGGACCCTGTCCATAAAGCTAAATCAGTGAAATATCTATTCAATGCCTGCTGGGTTGGGTCTTAGTATTGCTGAGTTCATAGAAAGTGTGGTGCAGGCTTTGTCACCAGGAGGAGTTTCGCGGTGTGTCTTAGTCAGTGTTTCTCAGAGACCAAAACCCTCTTGAGAACAATGGAGTGACCAGCATAGCAGCCTAAGACCTGGCCATCTTCCCTTACTTTAATCAAGCAACTTTGTGTGGGGGTGGGTCGGGGTGGGGGTGAATCTTCTATCTTAATTGAAAAAGGATGTACTACTTTAAAAAGTTTTACTCATAGATAATGTGCTTATTTTTGATGTGAAAAATTTTATTATAAAATGTTATCTAATCTACACTTTTGGGCTACATTTTGACATCCCAGTGTTTGCTTAGTAAAAATTTAAAATAACCTCTCGGTATAGCCATTGCTCTCCTTATAGTTCACTTGATAATGACACCTATCCTGTTTGCTGCCTCTCGTTTTGGATTTATTTTGAATTGCAAGGTGAATCAATTGAAATTTTTTGCTTGTGTTTGCTAATTAAATTAGCGTTCTGTACAGCTGACAAGAATGGACTCAATTCCGCACATGGATATACAACATTATCGCAAGAGCAGTAAAGGAAAGGTTTGGATCTAAAATGAGACAAACATGCTACCCTGGAGGAATTTAAAGTCTAGTTGGACAGACTAGCGAAGATCCAAGGAGTCCCACGGAACCAGAAGGGGCGCTTGAGGAGGAAGTTAGCTGCACGAAGGAAGGAGGTTGAAACAGAAAGAGAGTGGTCTGGAAGGGAAGGGAGAAAATAATTCTTGTGAAAGAGAAAGGAAATCTCCACATCCTTAGGAGTTTCTCAAGATCACAAATAAAATGTTCACGAAGGAGGAAATCTGGGACCTTCGAAGGACTTTGCTGCCACGAGGGTTGGCGTTTCCATGATGGTGGGGAAGGAGAGACATCTCCGATTTCCATAGTATTTTGTAATTAATTTGGCGCTCTTATGGAAAATTAATTGGTTTTGTGATAATGAAATAGAAGGGACTACTCAGACACTGGCATATTAAAAGAAGTCCTCTTTAATAGACCCAATGCCAGTCTGATAATGTTGTCTTGCTCCCTCAGGTGCTCGGATGTCGTGCCG
>NW_022107432.1:14750559-14755029 GCF_000313985.2 Echinops telfairi | reverse complement strand
TCTCCCTTGCAACTAAAGCTAAGCAGATTAATTAAAACTTAAAAGCATTATGATTTAGTTATGAATAACAGTTTGCGGTGATAGAGCTCCCCGTCCATAATTCACCAGAACAAAATGACACTTGGGCTCGCTGCTGCTATAATTAGCTTTTGATATACTATTTCTTAGACATTTCTCACCAGCCACAGCCAGTGTGTGTTTCCAGATGTCCTGTGCATACTTAAAAAATGGTAAACATTAATTTACAGGGATGACAGCTGTGGATCAAGTTTGAGGTTGATTGATAATTCCTTATTCAAATGTGTGCCTATGCTGCTTCATTTGTCATCTCCTAGTGAAACAGCAAGCCATTCGACCACATTCCTAGTTAATATTTCATTTTTTTCATAAATTATCTGTAAAAGGAAAAGCAATAGAATTTAGACCTTTCTCCGCCATATGGCATGGAATATTAATGGAGCTGAGGGTTTGAAAAAAAATGATTTTGCAGCCAGAAGCGTCGTGATTTGTTAACACGACACTTTGTATTTGCACAGTGCTAAGCACACAGTGGGACTCAGTAAGTGCTGCCTCCTGACCAGGAGAAGCCCCAACACTTGCTGGATGAAAGGTCGTCATGTCCCCACGGAGCCTTCTCCTTTTATAAATTAGGAAATCGCAGATGTTAGAAGTTTTTGTAAGAGATCACCATGTGATTCATCTCCAGGGTACACTCAACGTGGAACGAACAGACGATGACCCAGTCTCAGAGGAAACGTGTTCTCCCTGATTTCTTGGGTTAAACCAGAAGCAGACATTTCACCACGGCTCCTTTCTCTCCGACTCCTTTTCTGCAGCCAAGCGAGACCTGGAAACACAGGGAAACACAACCTTGGCAGATTGTTTTCCTGAAAGGCACCAAATTCATTGACTTACGTTTTTGTCACGCTGGATCTTATGTTTTGTTCTGCTTTTGAAGTGGCTATTTGTATAAGATTTTGGTACTTGGAGGTCACAATCATCTTTCGGCGATAAAAGTATCAGCTAGGATGACATGACAACAACAACAAAAAACCCAGCGCAGGGCAAGAAAGTGTGCAGTGCACATTTTCTGTACAAAATGCAGTTTATGAAAGCAAACTAGCTATTGGGTTTCATACCAATTTATGAAAAATGACCAATCTGGGCCCAAGCCAAGGAGTTTTAGAACTGTGTAGTCAGCTATTTAGTGTACATTACTTTTATTAATAATTTATTCAAACAAGAAACTAGACGCTATTATTGAGCTAGGAGCCAAGTGAGGCTTTTAAAAAAAACTACATGGCTTCCTGGAAACAAGGAATGTTTGTCATTTACACTTTATAGTCACTTATATATATGGATCCATGTGCAAAATGAGGAAATTAAGGCAAAGAATTTTGGTGACTTGCCTAAGGTCAAATATGAATTTGCAAGTGAACAAAGAAGATGTCGCTGAGGTTCTTTTCGCTTTGTTGTGTTTCCTAACGTAGGGGCTTGACTTATGGAATGTTGTTTCTTCTATCTGTGCTAGCCATTCACAGTATTCAGACTTTTTACCTGTGCTGCATATTTAGGCGTGCATTAGATTTCAGACGCTGTGCAGAGGAAATTGCAATGAAGTCAGAAGGTCAAGCGGAGGTGTTTGTAAGCTCAGCTCCGATGATTGGTGGAACTGGAGCCCATGACTGGGAGAGGTGGGGTTAACAGAGGCAAGGACTGCTTATCTCTCAGTTGCGGGCATGACAACCCTGGGGGAGAAAGGACAAGCACAGCTTTTCAATGTTTGCTCGGTGATATTAATAATCATGAGTTGAAGTTTTATTTTAAGACTCCTCAGGATTCATACATTGTTCTCTTGGTCAGCCATGAGAACTTTTTGAATAATTGGTTTTGGGGAGTCTGTGGGGAGACCCTGTTCTTTGTTTTCTTGATGAAGACTGCTGATAAAAGGTCGATGATCTTTAAGATTAGTCTGTTTCCATTAAGATGAAGCCAAAACGCCAAACCTTTTGGCACTCCATAAGGCTCCAGTGGCTTTCCAATGCTGTAGATCTTCACAGGAGCAGGAGCTTCATGGTTCTCTTGTGAAGCGTCTGCTGGGTTTGAAGAGCTGACCTGGAGGTTAGCAGCTTGGTGTGCAGCCCCACTTTACCACCAGGGCCTCTCGCCCTTCAGATGGTAGCCAAAGCAACCCTACCATGAGACAGAATTACTCAACAGCAACGCACCACGAAAGGGATTTGGTTTTGTTTGTTTTTTTTCTCCCACGGGAAGCCTCCAGTTACCTGTGAGTCCTTCCGTGTATGATCACGTATGGATGAACACCTTGGAGCTTTGCTATACATGTCAGTTGTCCAGTCAACCCTTCGAACTAGAGGAGGAGCCGTGCGATAGGAACTCGGCTTGGTCCCTTCCCTTCTTCAGAATGCTGGCGCGGGAGAGCACTTTCCAAATGCGGGCTTTGTCCTCTGCTTGACACGGTCCATGAGTGTGTGTGTGTGTGTGTTTGCGTGTGTGTGCATGCACACACATTTGTGAGAAGGCTTCACAAAACTCCTTTATCTTTCAATTCCATTTTGTCTACAAATTTTTGAAACTCCTTGTGGATATGCAAACAAACAAATAAGAAAACAGCTCAAAATCACTCCCAAGTCATTCTGACTCATTGAGACCCTGCACAGAAGGGGTTTCCGAGGCTAAAGCTTTACATAAGCCTATGGTCTCATCTTGCCCCCTCAAAGCAGCTGGTGAATTTCAGCCACTGACTTTGCTGTTAGCAGCCCTTTGCCTAGCCCACAGGACCTTGTGTGTGGATAGGGAGCTTTAACAAAGTTCAAGGAAAAAAATGGACTTGAAATAAAATGGACTCTTTCTATGAACTTCTAGCAGCCTCATATATACACACAATCTATGGTACAGTGAATTACTTGATACGGCTCTTCTAGCTATAGTCTGGGTCCTCAAACCAAGCTAAATCCACTGCCATCCAGTTTATTCCAACAGTAGAAATAATTTCCTAGTGTTTCTGATGCTGTAAGTCTTTACAGGAGCAGAAAGCCTCATCTTTCTCCAATAAGATGGGTGGTGGGTTCAAACTGCGAACATTGTGGTTGGTAGTCCAATATGTAACAAACTGTGCTACCAGGGCTCCTTAATGGTTGGGCAGGACTCTGAAAATATGAGGTATCTGTGGCTCACCAAGAAATTAGATCACTTGCTGGTGCTGTAAATAAGAAGTGTGGCACTCTTTGTTGGGGTTGGCCCATACAAATACAGTGTATGAAACTAACATGTGGATTAACCAAGAATGCCATCCTGCTGGGCTTACAAGGAGCCATTCCAGAGGTGGAGATGGGATCTCACTACCATCAAGAAAGAAGAACCAGGAGCAGAGAAGCAAGTCCTTTGGACCAGAGAACGGCGCACTGGAACTCCTCCATCCAGTAGAGAGTTGTGAACTTGGACACAGAAACAGTGAGAAGTAGTGACGGAGAAACAGAGGAGCAGCAGAGGAAGCAGAAGCAAGAGAATCGGCCAAAGACAAAGCAGTGGGCTTGCCAGCCCATAGAGCAGCAGTTCTTAACCTGTGGGTCGTGGGCCCTTTGGGAGGTCGAACGACCCTTTCATAGGGGTTGCCCGATTCATAACTAGCAAAATTACAAAATGAAATAGCAAAGAAAATAATTTGATGGTTGGAGGTCACCACAACATGAGGAACTATATTAAAGGGTTGCGGCCTTAGGAAGGTTGAGAACCGCTGCTATAGAGTGAGCAAGCTGAGTGTTTGGGCAGGGCACTTACTGTAAGACTGAGGTACCTCTGGGGAGTTAGGCTTGCAGCCCATGGAGCTACAGCTGAGCACCACAGGGCTGCGATTTGCTGGAGGAGTCGGGTGCATCTGCACACGTCTTCAGCAGAGGTGAGGAAGTTTTCTTACACATGCCTGAGCCAGGCAGAAGTGAAGCTGAGAGCTCTTGGGCCAGTGAAAAGTATACCTTCTAGCACAACTGAGAAGCAGCGCTCTTATTTGAAGAATTGTAATCCAAGTACTCATTTCTCATCCTGTTGTGTAACTTGTTACTTTCCTAATAAACCTCATAATCATGAGTTCTGCACAATGGATTATCGAATCTAGCAGACATGTAGAGAGTGCTACAAGGAGGGTGATTGGTGATAGAACTGGTAAAGGTTGAAGGGTGGCAGTACATTGACCTTGGCCTCATAGGAGTCAGCATTGGAAGGACTAATGTTGATTAGAAGAGATCAGAGGCCTCCTCACACTATTTTTACCCCCACCCCCCAAACACACACACATAGCAGTTTCTGGACTAGGAATATCTGATTTCTAGGTAATTCCTAGTTGGCCTTTAACATTATGTAAGTTTGTCCTCACTTTAAAAAGATTGAACCGAGTATCATTCTGAGGTAGTTTATTGTGACAACCTGGCGATTAAACACATGTGGGGTTAA
>NW_022107432.1:14720716-14750459 GCF_000313985.2 Echinops telfairi | reverse complement strand
GTTCTCAGGTCTCTTGCTTTCTGATAGTTGGACCAGGGTGCAGCTGCCGTAGCCATTTCCCTGCTTCAGCTGGTAAGGCTCACTTCCTGCAAGATATCACTGAGAAGCCACATGGACCTACCCCGATACAGCCTTGTGTGCTGGAGCAGCCGTGTGGAGACCCCTGCCAGTGCTGAGATGCTTACACATTCACTGATTGAGCTTTCCTCCTGAAGCCGGCATCTTAGCCAGTTCCCTGCTTCAGCTTGCAAGGCTGACTTCCTGCAAGACATCCCCAAGGAGAAGCCACATGGACCTACCCTGATACAGCCTTGTGTGCTGGAGCAGCTGTGTGGAGACCCCTGCCAGTGCTGAGATGCTTACACATTCACTGATTGAGCTTTCCTCCTGAAGCCGGCATCATAGTGTATGCTTTGTGAGATGGAGGAAGATTTTGTGGATTGGTGTTGGACATATGGGTTAATGTTAGATTGTGGGCTTGGGCAGCACTGGGTTGGCATGTTTTCTTGCTCTGCACTTACCCTTTATATAAAACTCTTATACATGAGTTTCTGTGGATTTTTTCTCTCTAAAGTACCCAGACTAACACACACTCACAACAAGTTCTTTATCATAGTCACTTTCACGTGCTGTGCATATAGCTTTTAAACCATTGAGAACGCTTTGACATTTTTTGTACTACCCCAAATCCACTGCCATTGAGTCAATTCTGACTCATAGTGACCCTGGCAGTGGTTCTCAACCGGTGGGTCTCGACCTCTTTGGGGGTCAAATGAGCCTTTCACAGGGGTCACTCAATTCATAATAATATCAAATGACAGTTATGAAGTAGCAACAAAAATAATTTTATGGTTGGGGGCGGTCACCACAACATGAGGAACTGTATGAAAGGGTCGCGCATCAGAAAGGTTGAGAACCACTGCTGTATAAAGGTTTTGTAAATCTTCACTGGAGCAGACAACCTCACCGTTCTTCCAAAGAGTAGCTCATGGAAATGAACCACCAACTTCGTGGTTCACAGTCGAACATTTACTCAATAGTGCAACCAGGGCCCCTATCGTGCACTGAAATGCACTGTCATGTGGTCCTTTTGGACTCACAGCAACCCTATGAAGGGTTTCCGAGGCTCTGAAGATCTTTACGGGAGCAAACAGCTTCATCTTTCTCCTGCGGAGTGGCAGGGGGAGCACCATCAGGGACTAAGACCAAATAAGGAATGTATGCATCGGTTCCAATTTATCTACAATTTCCTAAAGAAACAACCAGGAGCAGGTCTTGTTCCTAACTTTGGGATTACCTGTATTCATATGCATACATGTGGTTGTTGCTATTTTTAGATGCCATTGATTGACACCAGGTGTATGACAGACTGAAAGAGTGCCTGGTGCTGCACCATCCTCAGAATTGTTCTTACGTTTGGGCACATTGTGACAGTCGTGGTGTCAATACAGCTTGACCAGGGTCTCCCTCTTTTTTTGGTGCCCGTTTCCGGGGATTTGTTTCTTATGTCCAAAGTACATGAAGAGAGTCTCACCATCCTTGCTTTCAAGGAGAATTTTGACTATCCTTCTTCCAAGACAGATGTTTATTCGTTGGGTAGACCATGAGACTCTCACCAGCACCATAATTCAAATATATTGATTCTTCTTCAATTGTCCTTATTCAATATCCAACTTTCACATGCACATGAGGGTGTTGAAAATACCATGGCTTGGGTTAGGTGGACCTTAGTCCTCAAGGTAGCCTTTGTACTTTTCAACACTTGAAAGAGGTTTTATGCAGTGAATTTATCCATGCAATATGTAGTTTGATCGCATTGGGTAATCATACATTGGGTAAGGCTACATTTAAAAGTTCATGAAAAAACAGAGTTAATGGATGACAATATTTTTCAGTGCACATTTTAAAGCACCTTCATAGATCCATAAAAATGGTGCAATGACCACAGTTGGTCATTTGAATCTGCCAGTGACGCTGCAGGAAAAGAAATAGACTCAATAATCAGCTCCAATAGAGATTACAGGCAAGGAGATCCTCTTGAGCATTGTGCCCATCGTGTCAGAAAGGGTTCGTATGAACCAGAGCTACCCAGATGCCATACAACAACAACAACATATGTGTGCGTGTGCGTGTATTAGTGTGTGTATGTATGTGTATATATATGTATATAGACAATTATGTGGATCTTTTCTGGTATAAATGATTCCTGGTTCAGAGTATAACAACACATGAGGGTGGCACCTGACCTCTTTTGACTTCACAAGGGGGAAGGAGAATTCAACCCTACACCAGCCCAGGGTCGACCCCACAGGGCCAGGGTCAGCCATGCTGTCACCCTCCAGCCTTTCTTTCATGTGTTCGGACACTAGCCATTCTTCTACAGCACTCGGACTTCTCTGCTGGGTTTGACAATTTGCTGCAGTGGCCACACAGAACTCAGAGACAATCTACCACTCATGATGATAGGAAGTTTTATTAGGGAGGCTAAAGTTCGATTCAGAAATGTTTAGGATACAGTTGTGGGGTTTTTTTGGTCTGCAGTAACTCTTCTCACTCGTACTCACAAGTACACATATCTCTGGTCCTCAGTCCCCTGGTCTCTGCCCTGCTCAAACAATGTCACAAAGCTTTTAAGTGCTGATAGATGTCCAAAGGGCACTCTACTCAACCAGCCAGCTTCCTTCCTAAAGGCATTCAGCTTTATTATTCCCTGGGTAGGGAATCACATCTTCTGTCCCTGTTGTGGCTGTGTCTGCTGCCCCCACTGGTTCTCTGAGTAGGGATCTCTTTCCACACAGGGCTATTTTTTCATCATGGCCATGAAACACTCCGCTCCTGCTTCTAAGATGGCTCATTGTATACTTTGTTGGATGGCAAAAATCATCCAATCCCCTTATCAGAACCACATACACTCAATGGCATCTTTCTACCCAGTCATGGAGTGGGATCAAAGACTATGATCAGAAGACACATACCAAGTAATCCAAGTACGCCACATAGCGGGGTTAAACCCTCCACAATTATATTACACCAATAAAAATTTCTGGAATTTTCATACTCAAAAAGCTTCCCTAAACCAGGTAATTGGTTTTTATGACCAATATTGTGTGCCACAACACACAATACCCCTGTGATGGTCTGTGCTCCAGGAAAACATTCTTTCCAGCTTAATGCCAGGGGAAGTTATACTGCTTCTTAGTAGCTGCTGAAATGCTGCTGATATATTGGAAACATTGGATTATGCTAGTTTATTGCGTTGACACCTAGAACTGGGTACCTAACCTGCCATCTATTGTGCTAATCTGGGCACATTAGAGAAACAAATCCACAGAAACTCATGTATAAGAGAGAGTTTTATGTAAAGGGTAAGTGCGCATCAAGAAAATATCCCAACCCAGTGCTGCCCAAACCCACAAGTCCAACATTAACCCATTAACTCATATGTCCAACACCAATCCACAAAGTCCTCCTCCATCTCACAAACAGACGCAATGATGCCGACTGCAGGAGGAAAGCCGAGTCAGTGAATGTGTAGACATCTCAGCGCTGGCAGGGGTCTCTACATGGCTGCTCCAGCACCCAGGGCTGCATCAGGGTAGGTCCATGCAGCTTCTCCTCAGGGATGTCTTGCAGGAAGTGAGCCTTGCCAGCTGAAGCAGGGAACTGGCTAAGGCAGCGGTACCCTGGTGTGACCATCAGAAGCAAGAGACCCGTGAACTAGAAAGGTGAGGCTCGCTGAGCCATTTATCCCTCCGCCCTTCAATTAATCCAACATGTGTTTATTGGCCAGGTTGGCACAATAAGCTAACTAACTTGTCTATCTTTGATAAGTAATGAGTATATGTGTGTATACTTGGATATTAATTATATCTCATTTCAATTTATGTGTTTATTCAAACATTGCCTCTGCCTCTTGGCATTCTTGATACTATATGCATTTCTTATCTGCTTTATGTATTTTTGAGGAAACAACAATATGAAATAACTAAGGAACTAAAGAAAACTAGGAAAAAAGGAGGGAGGAAATACAAGGAAAATAACCGTAACCTATAGTCAGTAGGATAATTACCTAATTCATTTGTATGGTGAAAGCAGCTAAGTAAATGATTTATGCAACTCCTCAATCCCTTTCATGATAAAAGCAACATACGTGTGTGTGTATACATATATAGATAATTATGCTGTTCTTTCATGGTATATATGATTCCTATTTCAGAGTATAAAAAGTGCAAGAGGGTGGCATCTGACCTCATAGAAGTATTTCTAAAAGGTTCTGCTCTATCTGACTTCTTATGAATATACTCCGATTTGAGTCTCATTCATCTTTGAATCTCCTCGGCCTATGTCAGATGTCTAACACGATCCCAAGGATACAATCAAAATTCACTGTGTTCTGTGTTGAAATCCGGGCAATCCCTGGGCTATGAGAAAGGTCCATCTTTAACCGTGTCTTTAAAAAATTGTATGTAAGTCAGAACAGGTGCGTATGGGTCTTCTTTACCTTAGGTAAAGAAGGTTCCAAGGTTTTTCGAAGATTTAAAACCTGCATGTGCAAGTGATTCTGCTGAAGAATTTATTGTGAGCAGGGCTTGGTTTAATTGTTTCTAAGTGAGGGCAAATTTGCATAACATGAAAGGGAAGGTAGGATTTGTATGTAAATCAGCTGTTTGTAACCCGAGGACTGCCTGTACACTGATTTTTTTTTTCTCCCTCCAAGATAGGGTGTCTTTTGGAAGTTGTTTAGTACTGGCTATTCTATTTTAATTATTGTACCAGAAACACAGTGGTCTGGTGAAAAAGAAGCATAAAGTCCTCCATTGATTGCGGTCGGGGTGGGCGAAGGTTATGTGGATGATTTTTCTTCTGCTTGAAAAGGACACAGCTCTTTCAAATTCAGCAGCTGAGTGGATCCATATGCCTTCCAGGCAGAATGTAGCCAGGGTAATGCTACAGATAATGTAATTAATTAACCCGTTTGTAGTTTCAGGATTTCAAACTTCTAGGTAATGGCATTTGTATAGTAATTTTCCTTGGTTCTATGTAAGATCTTTAGGAGAATCACAAAATAAGATTTGCATTTAAATGTAAATGATAGAAGTAAGGCAGTGAGAGTTAGTAAAATGAGCACTTGGTAAATTTGGATAGAAATGGCTCAGTACAATAAATTGTATCTTTCACAATGATTTGGATTCAGGAAATCCTTGGTGGCTGCCCATCTTTGTCATTCCTGTTCTGGTTTGGTTTGTTAATCACCATTTCTTTTCAAATGAATAATGGTTTCAAATATTTTGGGGGGAAATAAACTTATTTTGTTGAAGTGAGTAAGTTTAAATTTATATAATCTAGTTAGTTCAAAGGAGCCCTGGTGTAGTGGTTATGAGTTTGGCTGTGATCTACAAGGTCAGCAGTTCAAAACCACCAGCCACTCTTAGAAGAAAAACAGGGCTTTCTACTCCTATAAAGAGTTACAGTCGCAGAAACTTCCAGGGATAGTCCTACCCTATCTTATAGTGCCACTGTGGGTTGGCAGTGAGTTTGGACACTTAATTTAGCATGTGTTCAAAGTCAATCTATAGCAGAATATGGGCACATGAGGAGAGAAAGTGACCAATTGACTGTGTAGTAAGTGAAATGGTGGTTCCCCCAAAGATATATCCAAGGAACATCACCCCAGGACCTGTGGCAGAGGTCATTGAATTTTTAAAAATTGAGGAAAAAAATAACCTGAATTTATGGTGAGTCCTAAATCGAATGGCCTGTGTCATTATTGGAGAGACACAGACCCCCTGGAGACGACCATGTGAGGTGGAGGCAGGCATTGTAGTCATGCAGCCATAGTTGAAGGGATATCTGGACCACCAGAAGCTGGAAAATCCAAGAAAGGATTTCCCCAAGAAAGGATTGGAGGGGTTGTGACCTTATGAATACTTTGACTTTTACATCCGACCTCCAGAATTATGGGAGAATGTTTTTTGTTTTAAAGCACTAATTTGTTTTAATGTTCTATAGCAGCCTTTTGAAACTAACACATGCTGAAATGATGATCATTGAGCTAGCGAGTCATCCTAAGGATATTGAACGATGGGATGTCTAGATAGGCCAAAGCTAAGTAGAAGTCTAAATGGGTCATGGAAATAACTCAGCAAATGGAGGGGCCAAATTTTAGAAATGGTGCTAAATCAGATCTCTGAGAATATATTAAATTTATTTATTAAACTTCATAGATTCAATATATAAAAATGCATTGTATTCAGAACTAATGATTAAGTTTGATATTTTTACTCTGAAAAAAACCCCTCTAATTATAAGTCCACCTATTTGAGAAATACCTAACTTTTTATTATGCTCAATTTCTCTTAGTTTTTCCTCTCTCCCTATCATCTGCTTTTCTCTGCTTACATTCACTTCTTTTTTTTATTATGTTGAGGAGAAAATCCTTTTAAAGCAATCCTTTTTGCTATTTTATTAAAAATCTCTATATTTGGAAAAAAAGTGTTCTTATTTGCTCCTCTTTAAAAAGATATTACACCTCAATATTTTTTCCAATTGTAGAAATAGGCAGTACTAATGTGCCCAGGATTCATAACTGTGGTATTAATAGCAGCTACTTAATTTTGAGTCTTTAAAGAACCATATTAAAAAAAAAAAGACCTGTAGTATAATCTTGCCCCAATGTTATTTCAATGCCAATAAAAACCAATGAATAGACTGAATCTAGTAGTAAATAAAACCCTGTGATTTCACTTCTGGGACTGCGATGCTTGTCCAGCCGCAGGTCTTTTGCTGAAAATGAGATTGGTTGTTCCAATTGAGCTTTGGAAGATAATTTATGATAAAACATATAGTTCATGATAGTTTCCTTAGCTAATCAGAACAGAAGTGGTCATAATGTGGGGGAGTGACTGTTGAAAACCCGACAATGCCACAATGACTGGAGATGTGCAGGTTAAAGAAGAGGCAACGTTTGTCAAGAAAAAGAAGAGACGTTTTATTCCAGAGGAGTTTGGGGCATGAATTAAGTAGCTTTCGTTATATAATGGCCTCAAAGATATATATCAGCTATAAGTTAATCTTTCTACACCATGGAAATTTTCAAGTTAAGCCGGGGAACTGGCTTATATTTTTGTATTGACCAGAAAGGCAAAATTGTCGAGCTATGCAGAACTCGGGATTTGAGGGTCTTTATAAATATCAGCCGAGACCAGATTTTGTGAGACAAATGGCTACTTGAGCTAGCCTTTGTATTCATTTTCTGATTGCATGCCCTTGCATCGGAGTGTACATCCTATGAGCCTTGGGTTTGGGATAGGTAGAGGTTAAGCTGTTAAAATAGAGAAGAAAATCATTCTATAAGTTCATCACATGGGCTTATTTGACTTGGGTTGTATCTCTTCACATGTGATGTAACACGTGCTATTTGTTTTTATCCACATCCTTAAAGCTAAAGCTATCTCTACAGGTATGGACATAAAGTAAACATGTCCACTCCGTTGTTTTGCCCTTTCCTTGGGGTATGCTGCTGTGCAGTGACTTTGGTGGCAGCAGAAGCTTAGGGAGCTTGTGGTCCAGATGTGAGGGACCTCTTCATTCGACTCCCCAAGTATCTAGGATCAAGGCACAGGCTCAGGGGACTTGCTATAAATAGAAATTTACTGCTACAACCGCAGCTACCAGAAATACAGATCAATAGAATAAAACTTCTAGTCCCACCCCGGGCTCCACAGTCATTTTATTTTGATGAAACCCTGGAGCCAGAGGGGGGATGTATGAGAAGGAATGACTAGGAGAGAGGGAAAAATTTGCCTGATGGTCAAAGAAACTTGTTGAACTTGGAAAACCTCTCTTAAGTACCTTTTGTGGGTTAAGTAGGCAGAAATGGGATATTAAATGTCGCTTAAAATACACGGGAACTTGTAAATGAACAGGAAATGCCCTAAGCAATTGGCATGTGGGAGATTGTCACATCCTTCAGCATTAAAGAAAGCAAATGTAGTGTAATTCTAAATATGGTCCATTATCCCTTCTTTGGTCACCAAATCTGAATCATTAGAAATGCATTCTTCCCGAATGAAGGCCGAACATGATGGTGGGACAAGAGGGAAGTAAAAAGGAAATAGAGTAAAGAACCAGGAGGCAAAGGACATTTATAGAGGCCTAAATATAGGCATGTACATATTATATATATATATATATATAAAATGAGAGGGGCATAGAACTATGTGCTCATATCTGTATGGTAAGAATTAAGGTTGCAGATGGACATTGGGTCTCAACTCAAGTACTCCCTTAGCACAAGAACATTCTGGTCTAACAACCCAGCATTCTGTGATGCTCACCTGCCCAACAGGATCACTGAAGACAAAATGGGTGCATAAGCAACTGTGGTGAAGAAAGCTGATGGTGCCCAGCTATCAAAAGATATAGCATCTGGGGTCTTAAAGGCTTGAAGATAAACAAGCGGCCATCTAGCTCAGAAGCAGCAAAGCCCATATGGAAGAAGCACACCAGCCTGTGTGACCAGGGGCTGTCAATGGGATCAGGTATCAGACATCTAAGACCCAGAATAAAACCATACCCAATGTGAATGAGGGGGGGCATGGAGTGGAGACCCAATGCCCACCTGTAAACAATTGGACATCCTCTCACAGAGGAGTCACAGGGAAGTGATGAGCCAGTCAAGGTGCAGTATAGCACCAATGAAACACACACCTTTCCTCTAGCTCTTTGGTGCTTCCTTCACCCCACTATCATGACCTCAATTCTACATTGCGAGTCAGATTAGACCAGAGCATGCTCATTGATACAGATTAGAGCCCCCAGGGGAATCTGGGATAGATAAACCCTTTGGGGCCATCAAGCAAAGTAGAGATACCTGGAAGATTGGGAGAGCATGGGGGGAGAAAGGGGGAGTCGATCACAAGGCTCAACCTAGAACCCCCTTCCAGGGGGATGAATCATGGAAAAGTGGGTGAGAGGCGATGGAGGACGATGTAAGATATGGAAAAAATAATCTATAACTTATCAAGGGTTTGTGAAGGAGTGGGCGGGGGAGGAGGGAGAAGAAATGGGGAGCTGATATCAGGGGCTCAAGTGGGAAGAGGATGCTTTGAAAATGATGATAGTGGCATATGTGCAAATGTGCTTGACACATATGTACGGATTGTGATAAGAGATGTAAGAACCCCCAATAAAAATATTTTAAAAAAGAAGAGAAATGCATTCTCCTCCCAAGTATGGTTTATATACAATGTTCAAAATGTGTGCTGTGGACTAGGCATTGGGCAGCTAGCTACAAGGTCAGCAGTTCAAATCCATGAGCCAGTCCTCGGAAGAAAGATGAGGCTGTCAGCTCCTGAGATCCCTCTGAGTCTGAATCAACTTGATGGCAGTGGGGTTGGTTGGATATATCATTTCTATTTCAACAAATATGTGAAGGGAAACCTAGTTGGAATGAATAGAAATAAATCACAATTAGAAATAAATATATCCTGAGGTTTCCAAACTTTTAATTCGGCCAGATACCAGGAGCCCTGGATGTGGTGCAGTGCTTACTCTCTCAGTTGTTAACTGAAAGGCTGGTGATTCCCACTACCAGCTGCTCTATGGGAGAAAGATGAAGTCTGCTTTCCTGAAGATTTACAGCCTTGGAAACCCTGCAGGGCAATTCTATTCCATCTTATAGGATCACCATGGAATTGGCTCCAGGATAACAGGAATTCTGCCAGATGAGCTTGGACGCAATTCTAAAGCAGCATTTTGAAATGAAAAGAAAGTGGGGAGACCAAGGAAAAGTCTCCCATGCCTTTTGCCGGAACTCCAGGTCCTGCGCTACCCATGGGATGGGCTGCAGGTCGACCCTAAGGAATGTTTTTTGGATAAGTGGACGTTTCATGAGACCTTAGGGATTCTCTAGTCGCTACTTCCTCATTGTAGATTTGTCGGATCACGGGCATTTTTAAAGCCTTGCTGCTCTCTCTGTTGCACTTCTCTGCCATGCTTCCCTCTCCCTCTGTGCCACTCTCGGTAACAATGTAATGTCTTCTTGTTACTCTCTATTGCTGCTGGGGGACTCACTTCCATGTGCTATTTCCCCAAATCTCTCCCCTCCCTTGGCACAGGACTATAGAGAAGCACTTTGGAAAACAGAATTTAAGAAAAATATTCAGAAATGTGGTGAATGGTATCATGCAGACAGTATTTATGATAGCAACTTATAATTTCATTAAACTATATTCCAAAATATGATAGTATACTGATATTGGAATTGGTCTTTTAAAGAATTTGTAATGATAAGAGGGAATTATTATATAATTACTTCTTAGAGCAACATACAAAATTATGGATAATATAATCTCAACTACATCTAACAGTATCCATATAGAAAAAGAGTTAGAAAGAAGCTAATCCTCAAAATATACAAATGTTATCTCTGCTGAGCTCAGTAATTTATTTTCTAAAGATTCTTCAGTGAATATGTGTATTTTTAACATAATATCGTACTTGGTAACTTGACTCAGCCTTTAGAGGTGGTAGGTTTTGTTCTAGGTGCACATAGCTGTTATAGCTGTAAGTCCATGGCACAGCCCTATAAAGTAGACATCAAATTCATTTACATAAAAGACACCCACTCAGAGTAAGTTATATTAGGTCACACAGCTAACAATAAGAGTGATTTGTATACAGAGTACTTGCAATGTCCTACATGATTTTTTTCTGCAGTGTTACTGGTATTAACTCATTTAATTTTCACAATAACCCTTAAAAGAAATTCTGTTACTATCCCCCATTTCACAGGTGAATAGAAAGAGTCCCAGAGAAACTTATTAACTTGTTCAAGGTTACCTAGCAAATAAATAGTGGAGCAGATTTGAGCCTTGACCTGTATGGCTCTAAATGTTGTGATCCACCTTACCCCGCCCCAATATCACACAGCCTCTCCAAGAAACAAATGAATATTAACAACAACAAGACACCAGTAGAAAAGTGTGATAAAGAGAGGCATGCTGAATGTGGAAGCGAAGGAGGGGTGTTTTGTCTTTGCCCAAGTATCTCAGCTAGTGTTTTTGCTGTGCCCTTTAACTCTCATCCTTATATTTGTGAAAACACAGTATAGCATTTGCACAGTATCAATCTTTTGGCAATTTAAAAATTCTCAAAGTGAATGTTTTCTGGAGTCTGACAATACAGATTCTTTTTGTGATCTAGCACATCATAATCCTTGCTTAACAGAAGGTATACTTCTAGCACAGCGTGGACACATTTGTATCTATTCTTAATCTGTAAATCATACATATGCTGGGCTTCTTTTTCCTCTCCTTGAAACATGGTTTCCTGTATGCTGTTGGTCTCAGAAAATGCATATAAAGATGCAAACATTACTGGCATAAAGATGGTATGTCACCAAAAACTGCCGTGGAAACTCAAGGATAGATAAGAAATAATGAGGTTTATAGATTCATTAACATTTGAATGATGGAACATGTATATGTGCTACTCTTTTGATCAATACCACCCTGGAGGGGAAGTACTGTCTTTAATTGTCTTCCCCAGGCCTTCCACTGTGGACATCTGGTTGCTATGCAGTCCTGTCGCAGGACACCTCATTGCCCAGTATTACAGAAGTCAAGTTCCTGTTTGATTATCGGCTACGGCATATGCTTCAAGGAAAATGAATGGAAAAGTGTGGTCAGACTGATAGAGTCATGTGGGGAGGGGTCTCCTTTATTCCACCCACATTGTCCACACTTAGCTCACATGCATCCACTAGATGACCACGGCATAAATACGTACTTACTATACTGTATTTATATAACATACCCTGTGTCGAGGACAGAGTGTGTTTGTTATATACATTGCATTATATACATCTGCGAGTCATATGTTAAAAGAGTTCTTCAGCCCTGTGAACACTTGCTTTCTTGTAGATGCCTTTCATTTTTCAATGACTCAAGCCGTTTGCAAGCGTTCCATATGCATACACAGTTGAAGCAAAGTTTTATTGCGCAAAGTGCAAGTGCACTAGAGTCGAAGGACATGGCTTCGTAGTTTTTAACTATGTGACCTTCAGAAAACTATCTGGACTGGCCTTCCTTTTCTCATCTGTGAAAGGGGGACATTAACACCACTCTCACAGAATCGTGAAGGGAATTAAATGAGCGGAACCAAAAGTTGGGCCTCATTCCTATATTATTTTCTTTCTCTCTTAGCTCCTCACAATTGTCTGCAAAGTGGAAAGAGCAAAGTAGAGTATGTGGGAACAATTGAAACCAAGATAGGCTATGCACAGATTATTTGTTAAAGCCCACAATATTTTATATGATGCTTGTGGGTAGAGACCTGCCTACTTTACACTTGTATTACAATTATTTGCCATAATGCTGACTAGTTGGCATCTAGGCGTACAGCTACAGAAGTAAAGCAAACAGGTCAATGATGGGAGCCTGTTTGGTATCACAAATACTCCCTTTCATCTCCTCCGCCCTCTTCCCTCCTCCAATAAAATATAAAGTCCATGTTTTATAAGTAGATAATTGAGAATTTCTTACCTGCCATTTTTATGATCGTTAGGACCTAGTGCCATGCATGTGAGGGCTGGTAATCCAGGAGTTAATGGAGAGCAAATTGTAAAATGCCTGGAAACTTACCTTGCTAGAGAGAATGATGCTAGGACCTACCGGCTTTCTGCTTGTTAATTTCTATGGTTGTGGCTCCTGGGGAAATTGTCCTCATTTGCATTGTCTTTCAGTGACCTACCTGGAGGCAAACACCTGAAGACACTTTATGTTCACAGAAGTATCACTTGGGACAGAGACCCACATCCATTCAGTGCAACCAACTATGTTAAAATAACATTATGGGCAAATATTTCAAAGCTTAACATTTGAAACGATCACTCCACATATGATTTTACCCTCTCTTATTGCTCGTGAGTAATATATATCACTGACAACATAACTTCTTGGCCTATCCTTTGCCCTGTGCGCATTTAACTTCTCAGATAGAAGTCTAACAGTGTTTTAATTGTGGGAATTCCATGACTGCATCTAGTTTTCTTTTAGAGAAAGAATCATTTCATTTCAGTTGAAAATACAGAATGAAAAATAAAATAAGGGAAGAATGTGAATAGGTAGATGCTATTTACAAATTATGCAGATGTAGAGGATGATATATTAAAAGAGAACTTATTAGTCATGAGACTAACATTTGAATATTATACTATATGCAAATATGTTTATTCTGCATGCATATGTGATGAAATATATAGTCCAACAAGCTCATAATTGATAAATTTTGCATTTTAGCAAAAATGCTTTATGAAGAAAATTCTGAAGGTGTGTTAGCATTTTGTAATGATGTAGATGACTTTTATAAACTCTCTCCCCCTCCCTCCACCCAGTTGCCAGTAGCTTTCTTAAATAGTGGTTTGGGGTTGAATTTTTCTCTTTCTTACACCAATGTTCTAGATATCTTAATTTTGTTTCTTTTTAGTTGTGTGTGTGCTTAAGTACTTGTAGCAAAATTAATTCAGCTGGTTTGAATTTTTTTTAAGAATGGCTTCCTCCTCTGTCTTCCTGCCAGGGATTGTCAAGATGTTATTTGCACTGAAAGTATAAACTTTATGTTTGGCTTCATTACAGAACCCATTGAAGAAGGAAACTCAAGCCGAATTTCAAGAAAATTCGTTAAGCATTTTCAAAGTGAAAATGACTTAAAGTAACTTAAACTGATCATGAGTTAAAGGTTGGCACACATGCAGTCAAAAATGAAATGCAGCTTATTTTTTTTTGTGTGTCTTTGAATGGCTGAAACAATTAAAAAGGCTGCCTTAAAGCCTTATTTCCCTTAGGCAGCCAAACGTAAATTTGCTTGTGTTTAGTATTTGGTCTTTCATTTGGAAGTTTCTCAAGCATGGAAATAAATAATGGAATTTTGGATAATTTATATGGTGTACTATTCACTAATCTTTTCATTTGTATTAAGAAGCATCTGGTAAATTCATTGGTAACCATTGGGATTATCTCAGGTAAAAAACTTTAGCAGCCTTTTGAATGAGCCCTGGTGGTTATGAATTTGGGTGGTTATGAATTGGGCTGCTAACAACGAGATCAGCAGTTTGAAACCACCAGGCGCGCTAAGGAAGAAAGGAGGCTTTCTACTCCCGCAAAAGAGTTATGACATCAGAAACTCCCGGCGGCAGTTCTACCCTGTCCTATAGTGACTCCATGAGTTGGAATTGACTTGACGGAGATGAGTTTTGGAGATGGGATCATTTAAGGACTCTTGGTGGTGCAGCGCTTAAAGTGCTGGGCTACTAAGGAAATGGTAGTTGGTTTGAACCCACCAGGCATTCCACAGGAGAAAGATGTGTCCATCTGTTCCAGTAAAGATTCGCAGCCTAGGAATAGCGATGGAAGTTCTATTCTATCCTCTAAGGTTGCCCTCAGCTGGAATCTACTTGGCAGCAGTGGGGTTGGCTTGGACCAATCTGAATATTGAAGAGGAGGAAACGGAAATACAGATTTTATATATATATAACATAATAGATATAATATACAGATTGTATATAGAGTGAGACCTTGCAAAATTCGCTTGATTGATATCTCTGGACTAAGTAAAAGATTAAATATTGTGGATTTTAATAACAGACATTTTTTTTTCAGTCCAGGAAGCCATTACGGGTCTCATGTGCCCACATAACAGAATCTGCCTGTTCTTCATGAGCAGAATTCAAGGGTTGCTATCCTCCCAGACAGTCGCTCACAAAGTTAAGGCATTTGTGCTCATCACGTAATAGAAATCCCAGTTTAAAGAAAAGGGCAGTTCGTTTTTGTTAGGATCTGAATTATTCTCACAGAGAACTACTAGCCACATGTTGAATAGATTCTTATTTTCATTTTAGGTGTGCAGAATAATACAGCACAGGAGGTTGGAAGATTGGAGTAGGGCACTGGAAATGCATGGAAATCTCCAGAGAATATTTGTCTAAGTGCGCCCCCAACCATTAGATTTTAATTGTGCTGAATATATACACAATGAAACAAAAGTAACCCCACAATTTCTATGTACAGTTCAGTGCAATTGATTCTGTTCTTCCAATTGTGCAAACATTCTCACGTGTTTCAAATCATTCCACTACTGAGAATATGCATTCAATGGACGCTAAGCAAAAAAACATTCCTTTTTCCTTTTCCTTCCTACTCCTAATAATCATTAATACATTTTGGTTGTTATAAATTTGCTAAGGAGCCATGGTAGTGCAGTGGGTTAAGTGTGGCATTATTTACTGAAAGATGGGTAGTTCAAATCCACCACCTACTTTGCTGGTATGGGAGTGTGGGGGTGGGGGGTGGGGCAGGGAGGATGGGACAATCTGCTTCCTTAGAAGGGTTATTATCTCTGAAACCCTAAAAAGGTGTCCAAGTGTCAGAATCTTCTTGATTGCAGTGAGTTTGATTTAGTATAAATTTGCTCATTGCATATAAGTGAAATCTTATGGTATTTATTTTTTTGAAACTAACTTATTTAGCTCAGCCAAATGTTTCCAAGGTTTATCCACACATGCCATCGGTCAGGACTTGATTCGCTCTGAGTATTCCATTTAATGTCTGTGTCGTATGCAACCATTTGCTTATCCTCTCATTTGGTGAACATTGAAAGGTTTTTTCCACCGTTTGGCTATTGTGAATTGAGCCCAGGTGACCCTTGGTGTGTATACGTGTGTGTGTGTGTGTGTGTGTTTGTTTCACTTCTTTGGGTCTTTGGGGTATTTACTTAAGAGTGTAATTGCTGTGTCACGTGGACATAACAACTGTGCAGCGGGCGCAGGACCAAATGTTGTTTCTTTTGTTTGGGCAGTGGGTCGCTATGAGCTGGAGTCAACTTGATCGCATGCAATAACAGCCACAACACGGAGTCCCCCCAACACCGCCCCCCACCGCCACCCCAACCCGTTTAAAATTTGAAACCTGCTCAACTGATTAGAGGAAAGAAACGATTCTTCCTTCTGAGAGAATTATTCTTCATTCTGGAAATGTAATACGCAAGACTTATCTACCACAGAGATGGTATGTGCTGAGGAAGGAGGCCAAGGTAATTATGCATGACAAGTCCCTCCCACATCCCACTGGAGTATGATGGAATCAGATATTGCAAGGATAACCCCCCTCCTCCTCGAACCCTCAAAGTCTCCTTCTCCATGAATAAACCTCACACAGATCTGAAAAGATTACTAGACTAATAACCAGTGCCTTCATTTGCAAATACGATTCCCTTTCCCTTCTTACCCTCCCAGCTCAGCTCCTCAATCCCTTCATATATTTCAGCAAAGGAAAGGAGAGAATCCGGGAGAGGGGTTGGGGGTGGGGGGACGGGCAGCGAATTTAGTCACAAAATAAGTCAAGGGAGAAATGAAGTACTAATTAAGAAAGCCGGGGTGTTATGCAAATGGCTCACGCACCGAAGGCAGTCTAATGAATGTGCCCGGAGTGGCTGGGGCGTCTTCGCCGCGCCGACAGCTGGCTCCCAAGAAGGTCAGGCGCAGGCAGGCGCACAGGAGCATAATCCTTCAGATTGGCAGCTCTGCCCCCTGGTCACCGTTTGATTATCTCCCCAATTGCTGTATTTCACAGAGATAATGATTTTTTATGGTCACAGATTTGAAGACAACTGCTGTATCCTCGGGGTTGTCGTTCTGCAAGGAGACGCTGCTGCTTCCTTCAGAAGAGAGAGAGAGAGAGAGAGAGAGAGAGAGAGATTCTCCTTTTCCCTCCCTCATAACTTACTTCCTGGGATATTTTATTATCCTAATGAAAGCTATATATATATATATATTATGAAGGAAACCACCGCACTTCAGATGAATCCCAGTCCTCCTGATCCTTAGCCAGTGACTTGGTCTGGAGTTCTTTTGGTCTTCTGAGGATTCCAGTACTTTCTTATACATACTTACTCATTGACACCTAGCCCCTCTGCAAGAGCTCAAATATCTGTATTGCAAAAGTCAGGCAAGGTTCATTTGGGAACTTCTGAAGAATTGGATGTATGCATCCGTCAGAGACAGAGAACTGTCCACTGTGACCTGAGCTTATCCCTGAGAGCAAAGGACAGTGCAGGAGCGAAGCCTGCATTCGCCTCCTCAGGCGGAGCCTGCATTTTTGCCAGAGTAGACATTGAGATGCTGATGTGTGGTCTCCCTCGAGTTCTTCTAAAAAAAGGCTTTATTTTTAAAAACCAGAACAAGAATTCATTGCCGTCCAGTTTTTTCTCACTCATAGACCCCATGGAGCAGGCTTTTGGTTTGTGGGCTTAGGTTGTGCATTCATTTAATTCTCCAGTCAAACAATCAGAAGGAGGAAAAGAAAAGTAAAGATTCAGCTTTGTTCCCCAGAGATGGATTATCCCTAAGCAAGTAAGCACAAACTTACTTGTGCTAATTTACAAATCTGTAGGGACCAGCCTCACATGTTTCTCACCACATCTCTTGAAGCCCAAGTGAACTACATTACAGCGTTCACTACAAACTAATAAATTAGCACAAGTAAACCAGAGCATGTCTTGCTTACTGGGTGCTCTGTCTCTGTCCAGAATTGTCACTTTGCAAAAAAGCTTTGCTTCTGTGGAAAGGTGCTTTGGAGTTAGGAGCATAAGAAACGCCGGCCATACCAAGAAGCAGGATCTTGTATTTGGTGGCGGGTGTGGGGGGTGGGGTGAGGGGGAATGAAGATTTTTCACTACAGATTAGGAAATATGCAGACATAAATTTGCGTTTGCTTGCTGGCATAGGGGGTTACACATTGGGCTGCTAGCCACAAGGTTGGCAGTTCAAAACCACCAGCTGCTCCAAAGGGGAAAGCTGAGGCTTTCAACTCCTGTAAAGATTTACAGTCTCTGAAACCCACGGGAGCAGCTACACTCTTTCCTCCAGGGTTGCTATGATTCAGAATCGACTTCCCATGCTTAGTTCATTGAGTGATAACTACTATAAGATTGCCTGTGAGTTCCAAGGTCTCAGAACCTATTATTTTTCTTGAAGCAGGTGCCTGCTGATGATTTGCTATGAGCATGCTTTTGTAGTGGTCCTCAGGTAGTAACTGAAGCCTAATTTCAGTGAGGTCCTTCTTCTTCTATTTGGCATGAGACTTAATAAGTCACATCAAAGTTTCACCAAGTACTGCCACTAGAAAACTCCTTGTTTCAGCTCAGCCCTACTTGTTCTGCCATCACTGCATGTTAGTGTTTATGAAATAAAGAGCTGCTAGGGATGTATATTTTAAGTGACTTCTCTAATTGAAGAGAAGGGTAAATAGTGTAATCTGGCTTGAGGACTTGTTGGTGCTAACGTCGAAAACATCAAATCAAAGAGGCCTGATTATATCCTATTTTCCATCAACTATTAATTTCCTCATGTTTTTCATTGTTTTGCCTCTATTGATATCATATTTATGTATTTGTTGTTAAATGTTGCTGCTGGGTTCCGCCGAGTCAGTTCTGCACTCTTTGTTTCACAGGTGGGCTCACTGTGTTCATCTACAGAGCTGTCTTTCAGGGTAAAATAGGGCAGGCTATACCATTTATCTTCCCAAATAAAGGTTGCAAAACAAAGTATTCCTTTAGGCCAATAGTTCCCAAATCAACAAGTTCTAGAAATGTTGCATTTTTGTTTGTTTTTAAGTGGAAAGACCTATCTCTCATCTCTACTTCCAATAGAAATTTGTGTTGAGGAATAAGTTGTTCGCTGTTATATATATATAGATAGATAGATAGATAGATGTTCTTATACCATTCTTTCAACAGTTTTGATCATTTTCACCAGACATTGTTCTTAGGAGTAAAGAACAAGCAGCTAGCAGAGGAAGGGAGTGGAGGCAAAGGGTGGATAGAGGCTGTTCTAGATTTTGTTGGAAAGATGCGGGAGCAGGTAATGTATGAGCAGAGGTATGCATTGGCGAGAACAGTCAGGTGTGCATCTCTAAGAAAATATGTGCATGATGTAAGCAGAACCGTGTAAGAGCCAGAATTCCATGGGACTGTCCTGTTTTTTCAGGTCTTGTACGTTTTCTAGCTTGGACATTTTCCATCAACATTTTTCTATCGCTCCTTTTAATGAGAACTATTTTAGGTTTCCTTCTGGGAGAGATTTCTGCCTTAGGCAGGTTTTCACTTTTCCATGTATGGTATGTGTATGCAACAGTGACGTTTGCCCCATAGTTAAATATACGTATAAAATGAAGACCATATTCTTCTGTGGCATCCCTGGCTGCCATAAATGCTTAAGATAGTGATAATTTTCTCGAAAGCTCGTGTTCTGAAGTTTAAAATTGAGCTTCTTGAGCTACAATTCTCTTTCTCCTATCTTGACATGAAAAGTGGGAGTGTCTTCCCTCTCCCTTCCTATGCCAAAGGAGCCTTCAGGACTTATCCGTGGCATTGAGCGTCTGCCATCCAGCCTGTAGAAATGTAACGAAGCTCCCATAGTGGACTCAGGCTTGGGCAACATCAACATATTTAAGACTCTCTTCTTGAAGGGCCAGTCAACAAGGCTGGCCTTCATTGAGTGACTTCTCAGTACAACTGCTGACACCACGGTGTACAGAGAACAGAAGGGCCGTTTATTCCTTGGTCTATTCCTCCTTGGACAGAGTCTTGATGGTTGCATCTTTCTTGGCCTGGACTCGCTCCTCACAGCTCGTGTGGGCTTCCTTGGTCGTAGACCTGCGGGCCTCGGCCTGATCAGCCAGGAGCTCCTTGCGACCCTTGTCGGCCTCTCTTGTTCTTGGACACGTTCCCTTCCACCTTCAGGTACAGTCTGAGATACAGATGGCGGTCAATATTCTAAGACTCCTGGTAGCTCCTGAGCAGCCCCCACAAAATCCTTTCCTCCTGCAGGTCACCTCACGCATTCAGCGCCGGCAGAACTTTCCACTTACCTGTCCATAGGCTTGCCCTTCACGTGGGCTCAGGTGTTTTTCCAGCGTCAGGCCGAGAATGGAAGGTCACAGGCTTGCTTGTGATTGCTAAGGTCAGCTTGATCCGTTTCCGGAGTTGCTGGCGGGAGTTGGCATTGGCATTGGCATGCTCACGGCTGCGGCCGCAGGGTCGAAAGGAAAACATTGGCAGAAACTGTCTCTTGAAGCTCTCTTGTGCCATTTCTTTCGGAGGTGCAGAAGACACCTGGGTGCCACATTTGATTGGCTGTGAGATCCGTGCAACCAGCAAGCAAAAGTGGTCTACAAATTGGCATGTGGTGGCCATGCCCTCTTAAGCTAAGTTTCTGGTTAACAAACTGGTCATCTGGGCAAACGGAAACACTAATTGCAGGTCTTAACACTTAGTCGTTTGTCTTGGAAGCCCATCCTTCTGGCAACGATCACATTCCTGCTCTAAGAGCCATCATTCATCATTACACCCCGCGCCAGTGTGTTTATCATTGTTTTTCAACCCAGGACCATTTTCCATTATTTTTCAGTGAGTAATTCCAACGATAAATATTAAGATCATACCCTCTTTATTCCTTTGATGCTGTGCTTGATTTTCCTCAGTGTCAGCACTCATTTTCTTGGACAAAGCGCCACTCATAGAAATAGCTCCTCGTTTTATTAGGTATGTATTTAGTATGTAATTTTTCTGGAAGCTGTGCAGTTGCCTGATACAGAAAAGTGATGAAAAGTCAAGCCTGCTC
The DNA here is from genome assembly GCF_000313985.2 of Echinops telfairi. Classification (NCBI taxonomy): domain Eukaryota; kingdom Metazoa; phylum Chordata; class Mammalia; order Afrosoricida; family Tenrecidae; genus Echinops; species Echinops telfairi. The sequence goes on along the minus strand of NW_022107432.1, from coordinate 14,729,782 downwards.
TTGCCATCAATGAGCTTCCCATCTGGTAGTACCTTGTAAGGAATAGCAATGATGCAATTACTGTCACCGTCCTAGCCAGGCCTGAGGAAACAAGAGTCACCTGTGTGGTTTAATTCCTGTTGCTCATGAGAGCTGAACTCCAAAGTCACAGTGTACACCTGAGGCAAAACAAGCAGCATCTCTCTCATTCCCGCACATGCTTGTGAGAACAGAATCTGAACCTGATAGCTCTTGGAGAAATTTGACAGAGCATGATATTGAGTTATTAAATCTTATTCTTATCCTGAGATTTGGGGGAGAACTAGAAGAAGAAGAGAGAGTGTAAAGTGGGAATTGGAATCACATGGTTTTTGTTTTAATCACACCACGCACTTAAACTGTGGAGTTGGTTTTTACATAGAAATGCTTCTTCACCGTCCAAATGTTTTAAATGAGTCATCTTGTGATGTCCTCTTAAATAGTCATTCAACAAACACTGATTGAGCGCCTGTGGTGTGTCATGTGTGGGGGATATACATACGTAACAGGGCTGCTCCCACCAAGGCTCTTTACTCCTCTGCCCCAGTGCGACTCTGGAAAGCACAGTGCCCTGGCTTGACTCCCCTGCAGACTTTTTCTTAAATGAGAGCCCTTCTCGGGGAAGCCTTCCTTGGTGAGAGACCTCATCCAATCCATCAGGATTTCCCAAAAGGAGCGATACCAGCCCCTCGAGGGCGCTGGTGTGATCCAGGGCAGCTGGGAGTGGCAAAAGGAAGGAAGGCCCTCTACAAGAGTATTGACATGGTGGCTGCAACAGTGGACACAAACACGACAAGCATACATGGTGAGGATGGGGCGGGACCCCGTAGTGTTTTGTTCAGTTGCATACATGGTCTCTGTGAGTTGGAACCCACTCGATGGCTCGTAACAACAGCACTTTATCCTGGCTTATGAGTGATAGCATGAATCATTTTTAATAGCCTGGAGGGCACTGTACAATCTTTTTCTGGAACAGGAGATTGAAGGTGAAATAATTTTGAAAAGTTATGCATATAATGTGCTTCCCTACTTTATTATTATTATTATTTATTAGGGTGGCAGTTAAGTGTTCGACTGCTAACTGGATTGTCAGCAATTTAAACCAACAAGCTTCTCTGTGAGAGAAATACGAGACTGTCTGCTCCTGTAAAGATTTACAGGACCCCCTAAGGAGCATTCCTACTCTGTCCTACAGGGTTGCTGAATGACACTGGGCTTGAGTTACTATATGTACCCATAATATATACCATATATTCAACTGACTATATTTTATTATGGTGGCACAGTAGGTTAAGTGTTGGGCCTCCATCAGAGAGGCCAGTGGTTTGAACCTAACCTATTTCACCACAGGAGAAAGAGGAGGCTGTCTGTGACCATAAAGACTTACAACCTTGGAAACCCAAGGAGTCATTTGGACTTGTTCAAAGGGTTGCTATAAGACAGAATCAACTTGATGGCAGTGGGCATATTTGTGTATTGTTCTTCTAGTTCAGGGGTCCTCAAACTATGGCCTGCGGGCCACATGCAGCCTGCCAAGGACATTTATCTGACCCACCAGGTGTTTTTGCCCCATTTGTTTTTTTACTTCAAAATAAGATATTTTTTACTTCAAAAAAATGTGCAGTGTGCATAGGAATTTGTTCATAGTTTTTTTTTAAAACTACAGTCTGGCCCTTCAACGGGTCTGAGGGACAGTGAACTGGCCCCCTGTTGCTCCGAATGCAGCAGTGAACAAAACAAATAGAATAGCTTGCTCTCATGGAGCTGACATTCCAGCAGGAAAAGAGGATCATTTTTTTTTTAAGTTGTAAAATGTGTAGAACAACAAAAGCAAATAGGAGGAGGTTGCAAAAACTGTGTAGGAAGATAAAATTAAAAGATAATGGAACGTTTCCATGAACTTTTTGAAGCCCTCTCACAGTGATGGTTGATTTTAGAGCAAGTGATGAAAGAACAGGCATGAGTCAGCGTGCTGTGCGGCTCACAGGGAAGGGCCGAGGGACCTGCATGTGCAGCTGTGTAGAGGCAGAGCATCCCTGGAGCACTGGAGGAGCAGTTTGGAAGTTGCAGTTGAGAGAAGCAGAGATGAGGGAAAGGGGCAGACTATTTAGGACTTTTTAGATCAGTTTTAATAGAATTCAGGACCTAATGGGATTAAAGGTTGTGTCTACAGGAATAATCCGTGGGCTGGGCCAAGAATTAGCAGAACCTTGTGAGCAGCATTTTCCGATAGTTCACAATAAGGATATTGTGAGTTCAATACCAAATTTCACATTAAGGATAAATGAGAATAAAGGAAGGGAAAGAAAGCAAAAGTGAGGTAATAACATTGTAAGATCTCTTTCTCCATTAAACAAAAACTCAAACAATCTCACAGCCGTGGAGTTGATTCCAACTCACAGTGAACCCGACAGGACAGACTAGCACTGCCCTTGTGTGTTTCCTAGACTTTAACAACCCTTGGTTGCTGTTAGGTGGCATCGAGTCTGTTCCGACCCACAGTGACCCTGTGCACAACCGAACCAAACACCGCACACTCCTACTCCATCCTTAAAGCTGTTCCTATACCTCTTTAGGGGAGTCACATGCCGACTCTTTCTCCCACACAGTGGCTGATAGCTTTGAATTGCCATCCTTGCCATTAGCAGCCCAATGGATAACCACTGTACCACCAGGGCTTTAAATATTAACACTGCGAATATTTTCATTAATAACATGATCACCGCAGTTATTAACTCCATCACTAATCACCTTTGCTTTCTAATTCAGAGTAAATTAATTTAAGTTTCCATTTGATTTGGAGGCTTTTGCATTGGTGTGCCTGCTGACAGTACAATGGTTGGTGTATTCTATGGGGAATACTTTTGGTTATCAAAATGTAATTTAAACCAAGCCATTTACATCAGGGCCACTCCATGACAATTTTGAATGTACCCGCCTCTTACTTACGGATATGGTTTGGTACCAAAGGCCAGGTTTCTATATCAAAAACAGCACTAGGCCCAAATAGAGGATGAGCACATCCGATTAGAAAATGGAGATAAGAGCTTCTTTACCCAATTTCTAAAATTAATTGTTACATAGCAGTCATATTATATCATTGCATCACTTTCAAATTACATAACTTCCAAAACTTCCAAGCCGCGGAGAATCATGGTCCAGCCAGTTGACACAATAAACTGAACCATCACAGTCCAGGTAATGCTTATCTTGCATCTTAAGGTTTGTGTATCACCAATGTGCGAAACGGTCTGGTAGTAGATTTTCTCCGCATGGTCGTAAATGTGAAAATGCCAGAGCATGCGATAGCTAGTAGATCCATAAGTAGACCGATTGACCTAGCCAAGGACATTTCGAAATGGTTGGAATCTCTCAGGAAGCTGGAGCTTCGCGTGCCCAATGCCAAAGGAGTTGTTTTGAGCAGGTCCTTAGCACTGTTTATAACATAGCAGTCATGAACTCAAAAGTCTGCAGGGCAAAGAAAAAGCAGACTGTATCTGAACAATAGAGAAGGGTAGGGCCTGTGGCTAACCTAGAGAGGTAAACTCCCCTACAGGCAATCAAGCTTCAAGTGTTGACAAACGCTGATCTGGCTAAAGAAAATGTGTTGGCTAGCTCTTGAATGCTACAGGAATTTGGCCAAACAGAAACTAAACTCATGGCCTCCTCTCGATCATGACCAGAGAAACCCTATTAGACAGAGTGGAGAGCCTCTGTATATTTGGGGGACTACAACTCTTTCCTGGAGTCAAAAAATCTCATCTTCCTCCTGTGATGTAGTTAGTGGTTTCAAACTGTTCACCTTGCAATGATTACCCACTGCATTGTATAAATTAGGTGCCTTATTGTTCCTATTTTATAGCTGAGACGACCAAGTTTCAAATTGGTTAAGTGAATTGCTATCAGGAAGTAGAGTCAAAATGTGGAGAGGGGCACACCATTCATCATAATTCATCTTAATGACAACATCATACACACTATATATGTCATATAAGCTACTTTTCCCTGTAGATATGAAGATTGTACCATGTGGAAGTAACTCAAGCAGCAGGTTCGATAGAAATCAGTACAAGTCACATATGTAATCTGAAATGCTTTAGTAGCCCCATGAAAAGTGTCAAAAGAAACAGGTGAAATTCAGTGAGATATATTTTTAATCCAACTGTGGTGACATGAATAAACACTCTAAAAATGGCCTTCTTGCCGCTAACCAAGCCCCGCTGAGTTTCTTTGGTTCTGTTGGCTGGACCTTCCCCCAGAGACAGGCAGAGTGCCACAGCACAGGCAGAGCCATTGTGACTGCCCCTTTTGCCTCCCCTTATCAGAGCAGCACGGACTTAATAACAGGTTCCAGGTGCCCTCGTGGGGTAATGGTAATGCGTTGGGCTGTGATCTGCAAGGTCAGCAGTTTGAAAACACTAGCTGCTCTGTGGGAGAAAGATAGGACTTTCCACTCTCGTAAAGAATCAGTCTCCAAAGCTCACTGGGGCAGTTGTGCCCTGTCCTATAGGGTCATATGACTCAGGATCAACTTGATGGCAGTGAGCTTGTTTTTTGTTTTTGGAACAATAGGCTTCAGTTTCAGGACAGGTTAGCCGTAGCATGTGAATGGTTTTTGTAGTCACCCTTCATCCAAACTATAAAAGGATCCCCTAAACGACCCCTCTTAGCACAAGCTTTCCTGTCCAGCCAGCACCTCTGGTAGCAGTACTGTATCCCAGTCAGTAAGCCTTTCCCTGCAAATAAAATGATGTCTCTCTGCTTGGTTCTCAGTCAGTTCTTTGAGCTCACAGGTATAGAAAGCTCTCTGTCTCTCTCTTGGTTGAGTTTAAACACCAGTATATCCAAAATATTACCACAACCTGCGATAAAGGTAAAACATTATTAATTAGATAGCATCCATTCTCTCTTTTCAGAGTAAGTTGTGGGACTCTGATGGGGATTTTACATTTATTTCCCGTCTCACAGAAGTGTAGCCATACCGGGTGTGCTCAGTAGTCTCTGTGAATGGTAGCTACCATATTGGAGAGTGAAGATGCAGATGACTGGCTACTGTTTTCACATTTCATCTTTCTCTAGCACCCGAAGGAGTTGTCATTTAATGAAACTGCATCTTCTTACATGTAAGGCAGGTGCTTCACCAATATAATAATTATAGGGGAAATTGCCAGCAGCTGCCTTTATTCTTATTTCATTAAGAAGTTTGTACAAGAGCTCAGCATAGAAAGTGTGAGATCCTGTGAATTTGTGGCCTAGCTTATAAGAGGTTTACATATATGCACTGATGTTACCTAAAATATCCCTTCCTGTAATAATCTCTTTATGAACCAGTTTAGTGGATGGAATATTTATATGCTTTTTCTGTGAACACAAGTATTATAAGGAAACCATGCTTTGTGCTAGTCACTTAAATGGATTTGGAAAGCAAAGTGGAAAATCTATAACTTTATGATAAATGTAACCACCCCTTTTAATGCATGATTATATTTTATAGTGAAAATAGAATGGAACATTGAGTCACTTGTGCAGAATACATAAAATCACAGAGGCAGTGAGGGAGAACAAAAATTAAACTTCAGCTTATAAATTTAAGAAACAAAACAAAATATCCCCAGACAGCTGCAACATCATTTGAACAACTCATTTTAAAAAGTATGCTAACATGTCAACAACCTCCCTCCAATAATTCTGCCAGGATAAAATTAAACAAAACAATCCCTCAAATTATTAAAGTCCAAGTATATAGGGGAATGCCCTACATTTATATGTTAAATTATAAAACTAGAGGCATAATTGTATAGTCACATGTCTCTTTACCACTCTACTTTATAATTGTGTCCAGATGTACCCAGTCTTATACCTGGTCCTTAAAAAATACAGCACAAATTCAATATCAGAAGTATTTTAAATACTCTGAAAAATTTGCAAGTTGATGGGATTTTTAATAATATGATTGGTCTTCCACTAATTATTCACTTTGGCAAGGTAAAGTTTAATATATGATTTTTTAATGTTTCAGAAATCATGGAGAAGAAAGAGAGGAAAATAAAAAGGTGTTACTATATATAGACTGTCTAGGCTACCACCTGTATATAGACTCCTACTCCCTCTCATTTCCACAAAAATTTCACTCAAGCAATTTTCTTCTTTTGCCTGTCTACTAGATTTCCTATTAACATATTTCCCCCCACATTTAAGAAGAGCTCTTACTTGCCCCTGTTTTTACTTCCATGGACTGTATTATATTTCTCTCCTTGATAGGAAAAATGCTTTGAAAGAATTATCTGTACTTGTCTCAAATCCCTCTCTTTAAAACTGGCGAGTTCTAGGTTTAGATACCTGCTGCACTTTGTGGGCATCAAAAAGCTTAGTTGTTGATTATCATGAGTTTTCTATTCAAAGAATAGGAGCAAAGAGATCGTCTCTGTCTCTCTCTCTTTTTCAAGTAAGAGCAGCAGGCACTCAGGTATAGACAGCTGTACCTCTCCCTCTACCTTAGAATATCTTGTTCCAAGTTCCAACTTTCCTTTGACTCACTTTTAGTGTTAGGGATCTAAAATATGCTTGAAAAGTTTGGTTTGTGATTCACGATAGGGTCTTTAAATTCAGAACAAGATACAATGATGATTCCAAATATCTTTCAGATTGTCCACTGTACTCATTAAAAAGAAATGCAGACTTTGTGTGCAGTATATTCTTCCATGCATGCATCCATCCATTCATCAAGGCACCAATCTCCATCTCCATCTACCCCTTCAAATATCAGAACACCCACCTGTTAATTTAGAAAATACTTAATCTGACACCTACTGTGGATTTCTGCCATTTACTGTCAGTTTGGCCTACTGTGGTGGCATGCACATTACTGAGGTACTGCGAGCTTGTCACTGGTATTTTAAAAACCAAGAGGATCACCCAAGGTGACCAGATCTTAGGACTCTTCCAGACTAAGAAAATACTACAAAGAAGAGATGGTCCACGCCTGAAGGATTAGCTACTGAAAGTCTCAGGAGAAGCAGCAGAACATTGTCAGAGAAAGTGTCGAAAGAGGGAAGAGGCTGTCCATTTTGAAGGATTAGTCTTGGGGATCTTATTAACCTTGTGGAGAGAGTAACGTTTTTAATAAATCTCATTTGCTTGTGGGGAACACCTCAAAATAAGAAGAAATAGCAACAAACATCTACTAAATGCTATGTAACTCAATGCCAAAGATAAAGATAACTCCATAGCCGTATTTCACTGTGCGACATATATTTTGCTTTTTCTTCTATGACTCTTGGATATTTCTGCACTAAAATGAAGGATTATTGAATGTGATGTGCATGGTTCTTTCTACTATAACATTAAATAATCTGTTCTTTATGCTTACAAGAAACCGAATAATTATATTGCTGAGTTGATGAAATTCATAGACATAAACAATGCACTTAAAAGGCAATAATGTAGTACAAATTGCTCAGTTCAGAAGCCACCCTTTTTTCTTTTCTTTAGTTTTTGAAAGTCTCTGTCACAGCTGCTCAATTTTGCCATCTAAAAATACATAAATGAATGAACATGGATGAGTTCTCATAAATACTTAGGAGAAATGAAGATTAAGCTTATATATCTTTGCCTTTGTGGCTGCTAACCGAAAAGTTGGTGCTTCAACTTCACCAGGGGGATCTCACACAAAAGGCCCAGTGTTCTACTTTCAACAACTGAACACCCTACCGAGTGGCCCTGCTCCAACACCCCTGGAGTTTCTATGAACTGGAATTGTCTTGATAGCAAATAGGTGATGGGATGCTTTCAACGACAACTTAGAGACAAACTATTTCAATATGACTTAAGAAAAACGTCGGAGTGTACATGATATGATGTTTTGAGAAAAGCTTATTGCAGGGTTAATGCAGCGTTTCAGCAATGCATCAGATGCTCTGGGCTCTTTGCAGCGTTCTCAGCACATTGGCTTTTTCCTTATCAAGTCTGTTCCCTATGCATGCAAACTGGCTTTAGCCAAAAGAGAAAGCTTCAATGGAGGCCACAGAGGGAATTTCCTGGATCGTACTATACATCACTGGATCTCACTACTTCTGGGAAATGGACTTTAAGCATTTATTTAATCTTCTCCCCTAAATGTGGGCATGTTCTAACCAATGCAATATGCACCAGATATACTTCTATGATTATTTTACATCATATTATATGAGGGGGCTTTAAAAAGTTCATAGGAAAATGGAATGAAATGCTCTTTTACATAAAAGGGGATCTTAGCAGTATGGAGAGAGTTTATTATTATTATAATGATGGATTTGAAGATGTTAGCAGATCTGTTGGTAAATTCCGTGGAACAAGGAGCTACAGGTGAGCCCTAGGACTTTCTAGAGGCCTCTGAAAAAATGAGGGTTGCCCACAATCAGCAAAAGAAGGGGTCGCCAAGTCATCGGGCTGCAAGAGCAAGAAACTCTGATTGGCTTTGGAAGTGAGTTCTTGCCAATCGAACCTTCAGAGAAAAGCATATTATGACCAACATTCTGATTTCATATTTATAAGAGACTGAACACAAGATCCAGTTTGGCTGTATCTGGAATCTCAATCCCAGAAAAGAGAAAACATTCTCAAACTTATTTGGTCTACTGCCCCCTTCTCAGAAACAAACAAACAAACCCAATGCTTCTTTCACTGTGAAACATGTTTGTACAATAGCCTATACTCCAGGGTAAAGTGTAGGTATTAGACTACCTGGATCATACTAGCACTCCTCAGGGGATAGTATTGTCCATGCTGGAAAATACTGGTAAAGAAATTTCTGATCATTGATCGTTCCTTCTGGGGTCACTGAACAGACTACAGGAATAGAGTAGCAATTGATACCTGTTGGAGTAACAGGAAGAGAGAGCGTGAAAAATTGTGATTCTACAATTTAGATGCAACCATGATGAATAGCATGTGATTTAAAATGAGACAAGGTGGGTGGCAGGTTTTTAACCTTTCACATTACCTATCCAATCTCAATGGTGAGCAAATAATCCACAAAACTACGAAGAACACAGCAGGGAAGACGCAATA
>NW_022107432.1:14713278-14719995 GCF_000313985.2 Echinops telfairi | reverse complement strand
CAGGGAAATTGACAACAGCAGACCAAACAATGGACACATGAGAATTTTAGCATTGACAAAGAATATTGAAAGTGTTATGGACAATGAGAAGTACCAGAATGCTCCTTTGCATCATGGATGAGAAGACTCCTTCTTTCTTGCTTGGGACATGTCACTAGGAGAGGCCACTCACTAGAAAAGGGCATTGTTTTGGGTACAGCAAAGAGCCAGCGAAAAAGAGGCCTTCCATGAGATGAATTGGTGCAAGGGCTCCCACAGTGGGCTCAAGTGCATGAGTGATTTTGCGGATGACACTGGGCTCCCCTCTGTTATACACAAGGTCCCTGCACATTGAAGTCAAATTGAGGACAACTAAGAACAAAAGCAACATGATGAAAGAAATGCAATCTAATATTTAGGACTATAGCTTACATATCATACTGTTTTAAAATCTGGGCTCTGCCATGCAATCAAATTGTGGTCATCACCAGTTTACTTAACGTCTTTTTGCTTCAGTTTTCTCAGATGTAGAATAAGGATTAAATGAAATGATATACATAAAGTTCTTAATCTGGTGCTAAAATAAGAGGCTGGCTTCCACAATGGTTCCACACTTGGCGGCTCACTGAAAACTACTCAAGAGACAAAAGACTGGGAGAGCGGCTTGCACACATATCACACTGAAGAAGCTTGAGTTCTACTCTGACACAGGCTTTCTGTGAGTTGGAATCCACTCAGCCCCACACAGCAACAGCAACAAGAATGTTAACATGTGTCTTTGTTAAGACCACAGAGTAAGGACTTAATAAATGTTATTCATTCTTGTTCAGAAGCATGTGTTGATGAGTGAAAAGAAAGATTCATTGTACCAATGTAAGATTCAGGACAAAGTTGTTCAAAAAGAGAGAAATTTCAATCAGATACATGCTTTTCATTTTAATAATTATTGATAGGGTTAGTCTGTCCAGAACAGTTGTGGGTTTGTCTGATATTCCAGTTCTAAACAATCCCTCTTTCACTCTTAAATTATTCCCTGGTTTGAATGATAAATAACATGACAGGCTCAACTGCTGCTCTTGCTAGGTTTCAAGATCTAAGAAGTTTTTCAGGACTATCTTTGGTTTTGAACGACAGTTCTGGTTGCTCTGTCCTAAACTGCTGATTAGATGTCAGTAATTTCTTGTTTTTGTTTTAAGTGAGATATCAGGGCTATGAGGAAATGTTCATTCTTGCCTAAATAATCGGCGCTATACTTGCAGTCCAACTTTTAGACATCCATTCTTGGTCAGTTTTGTTTTTTTCCCCATGTTAATGTGCAAGTACTATTTCTCTAGAAGAGACCACTCAGTAGATTTAAACCTGGATGAGGTACGGACTTCAAATCAGTTAGAGCTATGTAATCAAGATATGTTTCCCATTCAGAGATATTTATCATCCTTTCTCAGTTAGGAGATGATTTATATGGGGTTGAAGCCATTCTTGGGAGTGAAGTCTTCCATGAAGTCCAAGAAAAGTCTGCGTCATTGCTATAATTCAAATGAACGCAAATCAGAGTGAATTCAAAGTGTTATTGCAGCTATAAATGCAAAGAAAGTGATTTATCTTCCCACAAATAAATTGGATTGGAAATATCAAACATTAGCCTAGACAGGTTCTTACATTTCCTGGGAGCTGACATGGACTGAACTTCCTGTGATCAGTGCAAATCAGAAAGGAACTAGAAAACCAATATTTGGATAAAAAGAGGCTATATGGATGTTGCTATTTTATAGAAAAATGCAATAAAGCTGCCAAAGCATTGAAGCAGATGACGAGTAGCCTATCACTTTAGCAGTTGATGAATTCAATGCTCTTACTTACACAGGAGCACACTTTTTCTGCACTTCTCTTGTTAATCCCACTTTATCATAATGGTGTTGTGTTGCATGTAAATTTAGAAAGTGACTGTATTCTAAAAAGGATTTAACAATACTTTCCACACATATGATAAGCATGGGCACTTAATTATCTCAAAAAAGGGGAAATTATTATATTGTCTACATGCTCTGACCTTTCTACTATTTCTCAAGGACAGCTGCCATTTTGCTTCCAAATTGCTAGTCACCTCAAAAATCCATCCATGGACTAGAAGGTGGACATTTGGGGACTCTGTGAAAGTTGAATATTGAATAAGGAAGACCAAAGACAAACTGATGCATTTGAAAGTCTAAAGAACACACAACTCTTGTCTTGGAAGAGTTGAAGCCAGAGTGCTCCTTAGAAGCTCGGCTGGTGAGACTCTGTCTCAGGTGCTTTAGATACTTGATCAGGAGAGACCGACCAGCCCCTGGAGGAGAACATCATGGCCGGTACAGTGGAAGGGCAGCGTAAAGAGGAAGGCCCTCAGCAAGATGGTTTGACACTTTGGCTACAACAATGGGCTTAAGCATAAGAAAAATTGTGAGGATGGATCAGGACCAGGTGGTGTTTCCTTCTGTTGTGCATAGGGTTGCTATGAGTCAGAACGAACACAACAACCCCTCACAACAACAACAACTAGGAGCCATGGTGGTATGCTAGAAGGTTGGAGGTTCGAATCTAAGCTGAGGCTCAGTAGGAAGAAGACCTGATATTCCACTCTCTAAAAAGTCCTCGCCTGAGAAACCCTATGGAGTTTTTCTTCCCTCACACATGGGGTTGGGGTTCGTCTTAATCAACTTGGACAGCAACACCTATATCTACCTAAGTGAAGTATAATTTGTTATTGATAATCCTTCATCTCAAGAAAACCTTATTTTCTCATTCTAAAATTGAAGATGCAAAAATAATATCAATTTCTCTAACTAAAATACTACAGTTTGAAATATACTTCAAAGACCCCTTCCACAGCCTTGTCAAGCGATGCAGTGTTTTGCACATAGGGGTCCTACCTTTTTGTGTAACCACGGCAGGCAGCGTGCTGCTTTCTGCCTGCTACACTCCCTCAGTATTTCCTGAAGAAGTGCGTAGAGTTTGATATTCTATCATCAGCAACGAGCTCACCACCTTAAAGGCAGGATTAAGCTAGGGAATCACAGAAGCCATTGACAAAATATACAGACCTATAAGCACAACAAAGGGAAATTTTCTGTCAAAGCCGTGCCAAATTAATTTGCCCCTCTATACTTAATCATGCATGATAGGTTTCATTGCTGCTTCTATAATCTCACTTTTATTAAGACTGTTATCAAGCTCAGAATCCAGAGCTTTTTATTAGCACAGGTGTCTGACAAATGAAACACAAAACATATTCGTGCCATAGGAATTCAGTCATAGCTAATGGGTTAATTCTTAGTTTTTCCATTAAAGTGGGACTACCTATGTAGTAAATACTAAGACGAATACTTCAATGGCTTTGTACAGAAAATAGTATTAATATTGGCAGGGGAGCATCCGCCCCTCTGTGCCTCACAATGCCACTTTTTCAAAACTGCCAAGCAAAGCTCTAGTCCCTCAGCACCACCTGTGTGGAAACACAGACACCAAGCATAATGGATACATTTGAAATGAGGACAATCAGAAATTTAAAATGACTATGCCCAAGGTCAAACAAAGAAGATGTTCAATGCACCAAACATTGTTCAATTCTCCTTTTGCATTCAGAAACTCAGTAACCGGGGAGAGATTCAGGCAATTGGAATGCCAAGGGGCATCTTGAAAGAATCTAGCCCGACTCATGAGCACATCAACATTTTTTTTCCTAAGATACCCCAAATAAATGTATTTAAGAATAAGGATATTCTCTTTGTGTGAGAAGCTGCTTCAAGACAAGATCTCTGGGATAAAGCCAAAAGACACATAGTGAGCTGTATCAGTCTGCGTACTTTAGAGAAACAAATCCACAGCAACTCATGTATGAGAGAGTTTTATATAAGGGTTTAATGTACATCAAGAAAACATCCCAACCCAGTGCTACCCAAGCCTACAAGTCCAACATTAGCCCATTAACTCATATGTCCAACACCAATCCACAAAGTCTTCCTCCATCTCACAAAACAGACGTAATGATGCTGACTGAAGGAGGAAAGCTGAGTCAGTGAACGTGTAAGCATCTTAGCGTGGACAGGGGTCTCCACACGGCTGCTCCAGCACCCAGGGCTGCATGTGCTTCTCCTTGGGGATGTCTTGCAGGAAGTTAGCCTTGCAAGTTGAAGCAGAGAACTGCTAAGGCAGCTGCACCCTGGTGCGACCATCAGAAAGCAAGAGACCAGAGAACTAGAAAGACGAGGCTCACGGAGCCATTTATCTCTCTGCCCTTCTATTAATCCCACGTGTTTATCAGCCAGGTTGGCATATTAAACTAACTCATGTGCTAAGGAAGAAAGCCTCAGAAAATACATGAATGAGAGTATAAAAACCTGTTAAAGGACAAATAAGTTTGGAAGAAAATGGGAAATTCACCATGATTATGAATTACAGAAATACAAATCACAAATACATTTCTCTCAAAAGTATCACAAATATAACTTCTCTGAAAAGTAATATATGTGCTTAATATAATTATTAGAATCCATGCTTTGATGAGGAGTTGTAGAAAATGATCTTAAGGAAGCATACATGTAGAACACTGGTTAAAAATAATATGAAAAGTAGAATAATGAAAGACTTGTTTTAGCCAGTATCAGAATGTATTCTAAAATCACAGCCATCAGATTAATCTTCTAACAACCCATCACAGGTTGAAGAGACTAGTTGGACAGAGTAAATAATATAGAAATACATGCTAAAATGATAGGAATATTTAGAAAGTGCAATTTCATCTCAGAGGGATAGAGAGGTTAACTTGATAAAGAATATTGACAAAAGGGCTACCAATCTAGATATCTTGGGAGAACGTTCACAAGAATTTTAGAACATATATTAAGAAAATAAACCAATCAACATCAACATTTTAAAAGAAAATTCTAGAAACCTTCAGTCCACTCTGGAGAAGGAACAACTTTTAAATGAACACTGGGCTTATAGATGGAAGAATGACTGACTAAATCACGGTACAGCCATACTGTGCAATTTTAGGTAGCCATTAAAAATGAAAAGGCTTGAAGAAATAATGTTATGAGTAATGGTCAAGTAACCTAAGCAAGACACAAAAAGTTCCTGTAACATGCCATATAAGCAAACGTGTGTGTGCGTGTACGCTCTCCCCAAACTGGAATTGCGCTGGGTGGAGCAGAGCTTTTAGGCGAGCATGGAGCAGCTCGCTCTGAGTTGGTGTACCCAGTGGTGTCACCTGGGAAGGTTTGTATATATCTGAGGAAGCTTCAAAAAGTATGTGTACGAATGGAATGAAAAGATCATGGAATCGGTCGACAAGCTTTTTGAAACCCATTTACACATGCATGTGTCTATAGGTCTATCAATGACCCTAAGGCTTGGGAAGGCTTGGGAAGGACTGCAAGAAGACAAGAACATGATGCCAATGGAGGGGCCTGACTGAGACTGCTATGCAGAGTGGGGAGTAATGTGTATGGAGGAAGAACGCAGTGTGACGGAAGGGGAAACACAGAGGGTAGGAAAAAGGCCAGCCTTTCAAAAGAAAAGCAACCAGAATGGATTATATGATACACCGTATGAACACACACACACACACACACACACCCCAAAACTCACCGCCATCTCGTTGCTTCGATTCACAGCGACCTTATTGGATAGCATAGAACTGCCCCTGTGAGTTTCAAAGATTGTAACTCTTTATGGGATAAAATAAGTCCCCTCTTTATCCCAGGGCACATCTGGTGGTTTCTAACTGCCGACCTTAATGATTGCAACCCCAAATGTAACTTCTATGCCATCAGGGCTCTATGAATATGAGTAAGACAATATAAACCCTGGTGGTGTAGTGGTTCTGACTTGAGCTGAGATCCATAAGGCCAGCAGTTCAAAACACCAGCCAGTTGGAGGGAGAACGAGAGTATCAGGTGATATAATTATTGAAGAACCCTAGGGGTGTAGCGGTTAATTAATCATTCGGTGGCTATCACACAGGTTGCTTTGAACCCACAAGTCTCTTTGTGGAGAATGATATGTCCGCCTGCTTTTACAATGACTTTGAGCTTTGGAAACTCTGTGAAGCACTTCTATTCTGACCTGTAGATTTGTAATGGCTCAGAATGGACTGAATGGTAATGAGGAAAGTTGTATTTATATACCACATTGGAATAAAGAAAAAACATTCAGTCAATATATACTCCCTAACCTCTACTTCAGATCATATTTCTCCCTAGATTGGCCCCTCTCCCAGCTTCCTGGGGGCCCTTGTTCCGCAGGGCTCCGTGTTCTACAAGGAATCCAGGGCCAGTCACATGAATGATTGTACATTTCCTTCCCTGACCACCTCACATAATATGCCACCAAGAAATGGTTTATGTACTTAGGGATTTACTCTTCTGTTGGGTTCAGTGATTCTTTGCCAAGGCCACAGAAAACGCAGAGAAGGTTTCAAGTATGTGGGAAGTCAATAGGTTACAAGAATCTCAGATCAGGAAAACAAAACGAAAAAACGTTAAGGATACAACCCTTGGTCCACAGCAGCTCCTCACCCAGAGGAGACGTCTCTCTCCAGTCCTCACCCTCTCAGCCAGCAGGTCTCTTGGTCTCTGTTCTTTCTCATCGTCTCCTTGGCGCAGCCTCTGGGGCCACTTCGGGCAGCAGACCGAGATCTTGGTTAAACCAATTTACTGGAGGCTGTGCTTCCAAAAGTCCTGGGATTTCTCTCTCTTC
>NW_022107432.1:14710132-14712998 GCF_000313985.2 Echinops telfairi | reverse complement strand
AACTACACAGGGCCAATCCCCTCTATTAGTGTGACCCATGTCTGTCCTATTTGCATCGCTCCATCCAATCATTTGGTGGGATTTATGGAGACATAGGTGGAAGCATCATATTAAGAAATTTCACCAACTTGGAAACTCTCTGCAAGACGGTGCAGTGCTAGCTCACAGGCATTCACTGTGCACTTGGAATAGGTTAGACAATGACCACTGGGAGAAGTGATACTTAAAGTTGAATGGGAAAGACCAGTAACATCTTACATGTCAATTTCCCTCCGATAACAGATCAATATTGGATGTTTTAGATCTTTCTTGAGATGATAAATACTTGGGCTTGTCATGGACACCTATTTCAAGAGTTTTATATCTGAGCACTGCTTCTGACAAAGTTCAGGTCAATTAAATAAAGCAAAATATCAATTAATACTCATGAGAATCTGATGCCTGAAGTACGTAAATCATTCACTAACGGGAGCAACTGCTGGCTATGTTTGGATGAGAGGAAGCTGGCACCACATGAAGCTTTCTCTAAAGGTTTCAAGAGACAGGCCCTGGCAAAACAAAACCTGTCTCCAGGTCAACCGAAGCTTCTTTGAACTATGAGTTTAGAGGGAATTTGGATTATTTTTTAAAGCAGTTCTAATACCAACCAAATTGGAAAGGACCCATGATACCCAATGGCTTCTTCATGGGAGGGCTGGAAAGCTTCCCTGGCATCCACATCAATGTCCTCAGTCCTCAAAGTGATGGCAAGGGCAAACCCCTTGGAAGGCATGCTAAGGTAGGTTGCATTTGTGTGCTGTTGTTACTTTCTCTCTAATCAAGGATATCAAGCTTCTGGTTTTACTAATGTCACAGCAGGGGGTTGTGCTTTTCTTATACTCAAACACCTCATTGAAAACACATATTTTGGAAAGAAATGTGTATTAAATTTCAGAGGTATGGATAATGAGCCCAGGTAGTGGAGGCAGACTTCCCTGTCTTTATATCTCAACTTAAACATTATAGTGGTGTGATCTTGGAAAGTTACTTCAGTTTTGGCAGCCAGAGTTTATCCCTCCCCTCCCCCTCCCCGCCAAAGGAACTGTAGTAAAGACTGAATACCTGGCATATACTGTGGCCCATGGTGATAATTCATTAACGGTGGTCGCAATAATAACATTAGCAATTATTTATTCCGGAGACCCTGGTTGACACAAACAGGGCCATTATGAGTCAGAATCAACCTGATGGCAGTAAGTTTGTTTGTTTGTTTGTTTTGGCTAGCTCTCACTAAGGGTTCACTACTGGGCTAGTCAAACTGTTGGTGGTTTGTGCCTCCAGGGATCTGTTTCTGAAAGTTCGAAGCCCTGCAAACCCTGTGAAACAGATTTTCTCTGTACCTATAGGGTGGCTCTGAGTCAGAGTTGACTTAAGGGCAACTGAAAACAACATGAAAAGCATTTACTAAAAACCAAACACTGAAAATAGTTTACATTTATTGTCTCAATGAATCCTCACTACGAATGCTGTAAAATGAATGCTATTATTATCTTTACGTACCAAACTTACCAGGTCTGAAAGTGGAGATTCCAGAAAGGCTAAGTAAGTTCTCCAAGCTCACAAAGCAAATAGGTGGTAAAGCCTATGATACAATGCCTAATAAATAGGAAGTAGGATCGCTCTCAATCACACTGTCAAATTGCCTCCCCAATTAATAAGAACTTTTTGTGGTATAATGATGTATGTGATGTATTTTTATTCTTCAAAACCATGGGTTTGACCACTTAACAAAACGGAAGGAAAAGGATTCCCTCAACATCCACTATTTAGGGGGTCACTTCTGTGCTACCGGGCAAAGGCTTTGCTTTCAAACATGTTCTGCATCATTACATCAATGTTGAGGTGGAATTTATTACCCCCTGTTGTATACATGTCGACACTGAGAGGTTAAAGTGCATTTAAAGTTACTCTGCACCTGAGTGATTCAGGCAAGGGTTCAGTCTTGTATGGAAAGCAGTGGGTCAGAGGAATGGACAGATTGAAACTTGAGCAGGCGAAGGAAATGACTATCAGCATTACAGAAGGCATTAAGGAGCCATGGTCAAAGGCCTTCAATGCCTATGTTTGGCACATAGACTTTCTTCTAAGTAATGGTCTGGCACTACGGAATTAATATAATCAAATAAGACTTTTTGTACAAAGATCACTCAAACACCAAGCTGGACTTAGGTAGCATAGTGTGACACAGACAAATGGCAGAGACAGTCGAGGTTCCCACTCATGACGTTTTCTCTTCCTGGGAGACTGCGTTTCCCAGCTTGTTTTGTAAGCAGGTAGATCTATATGACTGGGTTCTGGTAAAAAGTGTATACACCAGCGGTTCTCAACCTGTGATCACGACCCCATTGGGGGTCGAACGATCCTTTCAGTGGGTTCGCCCGATTCATAACAGTAGCAAAATGACAGTGATGAAGTAGCAAGGAAAATAATTTTATGGTTGAGGAGGAACTGTATGAAAGGGTCGTGGCATTAGGAAGGTTGAGAAACACTGATATACACCCTTTCCAGTTCTGACCACACATCACTGAATAATCCTCCACACTCGAGTTAAAATAACTTATGTAATATATAGTTTTTCTTCTGACACATTGGTTTGACCACATATAAGGACTCCCAGGATAGTCACTAATTTCCATTGCTTTTTACATGTACTAAGGAAATAGTTGTAAGCTACTGGGAATTGGTAGTACATTTGTTACAGTTAGTCCTTTTTCTTTCTAGCCTGTCCTAACTAAAGTATTCAGTATTCATCACGAGGGAAGGAAAGTACTTCCTAGAAGGGTTGGACATTGGGAAAAACTTAAGATTGAAAAGGTATAGTATGTTG
>NW_022107432.1:14682029-14709855 GCF_000313985.2 Echinops telfairi | reverse complement strand
AGGTTGATTTCTATGACCAAGCAACTATTTTGGAAATGGAGGCACATAACTTCAGGTAATAAAATGCATGGCAGCTTCTCCTTTGGTCTCTTGGACCATTCATTCTGTGAGAAAAAGTGCCGTGAAAATATTTAGCAACCTGGAGGAGTCTGCTGTAGAGAGGAAACTGAAACTTCCCTCCCACAGGCCCTACCAACTTCTTGGATTTGTTACTGTGCTACCTTGTTAATGGGCCCTCCAGGTTTCATCAGCTGTCAGATGACTCTAGTCTTCAGTCATGAGTAGAGGTTACGTGTTGAGCTGCAAATTGAATGGTTGGCAGTTTGAAACCACCAGCAGTTCAGTGCAAGGCAGACTGAGCTTTCTACTCCTGTAAACAATTACAGTCTTGGAAACCTACAGAGGGTCACTAAGCATCAGCACTGACTTGATGGCAGTGAGTTGAGTTGAGGCTCTAGTCCTTGTAGAGTATAGACAGGTCATCCCAACTGTGTCTTTTCTGAATACATGACCCACATAAGAGATGAGTCTAAGTAATTGAATATTATTGTTTTAAATCACTAAGTTTCTGACTTAAAATGCAGGAAAAAATTCAGTAGACTAAATACAGCTTCTAAAGAAGCACTGAATTGAACCAACAAACCCATAGTAGGATGCTTGTGCCTTTACAGAGAGTGACTATGAGGCCTGAGTCAGAGATGATTGTCGTATTTGCCTTAATTCTAGCCTTGTGATCAGGGCTTCCCACCAGCTCATTCTGGTTTGGCAGTTTGTATTACATTTTTAAAAGATCCCATGTGATCACTAAGATCTATAACAGTCAATAAGAATCATAGAAGGATCTTGTTCAAATGATCATTCTGATTCAGGATAGTTGGGGTGGAAATGCAGATGCTCCGCAGGAGGCGTACCTGGAAGGAAGAGGTTGGAAGCCATAAGATGACAGCTATGGTGGTGCTTCAGCCCAGCTGCGGCCACTTTCCCTTCAGTTACTCTGCTGTGCACCCACAGAGACCGCTGGGGGTCCTTCGCTCCTTTGAAGGAAGATCCTGGAAATGTCTTTAAGTGAAATTTCCAAGTAGAATAGCACACTCAGTTTTCTGAAAGGTATAATATTAGCATTTTATTCCAGATTTAAATTATATTGAAAGTCAAATGGAATTAGATAAGGAGCGTTGTCCTGTATTAGAGGCGTTTCTTGGAATTGATTGGCTGATAGGCTTTTGAGTCCTCTTCCAGTCAATCCATTGTCTTTTTTTCTGAGAGTTGTTGTTTAGTAGACATGCAGTCATACAGTGAAAAAAACTCATTGGGTTAAAAGGCAAATGTTTCAAACCTTGACTTTGCCTCTAGGTAGCTTGATAACCTTGAAGAAAATATAAAATCTGTCCTCGTCATTAAAATACATGTAACACTGAGAATTGCTGTGAGAATGAAAGCTGGACTTAAAAAAAAGATTATATCAATATTTCATTTGAAGTATGCATACTAAATGCTTGTTACATGCCAAACCCTATTCTAGGCATTGAAAAGATATCAGTGAATAGAACTAATTCATCATAAACATTACACTTTACTATAGATTAAATGTGGCCTAATGGTTACCCATTAGGATGCTACCTGCAAGGTCAGCAGTTCAAAGCTGTCATCTGCTCTTCAGGAAAAGGATGAGACTTTCTATTCCTGTGAAGAGCTAGTCTTGGAAACCACAGAACTTGCACTTCTACCCCGTCCTATAGGGTCGCTCGAAATCAGAATTGACTTAGTCACGATGAGTTGAGAATAGACGAAAGTACTACTTTTCTATTTCTGCTGCAATAAGTTAGCACCACTTAGTGACTTACAAAAACATCCATTAATCCTGTACATTTCTGTACATGAGAAGTCCAAGAACTGGAATCACTGGGGCAAAATAAAGGGGTGAGCAGGGATGCATTCCTACCTGGAGGCTGTAACGATGAATTGTTCTGATTGTCTTTTCCAGCTTCTAAGGGACTGCCCACGTTCCTTGCCTCATGGCCTTCTCTTTCTAACTTCAAAGGCCGCACCCTTCTAGCCATTCTCCTATAGTTATGTCTCTCTCAGACTTTCTCCATCTTGCTTGCATTTGAAAAGATATTTGTGATTGGGCCCACCTGGATAATCCACGATAACCCCCCCACCCACCCACTACAAGGGTCTTCATTTAATCACTCCTGCAGCATCCCTTAGTTTAATCACACCTGCAACAACACATCTGCAACAAACCATGTAAAGGAAGGTTTGTACAGACTCCGGGCATCAGGGCATGGAAATCTTTGGGAGTCATTATTCTGTCTACTCTATTAAGCAAACATTTTATTTCGAGTAGAAATGCTCTAAATGACTACTTGCTCTTCAGTTTATATTAATAAAGCCCCCAAAACCCATGTCTGAGGATTTTATTGCTGCTCTTTTGTTTTTGCACCCAAGGCTTATGCCTTACTTCCAAAGAGAATTAGATTTTGACTAAGAAATCAGTATTCTCCAATTCTAACAAGCCTTTTGAAGTTGTTTTCTCCCTTAAACGCTGAGGAGTGGGGGTGAGAAAGAGGATCTGATAGCTCGAGGAAAAAACGCCAGCCCATTTATTATTTCTATGGGAAGCCTGGTGCATGATATCTTATTCATTGACCTGGATCCGGACCAGTGTTGAAATATCGTTGCTGAGATGTGCTGCTGTGACCCTGAGGAATGAATTTAGTTCAGGACAGGCGAGGCCATCAGTGACAGTCACTGTCTCTTTCTGGCATATTAAATCAAGGTTTTTGGAGTGTCAGAATCGGTTATAAGTTAGACTGAAATATGACAGCCTGTCAAAAAATGTCTGCCACTGATAACATTCCCTAGAGGTTAATAGACAAAAATTATAAGATGGCATAATTTGTGTAATATATTTCCCAAATTCCCTGTCAGAGGGTTTCTGCGGTGGGAGAGCCGCAGTCCCCTTTTCTACACTTCTGCACTCTAAGTCCACTGTCATACTCGATTCTTTATGCTTGAAACGTATTTTCAAAGCGCATATTGAGGCATTCTTCAAATCAATTCAATGTGGCAAGGGTTAGTGACTAATGGACAATAGGGGACACACATGACGAGGTGCTGTGGTGCGTCCTTCAAAGGGATAAAAGATAACTTCTGCTCTCAAGAAGCTTCAAAGCTTGTTGCTGTAAAACGATGTAAACACAGGAAATCACTGAAGAACATTACAAGACAATAGACTCAAGCCCGCTATAGACCAATGAACTATGAAAGACGGGGATCAGGGCTGACATTGGACTTCTGCATAGTCTGCTGAAGGCTGACGAAATGTGCGGGGACTTGAGCCAGGCTTTGGAAAAAGGGGGAGCTGGACATTCCACGTGGCAGAGACTTCATGAGGAAAGTCCCCAGGATCAGAATTAGATTTTGATGTATCAAGTTCATTAACGTTAACCAGCTAGAACAAAGGATATGGAGCTGTGAACATAAGACTGATTGTGTTTAGGCATATGTAGGCCCATGCTCATGTGTGCCTGCTAGTGTCCATGCAACATAGATCCAGAGCTCAGTGCTGTGGCAGTCTAAAGCAGGGGTAATGATAATGAAAAGAGTAGTATTTGATACCAAGATTAAATGTGCACCAAGAATTACAAACATTATCTCACGTAATCTTCATACCAGTACCATTAAGTAGGCTTTGAGATGAAAAACAAACAAACGAATGAAAATAAATCACAAGCTCAGAGAAATTAGGCTTTGAGTCCATAATTGAACCGCTACCAATTAGTAAAGTAGGGTTTTCAAGTCACCTTATTGACTTTTTTTGTTATTGTTAGCTACCGTCAAGTTGGCTCCAAAGCATAATAACTTCATGTCGTAATAAAATGAAAGACTGTTTGGTCCTGAGCCATCTTTGTGACCTTATGATATGTTTGAACCCATATTTGTGGTCAGTGTGTCATTCCATCCACTGAGAGTTTCCAGGCCTCCACTTGCCCTCCATTACACCAGATAGGATGCTCTTCTCTGGTCATCAGTTCCTTTGATGATGTGTCCAAAGGAAGAGCCTTGCAGGCTTGACAATACTCTGTGGTCTGTAAGGTTTCCATTGGCTAGTTTTTGGAGGTTGATTGGTAGGCATTTATTCCTGGTCTGTCCTCGTCTGTAAGTTCCACTGAAATCTATCAACAATAGATGATCCTACTGGTATTTGAATACCAGTATCATAACCACACACTAGCCACCATAGTATGACAGAGTGATATAGGTGGTAGTTCATTAGACACACATGTTCTTATTGGTTCTTAGGTATTATAATACCTATGCATGTGGTAAATTTGGATTTTAACCCTATAAACAAGAATACTATTTTGGTTTGTAATAATAATTACTATAGGCCAGGCATTTGTTTAAATATTTTGCTTGTATTGGCTCATTTAATCTTTATAACAA
Organism: Echinops telfairi; assembly: GCF_000313985.2. Lineage (NCBI taxonomy): Eukaryota > Metazoa > Chordata > Mammalia > Afrosoricida > Tenrecidae > Echinops > Echinops telfairi. The sequence continues at coordinate 14,705,403 of NW_022107432.1, read as the reverse complement.
TTTTATGATGTACTAGCTATATAGTACACATTATATGGATGAGGGACATTAAGTACAGAGAAGTTAAGCTCCTTCCAGGATCCCATAGCTAGGGTTGGCTTAGAGTTGAGATTTGATTGCAGATGATTAGCTCCACTCAACTCACTGCCATCCAAGTCCAATGCTGACTCATAGCAAACCCCTGTGGGTTTTTGAGACTGTTTATGGGAGTAGAAAGTCTATTCTTTCTACCTAGGAGGTGCTGGTAGTTCTGAACTGCTGACCATGAGGACTGTGGCCCAATGCTTAACCACTACACTATCAGGACTCAATGCAAATGATTACATCCCAGCATCTTTGCCATCCTCACTATATTCATTTGCTACTCTAGTGAGTCATATATGAAGGGACTTCAAAAAAGTTTGTGGAAACATTCATTGATCTTTTCTTTCTATTTTTCCATGAACTTTTTGTAGCCCCCTTGTATGAAGGCAAATAAAGACAATGGAATTCATTGTTTTACCGAGTTCTAAGGATTAAATGAAACACTCTTTGTGAAATTCCAATATAGTATCTGGCATACTATAGGTGCTTAGGAAACTGCTGATATATTTAAAGAAAGATGGTAAGCTCACCATCAACCAGTTCTGCAGATCAATCATAGATATGACCACATATATAGGTTCCCTGGGTTTCATTTTGAAATGAAGAATAGCAGCTAATAGCGGGATCTCAATTTCCCTAACTCTAATTCTTCTGATTCAAAGATCATGAACTAAACCAAGTGGCCTCACTTCTGCAAAATGTAGAGCTGATGTACACCGCCGAGTCACTCCAAGCAGCCCACCCTGAGTGAGCTGAGCTCTTAGGTCCCTAAAGTGAACTAACTTCGTGGTTAGTTCATAGGGCAGTTATTTCCAACCTTTTGGTCTTAGGACACCTTTACACTGTAAAAAACTATTTAAGATCTCTAATTACCTTTGTTTATGGGAATTATACATATCTATATTTGTCATATGGATTTGAAATACAAATTCAGGAATTTTGAAAATAGCTGCTTAGTGCTCGCTTTGGTGACACATATTCTAAAATCAGAACGAAAAATAGCTGCTTATACATTTATATAAAATATAAATAACAAGACTCGGCCTATGTATATGAATCAAAAACACAGATGGAGAGATGATCAACAAATTATAAAGTCCATTACATATTATGTAAATAAAACATTTTTATAGAAACAGCTATATTTTAAAATACACAGTTGTGAGAAGACTATCATTGTTTTACATTCTGTGTATCTCTTTAATGTTTGTTCTGTGCTGTATATCACAGCATGTACTAGTATCTGAGGTTCACATAGATACTCCCTCCCTGCCATCAAGTCAGTGCTGGCTTGTAACAACCCGATAGAATGTTGAATATAGGCCAGGCCAGAACTGCTTCTGCAGATTTCTGAGACGATAATGCTTTATGGCAATAGAAAGCCTCATCTTTCTCTCACGGAGAGGCTGGTGGTTTCAAACTGTGGACTTTCTGGTTAGCAGTCCACTACGTAACCACTGGACCACCAGGGCATCTTCACATAGATACTAATTGATTGCTTTAAACAGTCTACTGAATTCTTGAATTTATTAGATCAGCCTAAAGAAATTATTTTATTTTTCCCTGAGACATAAGCTCCAATGTATCTAAATTTGAATTATCGACTGCATGTGAAGCCCATTATTGCTCACTGAGGAATGGAGTAAGGGTAAATATGTAATAGCATTAAGAATAAGTTTAAGACCCGTAACAACCCAGCCAGCATAGGAAAGAAAAGTGGCCCGAAAAGAAAATTCTATCTCAAGGTCCCACCCCAGCCCTTCCTGTTGGAGGAGGAGTGAGCCAGGGTGGAAGGTAGTATTAATTTTTCACATGACTATGTCTTTTGGTTGCTCTCACTAGGCCCTTCATCGCAATTGATGACATTGAAATCAGGGGGCCAATCCAGATGGCAGTGGCAAAAGGGCAATCATTTGCTTATAGTCAGAAACTTCTGGTCTATGTAGTAACTTCTGAGGTATCTGAAGTCCTTGAATTTTGGAAATTCAGAGGATCCATGAGAGAAGTCTTGCTTTTCCATTATGCAGTTGAAGAAGAAAAAATGGAAAAATGAATTACTACATTTATATGGACAGGAAATAGCCCTAAAACAAGCAAAGAACTTCTTAAGGAGAATAATATAGGAGGCATCTCACTACCAAACCTCAAAATCTATTACATGGCTACAGCAATCAAAACAGTCTGGTACTGGTACAATGATAGGCAGGTAGACCAGTGGAACAGACTACAGAAACACCGTTCATCCACCACAAACAACTGATCTTCCACAAGGGAACAAAGACCATTAAATTAGTCTCTTCAACCAATGGTGCTGGAAAACTGCATATTCATCTATAGAAGAATGGAACTGGACCCATGCCTCACTGCATGTACAAAGAGGAACTCATGACGGATTAAAAACCTAAATGTAAATCCCAGAACTATAGAGCTCATCAATGAGAAAATACAGACAAGCATAAGGGCGCTGAGAACCTTTTAACTCTTTGGTTGGGGGAAAAATCTCTAGTTCCTTGTCCATTATGTCATTGCTAATCTGCAATGCCCCAATAAGAAACAAACAAACAATCCAATCTAAAAGCGGACAAAGAACACGAAGGGATAATTCACCAGAATTGACATCTAAATGACAAACATCAAAAGGTACTCATGATTATCAGCCATTCAAGAGATGCAAATCAAAACAATGATGAGATATCACGCTACATTGACAACGACAGCTCAATTTAAAACAAACAAACCAAATAAAACAGTAAACAATAAATTATGGTAAGGATGCAGAGAGATTGGAATTCTCACCCCCTTCTAGTGGGTCTGTAAATACATACAACCTTTGTGGAAAGCATTATGATGCAACTTAAAAAACATAACTGGGAATAGAAATTCTATATCATCCCAGAGTACATCTGCTAGGTATAGATCCTAAAGAAGTAAGAGCCATGCCCTGAGTAGAGATATGCACTCCTATGTTCATTGCAGCACTGCTCACAATAGCAATAAATTGGAAACAGCCCAAATTGCAACCAGTAGAAAATGGATAAAGACACTTTGGTACGTACATACATGGAGTACTATGCATCACTGTAAAACAATGGTGAACCCACAAAAGAATACCTCGATGTGGATGACCTGGAGAACATTATGTTGAGGGAAGTTAGACAAGCCCAACAGGACAAACCTTGTATGAATGCTACTATAAGGATAAAAATCAAGATAGAGACTTAATTATCAAAGGAACAGGCTTTGGGAGTTTCCAAGGGAGCAATGGTAAGGGGGAGAGATGAAGCAATGAACTAGGAGGTTGACAGTATTGACTTGGGTGAAAGAGAACATAGGTATCCCTAAGAGGGGGAAGAGAAATTGGGTGGTGGGGTGGATAGACTATAGGGGGTGTGAATGAGTGATTTGAACCATTGAATGCAAAGCTGATAGTCTGAAATACAAACCTCCTACCTAATTTGCAATGAAAAATTCACTAAGAAAATAGCCATCATTGGCTTATATTCAGAAATTTTTAGACTTTGTCGTATCTGCTTAGGTATCTGAAGTTCTTATGTTTTGGAAATCCAGAGGAGCAGCGAGAATCACCTTGCTTCTCCATTCTGCATGTGAAGAATGAGATATAGGGAGAGAACAATCAGGGAGGTTTCCTTCCTCACCCTGAATAGAAGTTTACTGAAAAATATATCTTCCACCAAGAGCCATGTGGGAGATGCCTTAAACTCATTTAAATTTGGCAGGCAAGCTGAATCTTGGCTTTTTGATAGCTGGGGAGGAAAAGCAATCCATTATTATTTTTCAGGTACTCTAAGTAGGCTTATATATGGAGGAAAGTGGATTTGAGGGGCAAAAATTTCCAAAGAGCATGCATTTTACTCATAGGTAATTATTTAGAACAAAGCTTTAGATTAAATACAATACCAACTTTGAAGGCTGTACGTGTGAACAATAACTACAATTTTGGGGAAAGTGTAAGATTTAACTTGAAGGCTTTTAAGAAATTATTCATAAAAATTTTGCTTAACATATTTTTTGAGAAATAAAATCAGGTGAATCAGTAGGCTCTCATTTCTTGTTACCAAATGCTTTTCTGATGGGAGATACTTTGTTCCTGTACTTTGATACATCTCATGCCTGTGTAAGGTTGTCCTCATCTGTGTTTGACCTTGCTCATTTTTGGTCTAGTTTTAAGGACTCCTGACATTTTTTTCTACCACTTTCCATTAAAACCAATTCCACAGCCCAATAGACTGTTAAGAAAGTTTGAGAGGTTTTTTTATATACTGATTCTTTCTCTGAAATTATTCCTTTTTTTTTAACTTAACAGTATTTCTCCATCCAGTTATATCTCCCTTTAGTTATGCTGTAGTTATGCCTAAATAATTCTTTCTCCACTTTAGTTTTCATCCCCTTAGGATATTTTAAGCAATCATCAAGTCTCTCATCAGCTATGCTTTTAAGCTTGAAATGGCAGCCTTATTTACTGATGATGCTATTTGAAAAGTGTTTGTAAATAGAAGTTTATTATTGTAGGACAGCTAAAGCATTAGGGTAGTCAATCTTTATTTACTTATTTATTTACCCATTGTAATTTACTTATTTGTGTTACTAAAAATAAAGGACAGAGAAAAATGTTTGCTCTGAAAACTGGAAAAGTGTTTAGTTTAGTTTATTTTTCCTAGATGTAACACATGGGAGTTTTCTCAGCTGAATGTAGTCCCATAATATTTCTGTGTAAGACAAATTATATGTTTTCTATAATAACTAAAAAGGCACTTCAGAGAAGTAGGTTAGACTAATTCAAGCAAGGTTCTTAATGCATCAAAGAGGTATAGGAATTAAGGAAAAAAGAAATAGTTGTGTGCTATCTTTCACTCTTGTATACCTCTATAGCTATCTCTGTCCATCTATTTCTAAGAAGCTAAACTTCACATTAGATTTAACCCATGAGTTCATTGACTATTACAGAAATAGCTGAGTACTTTATGCATTTAAGTCACTGTAGATTAAAAACAAGACTAAAGTCAGGGGCCCTGCCCTTCAAAAGAGCACTGAGAAGAAAGGAATGGCAACATATAAAATGCACATGGAATAGGTGCCAACATCAAGGAGCAAGGGTGACTGAATGAAAGGATTGCATTGTCTTATAGGTGCACTAAAAATAATCACAGGGAAACGAAATGACTCACATGGCTAATCCACTTCCGAAATGTGGTATTTATATATTAGGTTTCTTAAATTGGTTACAAGTGTTTGTTTAGATTTATGTTCTCTTTCATACTTTGAGTTAATGTGAAATTATGAAAAATGGAGATAATTTCTTGAACCAATCCTTTATGAACTTGTTTCACAATTGAAAGAAAGTTTGAAAATGTTATTTAAAGCAATCACAGTACAGAGAACTAGTCTTATTTACAACCTCATGTTGCATTACATTGGAGTTTGGTGTCATGACAGCCAGCTAATATGTAGAGATAGTCTATTGGGAACATGATATAGCATTTAGGATTGTATTTACCAAATTTCATTTAGCTAAGCCTGTTTATAAAAAAAAATCTAGATATTTAAGATACTATCCCCCTTCCAATTATTTTTTTTTCAATGTTCCAACCAAAATTGGTTATTTTGCCTCTGGCATGAGGTGACCATTTGTAGGCAAATTATTAATTGATTGAGTGGATTATCATAAAATGATGAGGATTCAGCATGAAATGCACTAGAAACTCCAGGAAGGCAGAACAGTTGTCATCTAAGCTTCTAAGTCAACATAACACTTTAAGGAAGAGTATTTAGCCATTCGACCAGTCCCAAACTGAAAAGTTGTATTTTGTGTGCTATCATAAAACTGAATGATTTCAATCCAGTCCTCAAATTATAGCAAAACATGCTAGCTTTCAACGCCATTTTCCACATGAAAGTGTGTGTTAGATGTTTTTGCATACCATGCAACCTCCATGTATCATTTCCACAAGCATGGTATGTTAATATTTTTGCATATTGATGACTTTGATTGATTTTTTTCTTTCTGTCCAACAGATGTCATGTTACATCTTTGACTTGGTGCTTTTTAATGTGGAAGTTTGGTGTCCAGCAGCAAACTCCCACCAGCCTACGCTGGAACTTCTAGAGCAGCCCTTTGGGAATTCTCCTTGCATAATTCCTGCGCTACTCTTCGGACTACTTTCTGCGATGTGGGAAGAAATTACTGCTTTCTGGTCGGAGAGTCCCCTTAGACAAGCGAAGACAGGATGGATGTCATGCGGTACAAGCACTGGGGGCGTTCTCCTCCCTTGCTTGGATGGGATGGGCCTCATAGGCTGTCTGGGGCCTGCACCTCCTGCCACCCAGCTTCATGTCGGTCTGAGAATGCTAGTGGTACGCATAGGCAATAGGACCCACCCAACTGTGGATCGCTTTTACCTGGGCTGTGGCAAGCCCTCACACAACTGTCTTTCTGTCCATCTTGAGGGGCATGTATGTTGGTGCAGATGAGCTACAGAGAACTCTACTGCTATTCTAGTGAAAAGGCACAGTTGCAGTGGTTTGATTTCTCACTGGGGTAGTGCCAAACTGGATCCATGATGTTTTGACCAGGGCATCTACCTTTATTATACAAGTATGATCAAAAGTAACAGTTTGGGACTATTGATTGGAAATGAATGAAATTCACGTCTGAAAGTATCAAGAGACAGAATTTTTAAAAACACAACTTTGTCTTTTCTGCCTGTTTTATGTGTATGCGCATTATGTTGGTAATATTTCCTCAGCTTAGAAACACTCCCTAAGCAATGAGATGTTTATGTAAAAGTTAGATTAACATAAATCTGCTTCACCAAAGTAAGCAAAAATTCGTCAGATTATTTAATTAGGAGTCGGTGATAAACAGTATTGGGAGGCCAAGAAAACTGGACTAATTTGACAGATGATATTTAAGAGAAGATGAAAAACCGTTAAATTTGAAAGGGTCAATAGTGCTATGTCCATCAGCTTTATCATGTCCTAAAGGCAGGGTAGGCACTCAATCAAGAGTGTAGGTTTTACGTTCTAAGCTTTCACCTCTTAAAAATTCGAGGGCCATAATTTGTGTCTTGCAGAATTGTTTTAAGGACATGAAGTATAAATAAGACTTCTCATTGTTTTTGAGTCCATGTTGACTCATAGCGGCCCTATAGGACAGGGTAGAACTGCCCCTGTGGGTTTCTGAGACGGTAACTCTTTACTGGCAGTATTAAGTCTTGACTGTCTTTCTTCTGAGAGTGGCCGGTGTTCCAACTGCTGGACATAACGATGACACCAGCAGAGCACCTTAAACAAGACTCGGCATGCAGTCAACTTTCAACAAACAACGACTACAGTTATCAGGGTGTGTGTGGTCAGGGGGTTACTTTTCAGTTTGGGTTTTCAATTTCTTGCGCCACCAATATACCAAGAGTGCTTTAACCTCGGGTGGGAGAGGAAAGGTTATGGCGAGCAGAGGCTGAAGAGGAGACTTGCCTACTTCGTCACATGTGCAAGGGGGAGCACACGTGGAACTGAGGGAGACAGGTCTCACCGAGTGGGGTTTGCTGGCCCTCTCTTTCCGCCAGGCGGGCTTGCTGGCTCCCCCACAGCCTTCCTGAAGTCTGAGGCTCGTCTCTCTTACCAGCGCCCGAAGCTTCACTGTAAGGACAAAAGTGTCCCGGGTAGCTAGACCATCACTCAGCTACTGCCGTAATTATTCACCTCCAGCAGATTCCGGAATTCTCCACTCTTGGATTCAGGGGATAGGTTGTAAGACTCTTTGGAGCCTGGAGGCAATTAGCAGGAGACCGTAAAACATGAAGAGGATGGCAATCAAATGGTAAAATCTGAAACCATCTAGAATTGTGAGAGTACACTTGATACATTTTGAGAAAGAAATATCTATCATTTGTCTGGGTTTTTTTCCCCCCCAGAAATATGAATAAATTTGAAATAGAAAGTATTGGTTTTCACTTAGTGATTCAGTCCTAATACATATTGGACCCCTGTCACACAATTGCCTGAGGTTCCTATCACTGAATTTCTGGGTATAAACAAACAAAAAGGATCAGAAATAAACAGTCCTAACGTGAGATATGCTACAAAAATAATGCATTTTTTCATGTTCATAGTTTAATTTTTATGTTAATGTTCTCAGTGGAGGTGGTGGGAGGTAGGCACTAAACGAAAATAGGTTATAATCAAAGTAAGAGAAAAGATTCTTTTTAAAAAGTAAACACATGATTTTTTTCAGAATGCTAAACTCATCTTCATTAACACCCCAGTTCCACTTAACTATTTATCTGTATAGCAAAGCATTCAATAATGTAAAGTAGTTATAAATGCAAGGAGATTTCAAAAAGTTTGGTGGGGGATGGAATGAAAAGATCAAGGAATTTTTCCATCAACTTTTTGAAACCCCCTTGTATAAGTGAAATATGTGCTCATTAGCTCACATGGAAGACGTGAGAGTAAACACATATACACAGGAACATTCAGAAATACTGATGCACACAGAAACTCAGTACAATGGCTGCTTCTCCCGCAAAACTATCAGCCCGGAAAGGAGTAAGTCGCATAGGGCAGGTTTGTCCTATGTGACTGTGATTATAGTTCTAATGCTATGTGGCCTTAAACCGTGCCAATTTCATTTCTACAGTGAAATATGCTTTAGAGGATGGGAAGAAAACTGATTATTTAATCAAAGGGAGAGCGACAGGCAACGTAATTGACTGTCTCACAGAGTAGGGGCAGGGGTGATGTAGGGAAACCTTAGGAAGTATTGTACTAATGGTACTTCTATATTTAAGCAACAAATAAAATAGCAAAACATTTTTCCCCATCATAAAAACTGACTTTGATCCCCAGTACAGCCGTTGAGTGGAAAATTGAACCACAATATAATTGCTTTCCCTGTGACCGATAAAGTGGTGTAACAAATTTGGTGTTTGAATGATAAAATCAGCAATTGGCCCCTAGCATTTCCCTCTGCCATCCTCCAAGGACACTCAAGTCCCATCAAGCTCCGGGGCAAGAGCAAGGGCGGAAGAACTAACTGTAAATCTACTCCAAGTTGTTGTTGCAGGTTTCCCGTGCCTTGCTTTAAGAAATCAAAATAAATAAATAAAGCAGCTCCCCCCGCCCCCCACCTTTAAAATGTCTAACATAAATCACTTCTGCATGTGGGGGTGGGAGTAGGGAGAACCCACTGGTCAATGAGAAGTGATTACAGACGCTAAAGAGAAAAAGAAGAAGAAAACACGTAACTAAAGCTACACCGAGAGGGAAAAAATATATTTTGCACAAGAATGAAATCTTGTTAGAATGGGGAAAACGGTCTTAACAGGTCTGTGACAAGTGCCACCGCTGTTTGACGCAGAGGCAGCAGCCAGAGAGATGCTCTCTGCAGGAAGGAAAACGGGCTGTGTTTGTGAGCTCATCATGAACTGGGGACAGAGCCACCAGCACTTTGAACGAATGCGCATGCACGGCTGAGCAAGCTCTCCCGTCTTTCTAAGGCACATTCCCATTCTGTGGCCCTTTTTTGGAACAACTACCCCCCATATGACAGCCACTCCTGGGGAGTTCTGTGGATTCATCTTCGTGCTTATTGGGTAGGTTGGCATATTGTCCAGAGGAGGATAAATCCCTAGTAACTAGAACAGACGCTTCATTTTTGTACCAGTTTGTCTCGCAGAGGGGCAAACGGAGGAAGGAAAGAACTCTCAATTACATGAAGATCCTACAGCGAGAGACTTGCAGGTTCAATCCACGTGTTTTAAGTGGATGCTCGTCCTTCACTGGGACATTTGGTTGGCAAATCTGAACCCCGAAGCTGGCCGCAGAGAAGATATTATGAGCAGTGCTCTCGGGCAGAGACCTCAGGAAAAATATTGTCAAAGACCAACTGTGTTCAGACTTCCCAGAAACATTCCATTTGACTCTGTGACTTTTTTCACTCATAGAGAACCCAGCCCCTAAACTCAGGCACGGAGTTTCCAGAGCCCTTGGCTCTTGAATTGACAGGAACCTGTTACTGGTACATGTAAGGTCACGGGTACTTTTCTCCGTTTTCTAAATTTTCTGCAATGAGTACATATCGTATATACTCAAGTATGAGCTGATCTGATTATCAGCCGAGGCACTCAATTTTACCACACAACTGCATTTAAAATGTGCTGAAAAACACGAGTATACACAGGACAGCTTTTGTTCTATAGTTATTATATTTGTATCACTTTTAAAGTTTTCATAAAAAATTTAACTTCAGAAATAATATGTCTTTAAACAGAACACTATAAGGTTCCTAGTGTAAGCATTGCCCATCACAATAGTTAATAATTCATGGACACTTCACACCTCTCTGATTATTCTGAAGCAAAACAACCCACTTCATTTCCTTTCTAAATATTTTCATATGTATTCTAAAAGTTAAAGACAAAAATGGCACCACAATGTATTTTCCTGCCTGAATGGTTAAATCATTATTATTTTTTAAAATTTTGTTTTCCTATCGACTCATGATGCTGTCAAACATCTGTCCTTCGCATTTCCTGTAAATTTGTAATTAAAAATGAATTTATAATCATTTGACTTAGTATGTAGATAAGATCCTATAAAAATTGCCTGGTGTGGGAGTATTTGACCTCCTGATCTAACTTTACAAGGTGGAGAAGCCAGTTTTATTGCTGTGAGGCAGAGATCAAACATGCCCCACCTTCCAACCTTATCCTCAACTCTGACAACGGTAGTCACCTCTCCCTTGGCACTCTACTCCTCTGCTGGGTTTGATTGGTTGCAATGGTCACCCAGGACACCAACTAAACTCACAGTTATGGAATTAACAAATTAGAATGTAGGATTAGGAGTGCCTCAGAATACAGTTCTTTGATCAGGACAGCCTCTTTTCAGCAAGGATGACAGGCAGGCCTTTCTCTGATCCTTCAGCTCTCTGCTTGGCCTCTGCCTTGCGTCTAAGCCAAAAATCCAAACTCACTGCCATGGCACGATTGCCGACTCACAGGGATCCCCTGTGGGTTTCGGAGGCTGTAACTGTTTGCTGGAGTAGAAAGCCCAGTTGTTCTCCCGAGGAGCTGCTAATGGTTTCAAACTGCCCAGCATGCAGATGGAAGCCCAACGGGTAACCACTACACCACCGAGGCTCCTGCTTAGGCGAGTATTATAAAATTTTTCAACTCCTTCAATAAGTGACCTTAGGTACCTGGCCTCTAGTCTCCAAGATGGACGATATGTAGCTCATTTTCATAGCCCCACCCCCTTTTTGGATGGAAATTACAAGACTATGATGAGAAAAGGCATCATAAAAGTCGTTTGATGGCATAACAGGTTCATACTTTTTGATGGTTGGTATAAATCTTTAGTTATTAAAAAAATCTCTAACATCTTTATTAGCTTTTTAATACATATTTAAGAACAGTCAGATGCTCTTAGAATTTGCTGATTGCTTTCCAAATTTGTTTTATCAGGCTAAATTCCTTTTTTTCCCCCTGTGTGTGTGTGTGTGTGTGTGTGTGTGTGTGTGTGCAACATAGGTGTTGTGTAGTTCCTCTAGTAGGTACACAATTTAGTCACAACATTTGTTTCTAATATTACCTGGCACTCATTTAATTCATGAAGGGCTGCTCAATGTGCTATCCTGCATGTTGTTATTCTTTAAGTACAAACGTAATAAAGGAATCCTCCATCAGCATTGCCCCTAAAGGAGAGGTAATACGTTCTGGGTGGGATCAAGAAGGATCATTTCCAGTGTCAGTTCTGGACTTGGTTTCCTTCAACTGCCAAACAAGAAGGCATTTCTCTAAGATTCCATGCAGACCTGGATATTTTAGGTCTCCTGCCTTTACTTCAGGAGCCCTGATGGTGTGGTGGTTACCTGTTGGGCTGCCATCTGCATGGTGGGCAGTTTGAAACCCTTAGCAGCTCCATGGGAGAAAGACTGGGCTTTCTACTCCCATACACAGCTACAATCACAGACACACAGAGGGCTGCTAAGACACAGCATTGACTCCGATGGCAGTGAGTTTGGGTTTTGGGTTTTTTTTGAGCTTTACTGGATCTGTGCTTCCATGTTAGCATCCTTCCACGTTGGGGATGAGACCACACCTGGAAAATATGATATCTTATTGGGAAGTATAATGAACTCTTCTTTCCCCCTGGATTTCTTAGTAGACTGATAAGCAACAGTCTATACACATGGGTTAGGTGAGCAAATAGGATTATAATCAACGTTCAGAGAAAAGTGAAATCTGATCGTTGAAATGTTGGATTCAATACTGATACTAAATTATAATTTAAAAAAGAATTATTGAAAATGATGGTTTAGCTAATAGTCTAAGCTGTATCCTAAAATAGCTCTAGATTTGGATCCTTCCGCATGTGGGAAGGACCTTAGTCACAAATAAAGAAGCAATGAGGTGTCTTGGTGGCATAGTGGTTACATGTTGAGCTACTACTAGAAAGGTCAGCAGTTCAAGACCAGCAACAGCTCATTGAGAAGAAGAGGCTTTCTACTTCAGTAAAGGGCAGTTTGTCACTATGAATCAGCCTGGCAGTAAGTTGGATTTGAGATCTCATTATTGCAAAAAATTCAGTGAAAAGTAATGTGTGTAAAGCAATTAGACTCTGGCAATGAATAAGCACTTCAAACATAGTCATTATCATTGTTATTTAGGAGGATAGTGGTCTGCAACTTGATTACATGTACATTTTGCTATGTAGGTGGTCAACTGTGAACTTTCCGAACTGAAATGTTGCGGATTTCCTATATAACTTCATTTTAAAATGAGTCATCATCCAGTTGAGTTCAACTCATAGTGACCAAGCAGAACAGAGGACAACTGCTTCCCCAGGGTTTCTAAGGCTATGGAACCTTCTTGGACACAGACTGCCACATCATTCTCCCACGAAGTGGCTGAAAAGTTCAAACTGCTGACCTTTGGTCTACCGTGAGCACTTAACCACTGTGCCACCCAGGCTCTTTCTTCTCATGTTAAAACATCAGTAAGGAACCGCAGGTGCACGGATAAGAGCTGTTCTGAACTCATTTCTGAGCTTACTTCTGCGATTGGACTGTGCCAGCTCCCTTGCCATCCAGTACTAAAAGAGCGAATGAGAGCAGTGGAGGCCGTGGGAAAGCAAGTGTCTTCCGCCTTCTATTTGCTCTCCACTGCTCCTGTTTCCTCCAGATGACTCTCTACTTGTAGATGGAGTGACCCTTTAAGAACAAATCTTACACTGGTTATCCTTCACAATACTTGCCACAAGTACTATGGAATCCAGCCTCAGTCTGTCTCTCTGACTTGATGTCTCTCTTCTCATGTCCATTTGTCTGGCTTTCCTTTTCGCTGCCAAGCTGGGCTCCTTGCCAGTTCAAGTTCCTGAACTTAACCTCTTGAGGGACTTCTCCCGATCCTCAGTGGTTGGCTTAGTCTTTGCATTCAGATTCTCATTATACGTTGCTCCTCAGGGAGGCCTTCCCTCCTTAGCCTCCTTAAAATGGCCACTGTATTCCCATACACTTCAACAGTGCTCACACTGCCGTATTTCCTTCCATGTCACACTTAACACTACATGACAGTGTACCATACAGAGTCAATTTTTTTAGTTATTTGAAATAATAATCTTCTGTGAAGCATATATGAATATTGAATTAATGAATAATATACATTAATGAATAAGGGAACTAATCCATTGCTCCTGGGGTCAGCCTCTGTATACAATACTTTGGTCAATCAATCAACAGTAGTTTTGTTTATATGTATTCTCTCTCTCTCTCTCTCTCTCTCTATGTATATATACATTGAACTCATGACTAGCAGCACTATATCATACTTGAACCAAGCTCATAGAACACACGTTATTTTCATAAGGCACATTATAGCCTCTATGTGCTTATGAACACTACTACACTGCATGTTAGCACCATGCTTGTGGACCATTTTAGCAAAATCACCCCAAAGTAAAAAGTGCCAAGTATGTGGCTCTGAATCAACGGGGACTGGGTACTTGTCTACAGTTGCCACTTGAAGCAGAGGGCAGCACAGCTCCTTGTCCAGCCGCAGTTGGGAGTGTGTGTCAGGAGACTCAATTTCCCCCACTGTGTACATGCTCAAGTAGGATTGCACATGTGCTGTGGATTCTGATTTGGAGGTCACACTTACATTTCTATAAGTAATTGGATTCATAAATATGGAATTTGCAACTATGGAGGTTGGTTCTATTTCCCTGTATATTAGTTTAAGTCATCAACCATAATTTTAGGCTCCACAGGACAGGAACTTTGTCTTACTTGGCACTGAATGTAACACCTAGCGTCCAATATCTGTTGAATGAATTATTTAATCTGAAGCGCAGATGCATAAGCTTGGGTTTGCATGGGCATTATTTCTTGCAGGACATGTGCCAATATCTTGTGTTCCTGGACATGGATTGTCCAAGAGCTTGGGACTTCATTGTGATAAGTGTCATCTTAAACTAATCTTACTCTCTGCAACTAGATTGGAGATCTCTATCTCTAGATCATCTTTATCTATATAGTCAATCTCTGACAAGCATTATAGTCAATCTCTAACATGAGTGAATCCAGGGTAAGAATGTTTTGGACAGACCCCTCTGAACTACAGCTTGATTTATCTCAGTAGGTGCCCTCCTAAGCATTACCCAGAACACTGAATGAGTGATGATGTAAATAAAGGAAAGTAGAGAGGGTGTTATGGATTGAATTTTATCCTCCAAAAAAGTTATATTGAAGTCCTAACTTTTGGTCGCTGTAGATGTGACAGTGCTTGGAAATGACGCCTTGGAGGGTGTTATCAGTTAATACTGAAGTAAACCAAAACCTAAAACCAAACTCCTGGCCACTGAGTCCATTCTGACTCATAGTGGCCTAGAGGACAGGTAGAACTGCCCCCTGGGAGTTTTGGAGACGGTAACTGTTTATAGGTGAAGAAAACGCCATCTGCCCCTTGAAGAGTGGCTGGTGGTTTCAAATTGCTGACCTTGCAGTTAACAACAGCCCAGAGCATCCCGCTATGCAACCACAGCTCCTTATACTGGCGTAAAGTCTGTCCTGATTCAATATGAGCAATGTCGTTCAGAAAGCTCGAGAGAGACAAATGCACAGAGAGACACAAATAGAAGAAACTGTGAAGATGAATACAGAGATTGGGATGACTTAGCTACAAAGTCAAGATGCATCAAAGATGACTCAGAACCACCAGAAACTAGGGAGCATCAAGGAAGGATTTTCCTTGAGCAAGAGCATGGCCCTGTGATACTTTGAGTCTGGACAACTACACATGTCTGTTGTTTAAAGCCACTTGCTTTGTGGTATCTTATAAAGAGACTTCTGAGAAACTAACACATAAGATTTAGAGGTAGCGTTTGACGGCAAAAATAAAATTAACAATCTGGAATTAGAAAAAGACATTTTATGCCCAACCATGCGACACAAAGTTACTTTCTAGGATATCAAGAGAAGAATTAAAGATGCTGTATTGACAATTTAATTGTCTCTGATGCCGTAGGGAACACGGGAAACTAACTTGAAGTGTTCGGAGAGAATATTGCACAGTGTGAGTGGCTTCTAAGGTTTTAGCCACCAAGAAAAGACTGTAAGAATATTTAAAAGCATAATCAATTTTAATGATAAAAAAGCAAGCCCTGAAAGTCATAAGCAATTAAGGACATTAGCTGAGAAACTGGAGGCAAAGCCAAGGTGAATGGCAGTATATCCAGTTGGGCAAAGTGCCTGGTAGAGTGTCGTTGGGGACAGAGCTAAGTTGAGTGCTATTTAACCTTGTTAATTATCCGGTTACAGGGACCAGGAAGAGAGTCCTGAAAGGTGGAGACACCACCAAATTCAGAAGCATTGTCAACACAAGGCAGGACAGAGGAGGGAGACCAATGGGCAGGGAAAGGAAAAATGAATATCCAGTTGGAATCTCTACAAGAGAAAACACAGATGAAACAGTGATAGCAACAATAAAGAAATAATCCTGAAAATAAAGTCCTAGAAGTAACTCAAAGTAATAGGACTTAAATTTGATTAACGTTCTATCAAAAGTAAAGGGCTAACAGGAGGCTTCTGCTCCCCAGGTATCTGGAAAGTTAGGTTATTAAAACGCAAGGTAACGTGGGGAGATGATAACCTTCTTGAATGTCCCTTTGACCTCTTTATTCCTCTGTGAAGAGTGAGTGTGGAAGAGATCAGCTGGCAATTTCCAGACTCCACATTTGAAATGCTGGGACCCCAGGAGATAACTTATCAGGTCTCTTGGTGTCAGGCTAACCCAACTCCCGGAAGTCTGGCACACTCGAATGTATCAAATTGTCTTGCTGATCAAATCGGAGTTGGTTAACATACTTTTATGGGGTAAAAAAGAGTCAAGCTCCCTTAGTACAAAAGGTGCATAGGAGCCTCCACTCGAGATGACAGAAAGGAAACCAGTTTACATTTGATACTTAACAGAAGGCAAGGAGGAAAGGGAGGAAGTGCAAAGCAAAAGAAAGGGTACAGAGGATCCCAAGTGGATATACCTTGGATCATGTGTTTTAAGAGGGTGAATACAATGACTTGAGCCTACTCTCCATCGCTAATCACCAAGGGACTCTATTGACATTACTAGATAATTGTTTGTTGTAAGGCGAGTGCTGCCCTTTACATTGCAGGACATTAGCAGCTTTCCTGATCTCTACCCACAGGATACTGGAAGCATCTCCCAGTAAGTCATGTCAGCCCCAAACATCCACAGGTGATACCATATAGCTCCTTAAAGACAACCTTCCTTCCTACCTTCCTGCTCCTCCCTCTTCCCATAGTCCATTGAGAACCACTAGACTAGATCAATAGAATTCATCAATAGAAAGAGCAGAAACATCCTCCAAACAGGGAATTGTTCCTACAGGTCTCTAATAGAAAGGCATTGTGGAAGGTTGCCGCTTACAGCGGGAGCCTTATATCCATGTCGAGTCTCCACCTACAGTCAACCTCCATTGAGTTCTTTCTGACTATTGACCAGCAATGCAAAATCTATCTGTGTACAGATTCTAGATACCCTGCTGGCTTCTATAATCCTTGATGGATTTAAATATATTTAACCACGTACTGTGTTTAAGATGAAGCCCTTTTTCATTTGTGCTCATAAAAGCCTTGAACTCTGGCTAATTCTCACATTGCCATCATGTATTTTCTGCTGCCATCTTCTTGCCCCGGACTTGCCCATTTTAGAGGATTGTCTCCTGGAAACAGTGTCCTGTGGCTTTTCTTAGTCCCTACACCATTCCCAGAGTACTGCTGCACTGCACTGCTGAGACTCACTTCCACCGAGCCCATGCAGCTGACCCTCACTGGACTTTTGTTAAGAAAGGTGGCTGCACTGAGGCCTGGCCAGATGGATGCGAACCCCATCCATGCTCAGGTCCAGGGAGACGTTGCCGGGGGTCTCAACGTGGAGCCCACTGACGTGTGTTGCTCGCAAACATCATCGAATGGAATCAGAATCACGGCAGCTCCTAATTTGATGGAGCAGCTCTGCAGAAGCACATCGGAGGATTTTAGGTATCGATTAAGCACAGTAATATTAATATGATTTTGCCTCTAGTCAACTGCTTTCTTCAGAAGACTCCCAGCAGAGACAACGAAAGTTTCTCTGATTCTAGCTGAATACTAATGTGGTAAACTTTTAGTGACCATTTGACCCGGGTCTTTTCTGCCTTTCTCCCTTCTGATCCTCCCTCCCCTCCACCCCTCACCCCCCTTCTCTTCTAAACTCCGGAGAAAATCGCTTTCCGGGTTTCATGTGGGGCTCACGTGTCTCCTCGGCTTGCCACTGACGCAGTGACTGATGGTTCGCAGTGCTGGCTCCCTTGACCTCGTCAACATCAGAACCTGCTCTCAAATCTCAGTCATCTCTGACAGCCTTTGAGCAGAGAAATGAGACAGTCTTCCCGAGACAAAGGCTTCTGGCCTGGGGTAAAAAATTCCTTTTGAAAAAAAAATGTGAACACTCTACAGACCACACTGCTCTCCATTCATCTTGCAGTCTGCCCATCCATCCCCAACTCCATATTAGCTTTCAGCCATTACAGCCTTTTCTATTTCTTGCAACCCGGCCGCAGTAGCTCAGATGTTTTTATATTATAATGGCCGGTCCTAGACTAGCCTTCAGAGCAAAGAAAGTGAGTCAAATCTACAGCAGCAGCTAATGAATGACTTTTGATGAGCAAAGTAAATGTTAATCACACATCATAGGGTAGCACCCACTAGTCAGCCCAAATGGGAGGCCCAAGGAGAAACAACAAAGAGGAAAGAAAACTATGACATGAGAAATAATACAGAGAAAAACCAGTTTGAGTCAATGGTATTCTGGAATTTTTTCCTAATGGGGTGAAAGTGTGCAAAAAGGATTCTTGGTGGTGCTGTGGGTAAGCATTGGACTACTAACCCCAAGGTCAGTGGTTCAACCCCACCAGGCTATCGTGTGCTCAGGTAAAGATGAATATTCTCAGAAACCCTATATAGCGTCACTATGCATTGGCACAAACTCGATGACAGTGAGTTTTTTTATTAGTTGGTGGGTTGAGTAGCTTATTTATTTATTTGGTATAATATGTAAATTGAGGCTGATTATGTGATCAGATAATTAAAGCAAATGAAAAACAAGTCCTGACTATGAATACTTATTTTTCCCCATTTAGTGAACATACTGTCCTGATATACTTAATCTCAATTTTCTTGTCTAAGTAATGAAATAAAATGACTATTCTCCCACCCCTGAAGGATTCCAGCCTTTGTCTATTCATGTTGAGGAATGATGAGAGTTATTTAGATCATTAGAGAAGAATACAGTAAAATAACAAAATACATATCTTTTTCTATTGAGTTCTCTGCTGTCAGCCAGGTGATAGCATCATGGGCCTGTGGCACAGGTCGCTGCTTGTTCTCCAGAGCAGCACAGAATAGTAAGTCTGTACTTGTTGCTGGGAACTGGCTATCCAGCCAGAGGCTACCTCCCCTTCCCATGGATAGATCCTCTGCATCCGTGTGAAACCATGTGATTGAGTTCTGATGAATGGAGGGGTGGTGGCCCTGAAGTGCATCACTTAGAGCCAGCAGTTCTCAACCTG
The DNA here is from genome assembly GCF_000313985.2 of Echinops telfairi. Taxonomy (NCBI): domain Eukaryota; kingdom Metazoa; phylum Chordata; class Mammalia; order Afrosoricida; family Tenrecidae; genus Echinops; species Echinops telfairi. Next base: position 14,686,176 of record NW_022107432.1, on the reverse strand, counting down.
TGGGTCGCGACCCCTTTGGGGGTTGAATGAGCCTTTCACAGGGGTCACCCAATTCATAACAGTAGCAAAATGACAGTTATGAAGTAGCAACGAAAATAATGTTATGGTTGGGGGCGGGTCACCACACCAGGAGGAGCTGTATGAAAGGGTCAAGGCATGAGGAAGACTGAGACCCACTGACTTAGAGCTTGACAGAAAGAACTACGGTTAGCGGATTGGGCCAATAAAAATACTGGTTGCTGAGTGAAATACAAATTTTGGGTAATTTCATGACATCTATGAAATATTATTCATTGTTTATCTGAAATTCAAATTTAACTGAGCATTTTTTTTCCTTCTTAGCTGACAACCCTACTTCCCATGTAATATTTTCTGTCGATGTCCACGCTAAGAACAACTTAGAGACCACATTGAATATACGAGCCTCCACCTGTCTGGGTTCCTGGCTGCCTGTGGGTAGCAGAGCTCTAATCCTGCCTCAAATTGGATTTTATGCAAATAAAGAACTCTACCCATGATGTGTGAGGTCACTGTGATCACCTCCTTGGTCTTTTCTGGCATACTTTATTAAGATTTCAGTCATTTTTTTCAAAGGAACTTTTCCTTGAAAGAGAAGCAGAGACTTTCTTAGCTCAAAGAGACCTTCAGAGCCACATTGTCCAAGTTAAGGTTTTCATAGAAGACATAATTGCGTTCCAGACATAGGAAATAACCGTATTCTGTCCCCTCTTTATGACAGAGCCAGGGTTTGAACTGTGTTTGAGCTAAATTCTGAGCACATGTTAAAGATGGTTGAGGTTTACAGTGAGAGTCTAAAGTCCATTTTGAGCCCCCCCACAGATTTAGACTCCACTGAGGCTTTTCGCCCCCTTGACGGGCAATGTGAAAATCTTGTCCTACTGTGGAATATATTTGTAAGTAGGGTATCAGCACTTCCTTAGCCCTTCCTGGGAGGGGTGATCTTGCCCCGAGGAACTTGCCTGCGTATGCCCTTGGACTCCAAGTCCCATGGTTGTTAGTCCAGGAACCCTGTTGGCAAAGTGGATTATGCTCTGGATTGCTCATCACAAGGTTAGCAGTTCAAAATCACCAGACACTCTAAGTGCAAAAATTGAGGCTTTCTACTCCCATAACGATTTATAGGTTCAGAAATTCACAGGGATAGTTCTACTTTATCTTACAGTCTCTATGAATCATAATCACTCAATGTCAGTGAATTATGGTTATTAGTTATATCCTGACCAGAAAGATCAGAAGGCCTTGAACTGACCTGATAAATTTTTCTAATCTGCAATAGTGTGCCTGTCCCAAACATGGTCACTCGCCCACTTCTGTAGTCCCACCTCTGACCTAAATGAGTTAATCTGCCACCAATCATACTTTTGTGACAGTTTCCTTGTGTGCCTTGTCCTACCTAAGTAGCCAAGTGCTGAATTCTTAGACACCTTCAGGACCTCCTATTGATGGTCTCCCTCATCCATATGGTTTGTTATTGTTTTGTCTTTTAACTATTTAAGAATAAACAACGGGGTCTCCATCAATTATATTTTAATTTGAAATATCCTTTCTCCTCTTCTACCTATTTGTCTGCCTGATACCTTTTATCTCTTAGATATCTTTCTCATGTATTCCTTCTGTACTCCCAAATAATGGATATATGAGTAGTACCCGCCCCAATGTTTGTCTTTTATTTGTTTGACTTTTTAGGAGGTTTTCAGGACACAGTATTCATAAAGTCTATAGTAAAACCTTCCACCCAGGGCCGTTGGAATTATTCCACACAGCAAGGTGAGAGGCTGGTGTAGCAGACGTGATGGAGAGTGTCCCAAGTGCCTGTGCACACACACGGGGCTCTGCCCTATGCAACCCTGCTCTGCCCTTGCGCTCTTAAGGAGCCAAGTGTTATCGAAGGCAATTGCTGAGCACATTTCATCCTCAGATGGTCCTGTGAGGTGAGTAATGTTGAGCATTTCTCTTATCCCTATTGAACCGAAAAGAAACTTGAGGCCCATGGAGGTTAAATGACTTGGATAAAGTCACAGGGAGTTCATGGCAGAAAGCAGGACTGGAGGACAGTGCCGAGAGCTCCGATCTTTTGTTCCTGTAAGCCACCCACAGAAACTCTGAGCCGGTCCTTTCAATTTGCCCTCCTGTGTGAGGGAAGGGCCTTATCTGCCACCTCAAGGGGCACATGGGGTGCTGTAGGCACTGCAGCTCAGAGGCTCCATCATGCACTCTGGCCTCTAATGAAGCTGTTGCCACATTTTCTCCCTCTTTGCCCTGCAGGAAAGCACCGCGATACTGGGGAACCTCATTAAAACAGACACATTAGCAGGAGGCAAAGTGCAGGGGGAACAGGGAACTGTTCTTCACACCCCCCACCCCCACCCTGGTCTGCTGTTACTTCCCTCCAGCAGTTCGGTTGCTCCACTCTCCACGCAATTCCTCCCTCCCTGCTCCCCCAATTCCACATTCACTAAAAATAAATCTCCCATTAGCTCCACCACTGCCTTCTGAAGGGGCAGAACGATAAATTGAATTTCCAATTTCAACTGGAGCTAGGCAAGAAGAGACTGCGCGAGGGCTGTTGGCCCATGCTGCCAAGCTATAGCAATTGTTCCTGACAAAGCAGAGAGGCGCCTGCTACTCGGATTCTCTGTGTTTTCTTCCTAGTAGAGATGGATTTGCATTCTCTTCTAATCCGGTCCAACTGCCAGGGCCTGGCCCTGAGGGCTTGGATTCGGCCTGGGTTCTGTAGGGTCTGTGCCTGGGAGAGCTGCCTGTATAAAACAAGCAGGGGGCCTGGGAGGCTTGACTTTAATCCCCAGCTGTGCCTTGGTATTTTTTCTCATTAAGTGCATCAGGGTTATCGAAGCTGGGAGAATGGTTACAGATAAGTTCCCCAATCCATGAATGTCACTTTGTCATTTTCATTCCTTTTTTTTTTTCCCCCTCTCCCTGAGAACAACCTGCTTATTGCGACAATCGTCCTACACCACCTGGAATTTAGCTTCCCAGATGAACTGGGAAGAGAGCCCAGGACCAGACCACAGCAGCAACAACGGACTGAGCTCGGATGTATTTTTGAAGCTTTTTTGTTGGTCTATCAAGTTCATGTTATCAGAGTCCCAGCTGCTTCTTATGCACATGACTTTCGAGAATTACTGGGGAGGAACGACCCATTTTATAGATAACTGTAGAACTAGAAAGTTCCTCATCAGATGGGAAGGATACCTTTGGAGTGGGTGAGAGCTGTTTCATATATATCAAGCCTATTGCCATCCCGTGGATTCCAGCCAGTAGCAATTCTATAGAGTATTTATGGGAGCATGGTCATTGTCTTTGCTCCTGCTAAACAGCAGATGAGTTTGAACTGCTGACCTTTTGGTTAACAGCTGAGCGCTTCACCACTATGTGACCAAGGCTCCTACTTTATATGTAGCCTACTAAATCTATGGAAGGTATTTTTTCTTAGAGTTAAGCTCCTATGTTTGATTGGAAGACTGTGTATAAAAATCAACGGCGAAAAAAAAAAAGCCTCTAAATAGTTCAAGGTCTGTTTGTTGACCCTTAGGAGTGTTTTCTGATCAAGTCTGATGGGGTGCCGCACCCTGACCACAAAGTCTGTTTTTGGTATTCCCTGGGATCTTGTTGCTGTGTTCCCCTTGCTGTTCTGTTGCACGCCCTTAATGTTTCACCTTGGTGTGGTGGGGTCATATCAGGTGCAATTCCCTCTCTGTCTCTCCAATGTTGTCTCCTGTAGCACTATGGGTCAATGAGGGTGCCGTGTCTCATAGTGGGGTTGGCCCTATGGTCCTCTCTGTGCATTGGCTGCTCTGAGCAGGAATACTGTCCTCAGGGCTTGGTGGGCCAGGATGTGCTCCACTCTCTCTTCCTTCCCCTTCATTTGCTCCCGTGTGCTTTGATCAGGCGTGTCCCTCTCCCTGAGCTGTAGCTCCAGTGCTGTCATCTGAAGTGAATTCTTCTAAGAGTGGTTGGGGTGGGGTGTGAGGGCTGAGGGGGTAGGGGCGTGGCTGTCCATGTAGTTGGGATTGGGGCTGGTCCCTCAGATGTTCTGGGAACTTAAAGATGATTAAGATATTTGTTGTGCTTAGGGACAGTTGTTCACAATTTACCTCTACCAGGG
>NW_022107432.1:14677597-14680041 GCF_000313985.2 Echinops telfairi | reverse complement strand
GCCCTTCCTCTTTTGCCCTGACCCTCTGCTTTACCAACATCATCTCCCTATCCAGGGACTGGTTTCTCCGGACAACATATCCAAAGTATGTAGGACTCAGTTTCGCCATCCTTGCCTTTAAAGACCTGCTGGCCTTCCAAGGTGGATCGGTGTGTCCTTTTTGCAGTCCCTGTTAATGTCAATATTCTTCCCCAGAGCTACAATTCAAATGCATCTGTTCTTCTTCAGTCTTCTATATCCACTGTCTAATTTTCACATGTCTGTGAAGCAATTGTGAAAACCATGGCTTGGGTCAGGCACCCCTCCATGCTTTTCAATACTCTAGTGTTCTTGTGCAGCAGGATTACCCAGTGCAATGTGTCTTTTGGCCGCTTGATGGCTGCTTCCATGAGCCTTAATTGTGGATCCAAGCAAGACAAAACTCTTGACAACTTTAATCTTTTCTCTGTTCATAATGATGTTACTTATTGGTCCATTTGTGAGGATTTGAGTATTCATGACATTGAGTTGTAATCCATACTGAAGGCTGAACTCCTTGATCTTCAAATGCTTCAAGTCCTACTTACTTTTAGCAAGCCAGGTCTTGTCATTTGTGTCTCACAGGTGGTTTATATGTTTTCCTCCAATCCTGATGCTGCCTTCTTCTTCAGACAAACCAGCTTCTCTGACTCTTTGCTCAGCATACAGATTGAATAAATATGGGGTGAGGGCACAACCTGGTCATGCACATCTCAAGATTTTAAACCACACAGTTTCCCCTTTTTGTGTTTGCACAACTGCCTCTTGATCCATGTACAAGTTGTGTGGGAACACAATGAAGCATTTTAGAATTCCCATTCAGCTAAAGGTTATCCACAGTTATGATCCTCATAGTCAAATGCCTTGGCATAGTCAATAAAATACAAGTAATCATCTTTCTAGTCTTCTCTGCTTTCAGCCAAGATCCATCTGACATCAATAATGATATTACTAGTTCCATGTCCTCTTCTGAATCCTGTCTGTCAATGTACTGCTGCAAGTGTTGTCAATCCACTCCCTGTCAATGTACTTCTACAAATGTTATTGGGTGATCTTCAGCAGAATTTTACTTGATCGTGATATCATTGATATAGTTCTATTCTTTTGAGCATTCTCTGGGCTCACCTTTCTTTGGAATGGGTACAAGTATGGATCTCTTCATGTCAGTTAGCCATGCACCTGTCTTCCAAGTTTCCTGTCATAGACAAATGAGTGCTTCATTTTATTGAAATATTTCAATTGATATCCCATCAATTCTGGAGAGTTGTTTTGGCTCTTCTGCTGAGCAGGAACATCATTGGTTCTTGCTCATAGACTGCTTCTTGAAATGGTGGAATGTCGACTAATTCTATTCTATTTGGTACAGTGACTTTGTACGTCTTCTTTCCCTTTTTTATTTTTATGCTTCCTGCATCATTACATCTGTTTCTCATAGAATCTTTCAAGATTTCAACCCGATACTTGAATTTTTTTCTTGAGTTCTTTCAGTTTAAGATATGCTGAATGTGTTCTTCCCCTTTGATTTTCTAATTCTAGGTCTTTGCACATTTTTTAATAATACTTTGCTTTGTTTTCTTGCACTGCCTTTTGAAATTTTCTATTCCGGTCTTTGATTCCATAATTTCTTCCATTCGCTTTAGGTACTTTTCAATTAAGAGCAAGTTTCAGAGTCACTTCTGACAGCCACTTGTTCTTTTTTTTCCCTTTCCTGTCTTTTTGACGACCTTTTGCTTTCTTCACAATGGATGTTCTTGATATTCTCCCACAGCTTATCAGCTCGACCATTAGTGTTCAATGGGTCAAATGTATTCTTGAGATGCTCTCAAGTTCAAGTGTGGTAGACTCAAGTCTTATTTTGATAAGACTTGGATCTTGTTGACTTGTTTTAATTTTCTTCAGCTTTATCCTGAATTTACATAGTAGCAATTGATGATTTGTTCCACAGTCAGCCCTTGACCTAGTTTTAGCTGCTGTTATTGAGTTTTTCCAGCAGCTCTTCCCAAAGATGCAGTCAGTTTTATTTCTGTGTGCTCCATCTGGAGAAGCCCATGTATATAATTCCTTTAGTGTTGTTGAAAAAAGGTATTTGCTATGAACAAGTCTTTGGTTTTGCAAAATTCTATTATGTGATTTTCAGTTTTGTTTCTTCACCAAGTCCACATTTCCCAACTACTATTCTGTCCTCTTTGTTTCCAACTTTTGCATTCCAATTGCCAATACTTATCAATGCATCTTGATTGCATGTTTGATCAATTTCTGTTGAAATTGGTAGAGTTCTTCAAGTTTTCATCATTAGCTTTTGAGGTGCATAAATTTGAATAATAGTTGTGTTGAAAGGATTTCCTTAAATGCAGATAGCTATAATCCTATCACAGAGAGCATCATACTTCATGATTGGTTGTGGAATGCCCTTTTGGATAATGAAT
>NW_022107432.1:14675001-14677104 GCF_000313985.2 Echinops telfairi | reverse complement strand
GCTTTTTAGTGACTTCTTCCTCTAAAGTGAGGAGCCACATCTTCCTTCATCTAGTCTTACTTAGAAAGCTCCTCTGAAACCTGTTAGCTTTGGGTGTCCCTGCTGGCACTTGAAATACCAACAAAATAGCTTCTTTTCTCAGCAACACACCAACCACCACAGCAAGGCAAAGTGACACACAAGTAGTGGGGATGGAGAGAGGGCGGGACATAATTTGAACATATCTAAAACCAAAATTCATGCGATGAGGACTGATGCCTTCTCTCTTCTACCAACCACCATCACTCTCTTGTGCCCAGGGCTATTTTCCTTCTACTGGGAAAGAAGGTCACACATTTTATTTGTTTTTTCTATTGAAAGCAACTGGCAATTGTACTTAGTGATAAAACCTCATTTAGGTCTGGAAAAGAAAAAAAAAATACATTGTGATTTGTGAGAAAACTAGGGTTTTTCCTTAATGTGATGAGGTCCAGAACAGTTGGAGCCAAGGATCTTGGTCAATCTTCTTTCTTTGTATTCTCTCTTCCTTAAAAATACTTGCTGTACAGTAAGTCGAATCCTTAGGTTTTAAGTTAAGGGTTGAGAAAGTCATCCCATAGGCCTTATATCATCAATCTCTGCTGACATCACACAGTTCACCAAAGAGAAGCATGGTAACCATTGCATTAGAGGTTAGTTAGCTAAAGTTTTCATCAGTACAACCCTTGAAATGAAGGTATAAATATACAAATGACCTTGACAAAATAAAAGGGTCCCCTGCCCCTGCTCTAGGTGGTGAACATTACTTGAGAAAGCATAGTTTTCAAAGCCCTGGCCTCTTATCTTCCATTCACATGCCAAGTTACCTTGAAAATTCATTTTCTCACAAAGAGCCTGGGTTTCTTCGTCTGTTAAGTCATTGAATGGATACTTATAGATATCTTCCAATTTATTAAAGAGACTAGCTGCTCTTTTCAGCTCCTAATGCCCTCTGGACCTCATCCTCCTTTCTCACTCAAGAAGTCAAGGGAAAAAACGAGGTGTGCCTATTTCAATCTTTTGTCCCTCTCTGAAGACGAAGACAAGGTGCTTAAGCGGGATTAATTGTACGGTAGATCCTGAGAAGGGGAGAGTCCACTTTCTCTCTTGGCCCGGGCACTGGTCATGCAGGCACTTGCAAAGTGTGGAAAGAGGCGGGACAAGAGAGTAAACTGAGGGCCTCATCAGACATTGTCTGTGGGATAAAAGTGTCTGTTCATCTGCCAGACCGTTCTTCCCCACGTTGAGTGGAATAAAATAGTCATAGAAAGAATCTTTTGTTTTTCTTTTAGTTTCCATTTATCCTTAAGATTAATGGTCCAAACCAGAAAGAAAGGCCAATGTGGATGTCAGAACAGACTCTGAAACTTGCTCTTGAGTGTAGATTGTCTCAAGCAAAAGGAAGACACCATTGTTGACTGGAGCTGAATGGAAGATTTTAAAGCTTGATTGGAGAAGAAGGAAACAAACACTCAACACCCCAAACTTACTGCAATTGGGTTGATTTAGACTCATAATGACCCTAAAGGGTCAGGGTAGAACTTCTCCTGTGAGTTTCCAAGACTGTATAACTTTATGGGAGCAGAAATCCTGTCTTTCTCCTGCAGAGCTGACTGTGGTTTAGAACTGCCGACCTTGAGGTTAGCTGCCCACTGTGTAACCACTATGCTACTGGAGTTCCTTCTGTATTTCTTTCTTCTTTTTTTCAAGAAAACAAAATACAGTATTATAATGACATGTGGAAAGACTTGGAGTTGGAAAACTGAAAGAGAAGAATATGGACATCATTTCTCAAGCTAGAAGACCTGAAGGAAGAAACAAAATCCAGCTTTGAGTTGTCATACTGAACGAATGATTGCTATTCAACCATTGCAGGAAAGTGACACACAATCAACCAACACCCGATTATACTGAAGCTGCACCACAAGAACTGGCAAAAATAACACCCAAAACAAAGTAAAACCCAAAAAACACCAGTCCACAAATAGAACAAAACAAGGCTCCAGAAATGGACAGAATACCAATGGAGATATTTCAACAATTTGTATGCAACACTGGAAGCACTCACTTGTCAAGAAATTTGGA
>NW_022107432.1:14659741-14669920 GCF_000313985.2 Echinops telfairi | reverse complement strand
GAGGTGTCGAAGGGATCAGGTATCAGGCATTATCAGAACATAAAATCATATCATTGTGAATAAGGGGGAGTGAGGAGTGGAGACCCAAAGCCCATCTGTAGGCAACTGGACATCCCCTTATGGAAGGATCGTGGGGAGGAGACAACCCTGTCAGGGTGCAATGTAGCAACGATGAAACATACAACTTTCCTCTAGTTCCTAAAGGCTTCCTCCTCTGCCCCACCCCACCCCCAGTATCAAGATCCCAATTCTACTTTAAAAATCTGGTTAGACCAGAGGATGTACACTGGTACAGATAGGAACTGGAAACACAGGGAATCCAGGGCTGATGATACCTTCAGGACCAGTGGTGTGAGTGGCGATACTAGGAGGGTTGAGGGAGGGTGGGTTGGAAAGGGGGAACTGATTACAAGGATCTACATATAACCTCCTCTCTGGGTTATGGACAACAGAAAAGTGGGTGAAGGGAGACATCAGACAGGGCAAAACATGACAAAATAACAATTTATAAATTATCCAGGGTCATAAGGGAGGGGGGAGGGGGGAGGGAAGGGAAAAACAAGGAGCTGATGCCAGGGGCTTAAGTGGAGAGCAGATGTTTTGAGAATGATGAGGGCAATGAATGTACAAATATGCTTTACACAATTGATGTATGTGTGGATTGTGATAAGAGTTGCTTGAGCCCCTAATAAAACGATTTTTTAAAAATATCTGGAAAGGTAAGCACCATAAGTTTGTCTACAGCAGGGTTTCCCAATCTCATGACTATTCACCTTTTGGATTGGATGGTTCTGTATGGTGGGTGGCTTTCCTGTGCATTTTAGAACATTTAGTAGTACCTCTGGCTCCTACCCATTAGATGCTAGTAGTACCCATCTTGATTAAGGCTAACAAAAATGTCTTTCAAAATAGGATGCCCATCCTTGAAGCACTTATCATTTTGTGATTATTTATTGATTTCTGAAAGATCCATAAGGCAAAGATATTTCATATTTTCATTTAAAATCATTAAATTCACTCTTACATTTTATTCACATTCATTCCTTGAACCTCTGGTGTTTTCCAGGCACCATGGAGGGTGCCATGATGAGTATGACATGGTCCCAGATCCTAAAGATGAGTGATCTAGCAATGAAAATAACACATGAACCAAACACTGGGCTAACAGAAAGCGAGTTATACACCAAAACAAGATTCCTCAAGAATATATTTTCCAAAACAAAATTAAAGAATATATTTTCCAGGTCACTGGGGGAAGTTTATGATTATTCTTTAGCTGGTTCAAGAGCAGAGAAAATGTAAATGAAACGCATCACTGAACATACTCTTTGGATCAGCTAAATGTATTTCTTTTCAGAACAAGGTTTTATTACTAAAGGAAATATTGGCTTGATTTACATCTCTATGGCAGGTCCTCCATCAGTTGGGCTCCTCTGATAGACAGGGAGAAAGGTATGGTCCCTCACATAGAGGTTGCATGACAGACAAATTGAAGAAAAGATTGAGGAAGAATTCATGGCTGAGGAGGCAAATTATTTGGGTTTTGGAATATAGGTAGGTATATTGATCAGAATTAACTACTGTGTCACATAAACATGTGATCTAATGTTGGGTTAACACAGTGAAAATGGGTTTGCTTGTTAAGCCTTTTACTGTGACTTGAGTGAAGGTTTAAATAGCAAATCAGCTTTTCATTCCATACTTCATAGTTATTTTATTTCTTAGCATTGATTGTAGCCCTCACAATGTAACATCAGACACTCCACTCCTCCATGTGTTTCCTGTTTCCATCCTACCTTCTTTTCTAATCCTTTCTGCCATCTGAATTTTCTTCTTGAGACAATGTGCGCCTTTTGATCTCCGATGGCTGATTGTTCAAAGGAGTGCATACCTTCCTAGTGCCATTGTTCACTGTATAGCCCATTTACTTCCTGGCTGAAAGCCGAGGCACAGATAAGTTCAAGTCCAAGCCTGAAGGATGTTTCAGGGTCATAGTCTTGGGGGGTCCACCCATCTCTACCTGACCAGTAAGACTGGTCTTATTTATGATTTTGCGCTTTGTTCAATATTTTTCTTCCACTCTGTGGAGGACCTTCTGATGGGATCCCTTTCAGAGCTGTCAATCGTGGTAGATGGGTTACATCTGGGTCTTCTGGTCTCTTGTCTTAGCATCATGGAAGCTGATGATCCATTAGTCCCTAATTATTTCCATATATTTTGGACTAACTGTTTCCTTACTCCCCTTGTTCTAGATAAGGGAAGGTCAATATTGTTTCCTAAGGTGGCTGCTTCCGAGCTTGTAAGGTCCTAGTCACTATTCCCCAAAGTAGGCTATAGAGAGCGTTGTCTTTGTGGACTATGTTGAACCAATTGACTTTGATGTTCCCTAAGATTATGGTCCTGAACCCCGAGGCTCAGCAACTCATTCCTTCAAGGTGTTTATTTATGGTTTAGAAGTTTTCATAACTCTTCTTACTACATGTTGTACTATATTCATTGCTGTATTTGTAGCATATATAAAGACATATGTAAAAATATACTCTTTTAAACCTAGAGTCTCCCCTCCCTCCCACCCACCAGGTCTGCCTTGAAACCTTAGGCTATAGGTATGTTTGAGGTAGGGTCAAGTTCACATAGTGGAGTTTCCATATGGGAATCCTTTGGGAGTGTGGTGTGCACCTGGAAAATCCAGGATTCAATGCCCTCTGGCACTTGGCCCGGGTCCCTAAGGTGTGTGCAGAAACTCTGGCCAATGTGGCTTATCAGTGCATGTTTTTAAGGCTACTCCTACCTTGGGGCCTGTAAAAGTATTGTTAACCATTTTCCCCCTACCAGGAGGTTGGTCCTCACCCCTCTTTGCTACCAATAGATAAGTACTTGTTTTCTCCCACCTGTGTCTACTCCCTTTGCCATCTCCTGACTTGACTTTCTCATCCATATCCCTCATCCCTCTGATAGGGATGTCTACATGTCTGGGAGGACCTCATCATAACTTTGCATGCAGTCACTAAACGGTCACCATTTTCTCCCCACCATTGACAGTTTGATCCCAGCTTATGTGAAGAGTGACCTTCAAGATATATGCCTAGAGAGGATGGTGCATGGTTCATTGGCACCAGTCAGCTTCTCTCCAAGGTTGTGTGGCCACCCTGGCCAGCAGATTGGATGCCCTGCAAACCTGAGCTTATGCCCATCTGTTGACTCATAAAGTATTTGTCCTATAGCATAAGGTCTTCCAGATCCTTCCAGGTCATGAGGTGTTTCCTGATTTCATCACTAGTTTTAGGCATGTGCAGCATTTCCTTGGATGTATATAATAAAGCTTTTTAATCCACTCTTCTACTGATGGGAATTTAGACTGTTTCCTGTATCTTGTTATTGTGAACTGTGCTGCAATGAACATGGAAGAGCATACTTCTGTCCATAATCTGTCTCTTATTTCTTTGGACTTATATATATTCTTCAGTGTAGTCTCATTCCTCTTCAACTTTTTTACCAATTCATGAAACATCCATAGATTACTATAACTGTTATTGCATCTCTGTTGCTTTTAACTCTTTTATTCCTGCTAGTGTCTTCCTTTAGCTTGATCAATTTTTGTTGACCTCTTCTTTATTGTATATTGCTTCCTCCCTCACTCACCAGTGCGTGTTCACCACCTAGATAGAGATTTATCCTCCCTTTCTCTTTCACCCCAGTGACCATCAAAGAGTGTTTCCTTTCTTGAGAAAAGCCTTTATTGACTTTTTATAATAGTGGTCTTATACAGTATTTGTTCTTTTGTGATTGGCTAATTCCATTCAGCACAATGTCCTCCAGGCTTACCCATGTTAATGTTTCACATGTTCATCATTACTAATTAGCTAACTGCAAAATATGTCATGGTGTGTATGCACCATAGTTGGCTTATCCATTTATCCATTGGTAGCATTTAGCTTATTTCTATCTTTTTTTGAAATTGTGAATAGTGCTGAAATGAACATGAGTGTGCATTTAGCTATCCATATTGTGGCTCTCATTTCTATGAGGCATGCACCAAATAGTGGAATAATTCGATGGTATGGTATTTCTATTTCCAAAGTTTTAAGGAAAGGTTTAACCCCCTTGCATTTTTCTTAGCTAGAGAAGAACATTATCAATATTTTATTGTGTTATCTTGCAATTCTTTGCTAGTGTTGTGCATATGCAGATGCAGTATACAAATGGATATTCCTTTTAGAAAGAAAATAAACACAAACTTGCACTCAGACCTTACACACTGCATTGTGCTCGGCTTTTTCCGTGCACTTTTGGGAGTAAAGATAGTTCTGTGAAGACAAACTGGGCAATCCTGGATAAATTACTTTGCCTCTGTGCTTCTGTTTATTTATCGGTAATTATTTATTATTATTATTTATCCGGTAATTATTGTGAAGATGAAATGAGAACATGCACATAACAAAATCAAAACATGGCTAGTACATGCTAAAAATTCTATAAATGCTATTATTGAATTGTGAGACTTTTTATGTTTCTACTCTTGTTTTTCCAACTATGTAAAAGTCTTATGTAAGTATTTATTATGTATCTCATCAATAACCTTTTTTTGGAGACAGGGTTTTTTCATGTTTGTATGAGTGTGTGTATATGTGAGTTCAATTATTGCTTGAATAATTCTACTGGTATATACATTCATGTAACTTCATTTATTTTTATAAACTAACATCATATAAGGTTACTGGGACAAGAGCATATTTAAGGCTTATTGATACATATTGCTAATTATCCCCCCAAAGAGGTGGGATACATTAACTAACCATTAATACATTAACTAGCATGGTATGAGAATTTCAGGATTTCCTCTTTCCCCAAACCTTAGCATTAATATTTATATGGGAAAAATGTTTGTCTGCTTCAAAATTATTCTTTCATATAATCTATGAATTCTGATAAATCAATAAATGTGATGGAATTGGATATGCCTATTGGTTAATATACTACTTGCAACTTTCAAAGCTCTATTAAAAAAAAAAGGCTCTCTAAGTGGGATGTTTATTCTGACATAAAATAAAGTAAGGGCACTGAATCAGACATTTGGTAATGTACTTTTGTCTCTATAGTTACATTAGATGGAAACCATCTGAAATATAGTCCTTCAATACAATTCCTTATTTAATGTACTACACCTGTAGTACTACAGACTACACCTAGACTCCCAACTGCACAGGACACATGCTCAGACCCGAGACAGAACTTGACTGCATATTGTGAGTTAAATAATTCTCTCTTACTGCAAATCACAAGACCTATAACTGTTTTGAAAACCCTGGTGGCATAGGGGGTGTGTTTTGTCGAGTTGACTAGAGAAACAAATCCAGAGACACTCATGCCCATAAGTCTGCTATTAGCCCATATGTCCACTACTAGTCAATAAATTCCTCTTGAGACTCACGCAGTACATGCAATGATGCCAAATGCAGGTTGGTGAGTTCAAAGTCTTGTGAATCCAGTGGTGGTGGAAGTATCTCGGTGCTGGATCCTCCTCTGACTGTGGCTCCTCAACAGTATGGTAAAGCAGAGCAAGTGAGAGAGTGGCCTCCCTCTACTGATGGCAGAATTAAGAGAGAGGAAGTTCCCAGAATCCTCATGAGAAGGCCATGCCCACAAGGAGGGGCCACCAGGCTGTGACCTGATTGACAGGCTAACCTCCACCTCTTCATTCTTTATTCAAGTTGACATGAAATCGTGGAACTACCGCTGTGGGTCATGCAATGGGATGTGAACCTTAATGTCAACAGTTTGGAACTAGCAGCTGCTCTTTGAAAGAAAAGCAAGGCGTTCTGCTCCAGTAAAGAGTTCCACTCTCACAAAACCAAGGGGAAGTTCTTCCCTGTTCCATAGGGTCGCTCTGAGTCAGAACTGACTTGATTACAGTCAGTGAGTGTAACTGTCTCTGGAGGTGGAAACAATCTAAGATAACCGACTACTAATAACTTCTCTAGGTATTTCCCACCAACCCATGACAATTACATATTGCAGGACTATTTGAGTACAACATGGCAAAGACATTACTGTCTTCAATCCCAGACTATCTGTTGTAGTTTAAATCTTCTCCAGATTTGATGGGGGACCAAGGATAGGAATGTTGGTTTCTGAATGTTACAACTACCTCCTATCAAAGCATCAAGTGGTTTCATTTAGTTTCTGGGTATGATCCAGTAATGTAATTCAAGCAAGTTGCAAATTCCTCTTGGCAATTCCTATTAGGACTGCCGAAACCAAAGACCAGGTGTTACCTATAAATCTCCATCAGAGAAATGAGAGGGATCCAGTAACAGTGGGTTTTACCCATGTTATCTTTAAATAATAAAACAAGACCACACACTTACCTAAAAGCAATATAATAAGAATGCATCTCTGTGAAGCCTAAATAATCATTTAGAAAGTGAATCTTTTAGTGTGTGTCGACAAAAGTGCTTGCAACACTTTTTACTGATTGACCTTAAAAAAAAAAGAAAAGAGGATGTAGTATTTTCAGAAAGACCAGCTGTTTGAGATCATATGATAACAGCATCTGCCAAGGATCAGCAAACTTTGATTGTGAAAAGATAATATGTAAAAAATACTATGTCCAGTGCCATAACTGTTAGCTATGACTATTATTCTTTCATTGTAGTATGTTTTAGGGCTAGGGGAAGAATTCAGTAGAAGAGGAAAGGGTAAAAGGAGAGGAAATGAAGTATAGATTGTGGTATTGTCAGGTGTGGGAGAGTAAAAGGAACAATTAAGAAAGGACAGAGGAAGGGAAGGAGAGAAGGAGGGGGGAAGACAGGAAGGAGAAAATGTAAGGGAGGAACAAAAAGTAGTAGGTTTGCCTGGTCCAGACGTCAACCTTTGAATTATTTTGCTCTAACATCTTTCCTGTCTAAACCTTCTGTAGCACCCACGTCCACAGCCCTCCCCCAAGTCACACTGTCTTTCTCAGAGAGTATTGCTCAAGTGACCCAACTAGCACTCCGTAACAACGCAAGACTGGATGGAGCGGTGGAACAAGTTATCTGCCGTCAATGCAGGACACCGGGAGAGTCATTTGTCTTGTCTCACAGGCTCATAAATAACACGGCGCTCCAGGTGTTTAAAGAGCCTGCCACAATTATCTTTTATTCTCTCCCAAACCCAAATCAAAGAGAATGATCAACTCTGAATGACTTTTAGCTTGACACATCCATTTTTATCTACTCCAATTTTTAATTAATGATGTGTGTTGTGAGAATGGGCAGAAAAATTAAAGCAGACATGATGTTCTTAAAGAAAATGGGGAGGTGATACGAATTAAAGGGGTGATGTTAGCATACTATCATCAAGATTGGGTAATCACGAGTAAGGGAAAAAATATGCCATTTCAAAGTAACTGAGATCTTCATATTTCCTGAGTACAATCATGGAGATTGTACTGTGCGAATTTCTCCAATAGATTACTTTTAACTACTGCCCATGCATGACCAGAATTTAAAACAAAAGTATTTCAGAAAATAGAATCATTATGCTGATGAAATTATATTAACAAAAAACATAGGTATTGTATGTGTTTATTCTGTCTCCACATGTCTTAATTTTTCTCAGTCCATTCTTTCACAGAATGTAACTGTTCACCATGCGTAACAATGGTCCAAGGTACAACCATCTCCAGCCTATGGTAAACCAACCACCAACCCAAACTCACGGCTGTGGACTCGGTTCTGATTCATACTGACCATATAGGACACAGGACAGGGTAGAATTGCCCCTGTGGGTTTCTGAGGTTGTTACTCTTTACAAGAGTAAACATTCTCATCATCTTCTCAAGGACTGGCTGGTGCTTCTGAACTGCTGACAATGCAGTTAGCAACCCCACACATAACCGCTAACCCACAAGGACTACTATGGCACCACTCTAGTATTCTTACTGGTCTCTGTACCCTCCCATCTATTTCCTATGTGGCACCTAAAATGATCTTTTTGAAAATATTAAGCTGGAGTTTATTTGTAAGTTACTTACAGTGGGAGTAAATTCTAATAGTGATATTTAGGCTAAAGAACTGAATCTTTGAGGTGACAGCAAAACCCTAAGTAGCCTGATAAGGCAGTGGCTAAAGCCCTCACCTGTTAATCAAAAGGCTCTTAGTTTGAACCCACCAGCTAGCTGCTCTGTGATAGAGAAAAACTGTAGGGTTGCCATGAGTCACAGTTGATGCCATGACAATGGCTAATGGATATGGGTACAAAAAGATCTGCCTAATCAGATCTCTACCACCTTCTTCCATCCTGTACCTCTCAGTATCTTATCAGAGAGATAATTTCTACACACTGTTCATTTCTTGGACAGTGCATACAAAACTCACCAATTTATTATTTATTTAGGACTTGAGCTCTGTTGTGTTTTTGGCAATTATGAATAGTGCTGCTGTAAACATTCATATGCAAATTTGTGTGTGACCATAACTTGTAATTTCTCTTGGGTAGATATGGAGTCCCTGAGTGGTGCAAATGATTAACACCCTCAGCTTCTGTGTTAATCTGGGTAGACTAGAGACACTCATGTGTAAGAGAGAACTTTATATCACAGAGCAATTGTACATTAAGAAAACATCCCAGCCCAGTCCAGATCAAGTCCATAAGTCTGATAGTCCATTGACAGTCCAGTACCAGTCTATAAATTCCTCTTCAGACTCACACAATGCATGCAATGACACCAAATACAGGAAGACCACAGGCCAGTGGGTGGAAAGTCTTGTGGATCCAGTGGCAGTGTCTCGGTGCTGGCGTGGATTTGCACTTGGCTTCTCCAGCTCCAGCTCTCTGGTTACATAGCTCCATGTGGCTTGTCAGAAAGAAGATGAAGCAGAGAGAGTGTGTCTGGGCTCCAGTGACCTATTTATCTCTATTGTGCCTCTAAACTAGGTCACCAAGCTGCGACCTGATTAACAGGCTGAACTCCACCCCTTCACTCTAATTATTCTCAAATTGACATCAGATTATATAGCTACTACAGCTGCTAACCAAGAATTTGAAGGTTTGAGTCTGCACAGAGGCACATCTGAACAAAGACAAGGTGATCTACTCCCCCCAAATTAGCCCTTCAAAACACCGTAAAGCACTATTATACACTGGCACATGGGAGGAATAAGTCAGAAATGATTTGACAATAATTGGTGGGTAAATGCTCTGGAATTTGAGAGCTGGATTATATGGTAAATGTATGCATAGATTTACAAAAAGCTGATAAACCGGGTTCCAGAGTGGCTGTATGATTTTGCATTTCTATTCTCATTGTCTAAGAAATCAATGTGCTCACTGCCCTCATCAGCAGTTGATCAGATATATTTTATTTTAATCAAGAGGTATACTGTTGTAGTAGTTGTTACTTGGGGTCCAGTTGACCCCAGACTCATGGAGCTCCCATGCAAAAAGAGGTTGGTACATTAAGATCCATGGGTTTTTCATTAGCCAAATCTTTTAAAGTAGATCTCCAGATTTTTCTTCAGTTTGTCTTAGTCTGGAAAGTCTGCTGAAACCTCACTTGGTCACTCAGTCCCTCCCTCCCTCACTCACTGTCAGCAAGACTTTTCAGACTCATAGCAACCTCGTAGTGCAGTGGTTTATGGATTGAGCTACTAACCACAAGGTTTGTAGTACGAAACCACCAGCTTCTCTGCAGATGAAAAATGAGACTTTCTGCTCCTATAAAGATTTACAGCCTCATACACCCACAGGGGCATTTCCTTTCTGTCCTTGAGGGTTGCTATGAGAATTGGATCATGGCAACATGCAAATCGTCACAGACAAATGAGGGAGGTGTGGTTATTTTAAGCATGGTGGCAGGAATCAAACCCAAGTCTCCTGAATGCAAGGACAAATTTAACCCCTGAACCACCACTGCCCTATATAAGTGTTCTATTAACTGGTCATCTATAGGCAATAAGACCAGGATGTCAAGAAATGGAGTCATGGCTGTACAGCAAATTCATGATAGAGTTTAGATTAGAACCCAAGCTGCATTCACTCTCCATTATTGAATAATTCATTATATGCCTCCAACTTTTGAAAGGCACAGGTGGAACAAATTTACAAAATGTAATTAATTTACTGCATGAAGAACTAGTGAACCAAATTCTATTGATACTTTGACATGGAAAAACATTCATTTAAAACTTCAGCACC
>NW_022107432.1:14651574-14659315 GCF_000313985.2 Echinops telfairi | reverse complement strand
TGGCGATTTCATTGCAAAAAATCAGCCATCAAAACCCTTTTGGAAGATACGTCTACTCTGACTCACACAAGGTCACACTGTGAGTTGAATCCAACCTTGGTTCCTGAATTCAAGCATTGATTCAACTTGGTTTCTAAGATTAAATGTAGGATCAATTACTTTCAAACAAATATGTAGAGCTTCAAATGTACTAGCTCTTAGTAAGTACGGTAATGGGAAAGTGTTGCCCAGGAATCAGAAAGTTGGGTGGAAAATTTGTATGAGCATTTTCCTGAACATTAGTTTCTTCAGCTGTAAACTGAGCAAATAATGGTAGGTGATCTTGGATTTTCGCTCCCATTCTCATGGGCTTTGATTTTGATGGGACACATTTGTGATTGATAAAAACAAAATTGACAATAAAATGTAGAGAGTGCTTAATTTTTCTTTCCACTGATATTGCCTTATGTTCTTCTGCCTGGACTATTAGCCATAGTATTATATAACACACATCTAGAGAAATTTCTCCATGTGGGTAATTTATAAACCATACATTAGTTTTGTGTGGTTGTTAATTCTCATTTCCACTTGAAAGTGGTGTTTTCAACACTGTTATTTATTTAAAATTGGTTTTCCTTCAGCCAGCAGTTTTTCACTAAATTTATTGGAGTGATGATGATTATAATAATGATTTCATCTTCTATTATTAATCTTCGTGTACTTCCCTTTCATTTATTATTTATTATACGATTATTATAGAGTCAATATTAAAATAAAATGTGAAAGAACCCATTGTAGTCAAATTGAGTCTGACTCAAAGCAACGCTATTGGACAGAGCAGAAGTGCCCCATTGGGTTTCAAAAGCTATAATTTTATGGAAGCAACAACTGTCTAATCGCCCTTCCTTGGGGTGGATGGAAGGTTCAGCTGCTCTGCCAACTGCTTAACCACTGTGCCACCAGGGCTCCCTCAGAGTTAACATTAAGTAGCAAATATTAGGGACAGGCAGAGAGTCTTCTCCAGACTTCCAAAATTTGTTCAAGATCGATTTTATTCTAGAAAGCTTTTACATTGAATGTATTTGTACCTATAGGGATGAAATCAGACACATTATCTTTTTAGAAATTCAGTGGGGCATGATATTGGCTTCCTGGTACTTTTCAAATAATTCATCTCATATGAAATGTAAAAGGGGAAATATTATTGCATTTGGTATTGCTATTGATGACTAGGTTTTCATATGTGTGAAGAAGCCTTATGGCAGAGTGGGTTAGCTGTTGGACTTCGAACCATGGGGCTGGTTGGTGTTCATGCCCACGAGGCTTGCTCTAGCAAAGATGATGCTAGCTGCTCCCATAAAGATTTACAGTCTCAGAAACCTTGAAGAAGCAGTTCTACTCGGTCCAATAGAGCCTACTAGTCTGAAGCAACTTAAAGAACGGATTTGGTTTGGGGTTTTATCCATATGTGCATGCAGTATTATCAGGACTTTTTTGCTATTGTGTACTCATTCTATATATACATATATATGTAAGATTATACAATAAAAGGTGGCTTGTGTATCTAAGATCTACATTTTTATCTAACATCTGTTGAATTTCTCCAATCAGGGGTAGAGGCAACAGTTGTTATCCGGTTGCGATGTGCCTTCAAGTTGGTTCTGACTCATAGGGACCCTATCTAGTCCACTGAAGCACGACACGACAGTCCTTTGCCATCCTCACAATCATTGTTATGTTAGAGCTCACTGGAATAGCCACTGTTAGCCACTGTATCAATCCAGCTTGTTGGAGGTCTTCCTTTATCTCACTGTCCTTTCCAGGCTCTCCTCATCATATTTTCAAAGTTCAGGAGACGAAGTTTTGCCATCCTCGCTTCTAAGAAACATTCTGGCTGTATTTCTTCTAAGATAGATTGGTTTGTGCTCCTGGCATTTCACAGCACTTTCCATGTTCTTCTCCAACACCGTAGTTCAAATGCACCAATTGTTCTGTGGTCTTCCTTATTCATTGTCCAACTTTCACATGCATGTGAAGCAATGGAAAATACCATGGCTTGAGTCAGGCTCATTTTAGTCTTCATAGTGACAGTAAAATGAGGCAATGATAGTGTCTTATAGCTGCTCATATAACCCGTCTTCAAAACCCAAGGTAATGTAGTGAATTATTTCACTGACTCTGACTTTTTACATGCAATTGTAAACCTCAATAATGTAAGTACTTCTATTTCTTAATCTATGTGAGCTTCTCTTTGTATCTATCTACATGCACTGTGGTGCATATGTGCTCTGCTCCTGTGGGAATTCTTATTTCTCAAGTCACAATCTTTATGCCTCAGTCCCCTTTGCTCTTCTTTCCCATCACCCGCCCCCTATATTATTAGAAAAGTCCCATTTTACTCAGGCAGGGTTCACTGTCAGAGAATTGTGGCATCCTCTCTTATTAAAGCTTTATTGCCTTTTCAGAAGATTGGTCTTCCCATTTCCAACTCCCTTTGAAGTATTATCATCATAAATAATTAAAAATAAATATTACACCTATGAAAACAAATGAGGAAAAAGTCACTTCTATTTATGACATTTTCTTCCTGTTTCACATGAGTATTTATTCACTTAAATGTGACCATTTGTGAAGGATTGTCTGACCCTTACGATCGGTGCCTTTGGGTTTGTGTGTAGGCAAAGGTAGGTAAATACAACTATTATATATACTTGTGTTCGGGTCGATTCATAGAGTTATATTCATATATTTTATGTGTTCATGTTCATTTGGTTACATAGACATATATATGAGGGCTTTAAAAAGTTCATGGAAACTTCCTACTTTCTTTTAAATTCACTTTTTCATGGATTTCTTGAAGCACCCTCATATGTACTCTGCAATATTTAGGTTTATTCTTCTATCCATTATTTCTAGGAATTAGGGAGCATGTGAGTTTATGTTTATGATGTGCATTACTTTATTAAAATCTATGGATTGGTCTAGCATAAATTCATCGTGCACATAAAATGGCATACTAGTTCTTTTAATTTAGAAGTTTTAACATTATTTAATGACTTGGCTGAGGGAGAGATTAGAATTTGGAACAAGATCCATTGCCCACCATGATTAATTTTGACAAATAGGCTGAGGGAGAGGGAAGTCCCAGGGATAGTTGAGGGCAGACAGAGTGAGTTAGAGACAGAAAGCACGCTTGTTAGCAATCGACTTCGTTGCTCTTTTTTGGAAAGGAGGAAGAACAAAAAAACGCAAAGGACCAACTAACATGGGGCTTAAGCTTTTCAGGGGGGGAAAGGAGAGAGCAAAGGGAGGGATGAGGTGAGGGAAGTTAGGGAGGGGGTGGGAGGTAATGGGGGAGGGAAGAGAAAAACTTCAGGAAAAAAAGAAAAACAACCTCAGCAGGCAATTAGACTAATCTTCAGCCAGCCAGGCTTGTGGGTTCATTGTTTGGTATTTGCTGGGGCCCAAGCTGTGTGCCCTGGAGGGACGACCTTCTAATCATTATCTGTCTGTTTTATTACCCAGCCAAACTGGGCCCAGTTTTAAATAAAATATGCAAAGGTTTCTTAAATTATCACCTGGGGCAAGGCGGATCGCCTTTCTTGCTGTACATGTTGTTAATCTGTGAAATGCAAATTCCCTTCATCTTATAGTTGGGCTTTATTAACTTTTTTGAATTTAAAATTTCTCGAACAATGAGTTCTGTCAGCTTCTGAAATTATATTTTCTCTCTTTTTTTCCCCTTCTCCAACACGGAAGCGAGTTTAAAGCATAAAATCACCAGGGGAAATAAGAAGAGTTTCATCTCGCTTTCAGAATTTAATTGGCTCCTTAGCAATTATTAGTTTTTGCTGTTAAAGTCATTTTTTATTACTATAAGTATTTTCTTAAAGAAGCCACATTATCTTTCTGCGTGAGAAGCAGGATGTCACACACACACACAAAAAAAAAAAAACCTGAGAGAGAGATGAAGGGAGGTTAGAAGAGAGAAGAGAGGTATACACTTCTGAAGGCATCCAAGGAACTTAAGCTATTGATCTTCCCAGGCTCAGAAGTCGTGAAATTTAACCCTTGCTTCATTGACCTCCTAAGGCAGCAGAATGTCTAAAATTCCGACATATATTTCAAGCACTGGATCATCAGATCTTGCTTTTTTTTCATACCGCTCCCTCCCTCGGTATCATCACTCCCTTCTTCTCCCGATCCCTCATTGATTCATCAAATAAGATATGACACTTGCACTGTTGGCTTGATGCTGACTGTTTACTTTGGAGACCATGACTGTGCCCATGGATCCACTATGTGTTCAGAAGGTCGTGGTTCAAAGCCTATGTAATAATGAAAGGTGGTGGTGGTGGTAGAACGAACGTCTGGTGGTCTGATGAAGAAAGGATCCAACACGTGCTTCTTTCTGACCATGTTCTACCACACCTCCGGATGACATCAGGTATCCTAGTGGTGGTTCTAGGGGTATAGAAAGACAAAAAGGACAGCTCTTTTGGGAAAATAGGAGGTTAAGTGAAATGAGTACAACACGAACTACTGTGAAGAAGGACTTTGGGGGAAATCTTTTTAACCTGCTAATGAAACACCATTTAGTTCTAGGTATTGATAGCACCATTCTATCTTATATTAAGAAGAAATAGAAAATATGTTGGAAGATGTTAGTGTAACATTTCTCTTGTCGAGGGAATTTAATTCTGCCCCAAACTTTAACTCTGTAGTTGTTTTTGACTGCACATTTTTGAATCTCAGTAGTAACTACAGGGAAAACACTAACAAAGAGCTTTCTCTCATTTTTGAAGTTAGTGTTCAGACCTTGAACTTGTATTCATTGCAAGTCTTTCAAGTTTATCCCTCCCTTTCCCCCAAAATACCATTTCTAATAATCTTTCAAAAAAACAATCTCATGGAAACACAAAAGGACTAAGACTGGCACTGTATTATATTTCTGGCTAACCAACTGCTGGCTCCTCGTTTAATTTTCACCACATATTATTTGAGAAGCTTTATGAAACATTTATGACAAATATCAAAATAATAGAAATTTAGGCTGGAATAAATGTGAAGAATTTGGATAACTTTAGGAAGACATTTTGAAAATTTAGTTGAGATGCATTGAGAATACTCAAGGGAGGTAAATCCTAAATTCTCCAATGACACTTCTTTCCAAAATAAACAACCCCCCAAAATTGCAGGTTAGATATTTTCTGCTGTAGTAGTGCCAAACATTGATATGTTTGGAAGCATTGACCTATCTGACCAAGAGAAAAAAATCAGCCAACAAATATTTATACAAAGCTATCACCCCAATGTATAATTCAGATCATTAGGGATTAACACATATGTACACACACCAACAAAATAAAACACAACAAAATAAAATAGTAATAAATGTTGCTGTGTTATGTTGTTTACTACATTATCTCATTTAAAACTAAATCACTGTCCAAGTTCCCACAAGCTGCAAGAAAACTTCTAGCCAATGTATTTCCACTGCTTCACATATTTCTTGATGAGTTTATAGTCTTGTGATTCCTGCGCTTCCATCAACATTCTTGAGAGAGTGAGACGCCTCAACTATTTTCAGCCACATGCCAAGTTGTACAGTGCTGCTTGGACCAGGTTCATAATAATCTGATCATCTTTCGATTACCTTGAAGGAATCCAATCCTGCCAGCAATGATGTTACTTGGAGGACTACATTGCGGTTGACCCATGCCCTGGTACTTTTCCCAGATGCCTATGAAGACTGAATTAGAATGGATGCATTTGAATTGTGGTGCTGGTGAAGAATATTCAAAGTACCATGGCCTGTCTTGGAAGAAGTACAACCAGAATGTACTTTGGACATGTTGTCAGAAGGGACCAGTCCCTGGAGAAGTACCACATGCTCAGTCAAGTAGAGGGTCAGTGACAAAGAGGATGGCCTTCGACAAGATGGTTTGGGACCGTGATTGGGACAGTAGGCTGGAATATAAGAATACTTGTGAGGATGGCGCAGGACCAGGCCATGTTTCCTTCTGTTGTAATAGGGCTGTTTGAGTCAGGGCTAAGTCCATGGCACCTGACAACAACAACAATTCTGCCCAAAGCTTTATATTTCAACACATTTGCAGTAATATAGGAAAGACAACCATCTTGCCTTTTTTTTAAACCACAGGTTTTGGTCAAATCAAATGGTCATATATTTACCATGTTGTATGTGTGTTAGAGGTTTTAGGAATATTCTAAAAAATTGGGAGTATTAATGTTTGGGGGTTGGGTTTTCAAATAGTGATATCTGATGCTATGGCTGTGAAATTTCTAATTTTATGGAAAGTTAGGTGGAAAACAGAATAGGCGGTGGCTAACTAATCTGGAGAACACTCAAAATTTAAACAGGTTCTGTAAGTTTCTAAAACACAATTACTTTGTTAATAGTATGGAATGAAAATATGTCTTGGTTTCTCGGCTATCAGCATGCATGAGTTGGGGAAGGAGGGTGGGAAAGAAGAAAAAAGTCCTCCAATAATAAACAAATGTTCGTTTCTAAAGAGCACTGAACCTATTGAAGTACCTTCACATACATAATTTCCCTTTATCCTGAAAAAAAGCATGTAAATTAACAAGCTTAATTAATGTTAGCCTTAGAAGCAGAATACAAAGGTTAGAAAAGCATGGATTTGGGATTTACATAGATCTTGTTTGAATACTCACTCAATCACTTAGCCGTTTGGGACTCTGGATAATTTATGTAAGCTATAAAAAGCTTTATTTCTTTAATTTGTAAAAATATGGAATACAAATCCAATCATATAACATTAGAGTGAGACAAAATTACAATAGTAGTGATCCACAAGTAGATGCTTAGGTAGACATTGGCAGACTAAGAGTGGGAAGGTCACACGGAGTATATTGGTTAGGTAGGAAGAGGCAGGGACCGGGTGGGTCGGGTACGGGGTGTGTGTGCGTGCGTTGGGGGGGCGGGGGCGGAAGGGAGGTGTTGTCCCTCTCCGTGCCTGACGGCCCCCTACAGGAGGTTGGAGGAGAATCAGGCAAGCCTTAACCAGCCATAAAGACTACTGGGCATGTGCCAATTCAAGCCCAAGCTAGGCGGATGATACACCTGGGTGACCCAAACTAGACCCAGGTGGGCTTAATGCAGCCAATGGGATCAACCAGTACCTTTTAGACCATGCCTCTTAGCCATAGACCTCAAATATGTGGACCACAAGACCACTGGCTCCTTTTTTCTTCTTCTTCTTCGCCCTTCTGCTCAGACTTGCGGTGGTCTCTCTGGCCTCAGACTACCACGTGTGGGTGCGCAGTCCCATTAGGTTGCCCATGTGCAGTGACTGTAAAACCTGAAACTTCTTCCGTCCTTTATAAAAACCCACTTGGATCACAAACCAGCCCTGGGTGTGAATTCTTTCTCATGCAAAGCCAGGAACGGAGGTATTTCCCACCCGAAAAATCTAACTTATCCCAAAATATATATAGATTTGGCAAATGGTATTTGTATCTGTGTATTTACCTCGACCAGGAGCCCTGGTGTCACTGTTAGGGAAGTGTAAGAATGCTAACCAATAGTTTGGTGGAGGCTCAAATCCACCAGCTGCTACAACGGAGAAAGATAATGCTAACTGCTCCTGCAAAGATTTACGACCTTGGAAGCCTGTATAATCAGGATGCGTCAGAGTCTTGTTTTTATGCATGTTATTACCTCCCCAGGTCTGTCTAAATAAGATAGGCTGGGTGAACAATCTGGAGGAGAAAACAA
>NW_022107432.1:14642552-14650604 GCF_000313985.2 Echinops telfairi | reverse complement strand
AGATGATCCCTTTAGGACCAGTGGTGTGAGTGGCGATACTGGGAGGGTAAAGGGAGGATGGGTTGGAAAGGGGGAACCGATTACAAGGATCTGCATGTGACCTCCTCCCTGAGGGACGGACAACAGAAAAGTGGGTGAAGGGAGACGTCGGACAGGGCAAGATATGACAAATTAATAATTTATAAATGATCAAGGTTTTATGAGGGAAGGGGGAGCAGGGAGGGAGGGAAAAATGAGGAGCTGATGCCAGGGGCTTAGGTGGAGAGCAAGTGTTTTGCGAATGATGAGGGCAATGAATGTACAAATGTGTTTTACACAATTGATGTATGTATGGATTGTGATAAGAGTTGTATGAGCCCCTAATAAAACAATTAAAAAAAAAGAATTGACTTGATGATAATGGGTGGTATTTCCCTTTGCTGTAAATACATCCAGAGGAAAGATGAAGCTTTTCATTTCTATAGATAGTTTTGGAAACTCACAGGGGTAGTTCTACTCTGCCCTATAGAGTTGCTGTGAGTTAATATCAACTCGCTGCTGTGAGGTGGTTTTGTTTTGTTTTTGTAAATATATCCACAAATGTGGTGGAACATCCAGGGACCAAAGTTATGAAAATGTCTGTTGTGGTAGGTTCTGACTCATGGAGACACTGCGTAGAACAGAATGAAAACCACCCAGACCTGTGTGGTCCTCACAATTGTTCTTGTGCTTGAGCCATAGCTGTAGCCACATAGTGGTAGTGAATCCATATTATTTAGGGCTTTCTTCTTTTTTGCTGCCCCTCTAATTTGCCAACTTGATATTCTCCAAGGACTAGTATCTTCTGACAACATGTCCAACCTACATGAGATAAAGGCTCTCTAGACTCTCTTCTAAGGAGCATTCTGGCTGTACTTCTTCAAGACAGATTTGTTTGGTCTTTTAGTCGTCCATGACACTTTGACTATTCTTCACCAACACCATAATTCAAATGCATTGATTTGTCTTCAGTATTTTGCATGCAGATGAGGCAACTGAAAATAACAGGCACACCATAGTTCTCAAAGTAACATACTTTGATGTTACTTAAACTTAATACTTAAACTCAATACTTTAAAAAAAAAAATGTCTTAGAAGTAACCAAGCACTTTTTGCTGGGCCTAGGGCCTCAGGGCCATAGTGTTGCTGGGTAACATAGTCCACAAAGACACAATTCAAAATCTTAATTCAGTGAGTACTGACTAGTGTTTTAAAAGCATGTGAGCAGCCATCTAAGGTGTGATGATTGGTTTCTCATGTTGGGGAAAAGAATTATGAAAATGGAAAGACATGGCAACCATCCAATGGAAATCAGTTTCCACAAACCTGAAACTCGAAGAACTAGATGGTGCCCAGGTAAACAATACCAGCTTCTCTGAAAAGAATCACATTAGAAGGTCTTAGAGAAAGCGGGAGAAAAATGTGGCACAAAACTCAAAATCATAAAAGGGACTCATTTATTGGGGAGCTAGAAACTGATGGCACCCTAAGACTATTGCCCTCAGTCGTGTTCAGATCGAGAACTGAACGTACCACCCCCATGCTAGAAGAATAACCCATTTCAGAAAAAAAGGGCAGCATTTATCCAAAGATAAAATACAGAAGACTAGGAAGAAAGAGGGACGGAAACAGGAGAAGCAAGGAGGAAGTAGTGGTGGTATGGCAAAGGATCAACTGAATCAATGCGCATGGACTGTTGAATGTAAAACTAACGATCTGCTCTGTAAACCTTCACCTAACTCATAATAAAGAGTTCACAAAAAATTGTACTGAGAAAAATATGAGACAAGAAGTGTCTGGTAATACAGCAAACAGTTAATACATGCTAATTTTCTGACTTGTCCATTATTACCTGTCTGGGGTAACACTGATTATACTTTAGAACTCTTCCTTATTTCAGCAAACAAAGAGAAGACACTAAACAAAGACATCTCCATGCACAGGCTGTAAGGTATCCAACTACATAACTATATAAGTTATGCATAATAATATATCTAATATATAGTATATAAAATAATACTATAAAAAATAATAAGTAGTCAAAATACATGTTAATATATTTTAGTGATACTGGGACTACATTCTCTGTCTGGTCACCACTTTCTTTTATCATTGTGTATGGTCTGGTTTTAATTCTTTCTGAAATTTTACTTTGGGCATAGAAGCAGTCATCCACTAGATGGAAGCTTCTTTGCATTTTAAAGCCCAAGAGCAGTCACATCTACTCAGTATGGGAGCATTTCAGTTCAAGAGAGGAATCACTTCAAGCTGACACAGAAAGCAAGTGCTACGACTCAAAAAATGCTTTTCTTTAAAATTCTTTTTTTCATTCATTTTGAAAGAAGAAAGGAGTTAAAAACAAACAAACCAAAGAAATAAAGACCAAACAAGAACCCACCATGTTTTTTTATTTCGTCAAGGGCTGTTTTCTACCAGGAGAAGCACTGCGCAACCTCACTGTGCTGTGATTCAGGAAGGTCACAGGCTTGACCCTTCATTGCTCACCTACTGCTCTCCCCAGAGATACCAATAGTGCACAGCTACTTGGGTACAGAGTTGCCACAACTATCCAGAGATTGAGAAGTGGTGCCCACTGTCGCTTTCCAAATTTGCAACAATGATTCCTGACTCTACATTTCCCGGCTACTCTTGTAGGCACAAGATTCTATGTGTTCTTGACCATTACCCACTAACCGCATTTGCTGGTAATTAACACACTGGCGAAGGAACAAAGTAAAAAAGGAAGGATTGGCAACACAGAAATGATCCCCAATTAAAATCATAAAGAAAAGTAAAACCTAACAGATGAGTGGAAAAAAACAAATGTGAAAAATGGTCTTCATAAAATTCCGACGATGGTACATGGGTAAAGAATTGTCCTCCCCCATAATATTGGGCCCTTCCTATGCTTAGAGCAACCTAGCAGATGTTTTAGCAAAATGTTGGTTTGTAGGACTTGGTGGATTCTAGCTACATTCTGATTTAATCTTTTGAGAAGCAAATCTTTATCACATTTCATTGCTGTTGCTGACTTTGACTCAGAGTGGTGACATCATGTACAATAGAATAAAATATTGCCTGGTTCTGTGCCACCTTTGCAGTGATGGGTACACGCATGCACATTCAACCCAGAGAGTTTTCATCTGTTCATTTTCTGAAGTAGATTGCCAGGCCTTTCTTCCCACTCTGTTTTAGTCTGAAGGCTCCACTGAAGCCTGGCTACCAGGAATGATGACTTGACTGGTATTGAAATACTGGTGGAATACTCCCACCATCGTCACAACACCCACGCCACCAATGCATAACCAACTGAGAGATGGGTAATGGGAACATCCAATAGTTTACCTAATAATACATGATTAGAAATGAACTTCTTTAACTGTACATAAAAATTAAGACCTACGGGACTGGACTGTCAAAAGAGAAATTAAGGAATTCCATTCTTTTTAAAATGTGATAGTATATCAGGAACATGTTTGAAATTCTCTAATGAATCTTATAGCACAATAATCTTAGCCATGACAAAACATTGAGTACAAGAATTGTGGCTGCATAATAAAGTATGCTTAACCTATCTATGTTTAAATACAATATATGTGTATGTCGAGACTATACACCTAAATTCAGCAATATGCATTCAGCATTAAAAAAAACTATGTATGCATTTTTGCAGACAGTAGCTTGCATTTTATTTGGTCTTCCTTTGTCAAGTGTAATCATTATTTAAAGGAGCCCGATGGCTTTGTGGGTTAGGTACTAGATTTCTAACCATGAGTTTGGCAGTTCAAAGCTATTGTTTCATTGAAAGTGGATAACTTCATAATGCAGTTGGCAGTCAAAGATGTCTGCCCCTTAAAAGAAACATACAATGTCAAATGAATCGTATCAAATGTGCTATGGACATTTGTGAAGAAATCTCTTTGTGAAGGTGTGCTACAATATCGAGGTATACTAATATTTTGAAAGCAAATCTAGACAGAAGAACATAGACACTTAAGAAATCTACCTTAAGAGGAGTACTGGAGAGGTTAGACAGCCAGAGAACTATGGGCTCAGAAGAAGGACAAAAGACATTTTCCTCATAAAATGCTTTTGGGAAGCTAAGAACAACTAAGGAAGGCCATACTGAGATTAAAAGTAAGGGATAGAAAGGGAGGGTAAAAAATAGTGAAGGCAAAATCCATATAGCTCTGGTGGCTCTTCAGATAAACATTGGATGCTAACCCATCGTTGATGGTGAAGCTATTTGCTCCAGGAAAGTTTGAGTCTTGGAAACAACGCGGGGTCACTGTGGTCGTTCTATAATCTGGTGTCTGTTTGAGGATTAGGAATGTAGGGGTGGGGGTTGGCCTATCAATCAGGATATAGCCACTGAAGCATTTGTGTGGGCATGGCCTTCTCCTGAGGGTTCTGGGAACTCTGGTATTCCTGCTTGGAGGTGGGAGATGTGCTCTCTCTCCACTCACTCCCTGCGAGACATCCCTGTGGAGAAGACACATGGAGAGAGGCTGATGGCAGTCAGAGCTTCAGAGCTGAAGAAACCACATGGAGACCCCTGCCAGCACTGAGATGCTTATGACACCACTGGACCTACAGGACTTCCCACCCACTGGCCTGCGATCTTCCTGCATTCGGCATCATTGCACGTGTTTCTTGAGTCTGAAGAGGACTCTATAGATTGGTATCAGACATGTGGGCTAATTTCAGACTTTTTAAATTTCAGACTTATAGACGATCTGGACTGGGCTGTTTTCTCAATGTACAATTGCTCTTGTATATAAAGCTCTTTCTTACACACATATGAGTGTGTCTATGAATTTGTTTCTCTAGTCAACCGGGACTAACACAGTCACTGAGAGTCAGAACTGACTCCCTGGTAGTGGGTGCTTTTTGGACATTGAAGATAGTGTTTTGTGGACATTAAGGGGAGAAAATGTGGTCGATGTCTGTACGAGAGCACTCATTTGAGAAGCTCAGTAGTGAGGTGAGAGGAGATAAAAATGACACATATAATTAACTCCTCGTTTATGCTGTCTCCTCACACTGAACTCTATCTTCCCTAAATCCTTTTTTCTTTATGAAATAACGTTGTTGTTTTAGCAGAGCATTTCCAAGTTTGTCTGATCACAAGTACCACCGGGTGCTTATTTGAACTACAGATTCCCATGCTACATCTCAGTCCAGTGGGCTGGAAAATCCAGGGACTTTACCAGGCAATGAGTGCTTTTAAAAAGTTGTTTCCAAGTTGATTCGAACTCCTAGCAACCCCAAGTATGTAAAGAAGGCTGTTCCACAGGGTTTTCAAGGCAGTGGCTTTTTGAAACCAAAGTTGGAGGTTTGTCTTCCGAGATACTTCTGGGTGGGTTTGAATCATCAAACTTTGGGTTAGTATATAATAGCTTGACTGTTTGTGCTACTCCAGGACTCCAGGTAAGTCTTATGATTAGATAAGTTTGGGACACCTGAGTTAATACATGAAGTGACATCATGAAACTAACTTTTCCACAAATTATTTCATATTTGGGGCTTTGCTTTGAATCTAAGAATTATAAATTCCTCATGGACATGAGTTATGCCTCATGTTTCTTTTATATTCCATAGTACAAACAATAATGCCCTGTTAAAATTAGATTTACATAATAAAACATATTGATTAGTTAAATTTCTTCTTTTAGAAACCCCTATTATTTACCATATGAGTTTATAATGGAGGTTTAGAGCATATATCAGAGGTGGCATAAGAAACATAGTTCTTATGTTTCTTCCTAATGGCCTTACATATTCTATGTGACAATCTTTATATTAATTATGAAGATATTCTCAGAATGAGCTGAGAGAAGAACCCTCTCGATATCTGGGGCCAGTGCGTCAATCTCTAAATTTACCTCTAGGAGAAAAATTGAAAATCATGTTTATAAATATAAATTTCCTATGGTATCTGGATGCATGCCTATGCTGACTTAATATCCTAGGTAAGTATTCCACCCTGCAGAGCCCTCCTTCTGGCGGAGTTCTCCTACTTGGCTGGTAGATGAAGTTACCAATACAGTGAGCACCTTTGAGCTTGAAGCAAACTTGCCATTCTCTGATCTTTTCAGTTTCCACTCACTCTACACATATTTGTTGAACAGCTATTAATGTCCAGCATTTTTCCAGGCATTGGTGATAAAGCAGGGAATACAAGAAACACTCATGATCTAGTGGGAGAGACAGACAATAAAGAAATAATCAAATTAGCATTTGTTAGGGCACTGAAAGGAGAAAGAACAGGATAAGAAGGATGAATAACTGGGGGGGGGGGGCGGGGGCTAATTTGGCTGAGATTGAGAAGACCTTTTGAACACCAATGAATGGAGAAAGTTCCAGGTGGGACCCTGGTGGGTGGATAGAAACAATATGGCAGAGTCTATACTAAAAATCAAAAACCAAACTGCCATTGAACCAATTTGACTTCATGTGACCCTATATGACAGAGTAGAGCTCGCCCTGTGGGTTCTTGAGACTGCCACTCCTTAGGGAAGGAGACAACTTTGTCTTTCCCCTGAAGAGTGACTGATACTTTTGATGAGTAACCACTGCCTCACCAGAGTCCACAGAACTGTCATTTCTTGGGGGTGAGACTACACTCAGCATGGAGTGAGGTAAGCCAAATGGAGCGAGGTGGAGGATGTTACCAGAGAGCCAACTGAGTGGGAGGGTAAACTGTAGAATTTAAAATAATAGATAACACTTATATGACATTGATTACACTTCAGATTCTGTTCTATTTTATAGATGTTGACTCACTTCATGCTGCAAAAGCTCTTTGAGTGTCTGCTGCTATTCTCCCTGTTGTAAAGATAAGGTGCCCGAGGTAGGGAGAAGTGAATTTATTTGCTTAGGGGTGGTTACCTAGCTAAATTCACACAGCCTGTAAGTGTAACAATATTTCACTTACATACTTTTACCTATTTTACTATGCATAAAATCAGATTTTGTTTGATGTTTTCTCTCTCTTTCCCCACCCACCCTTTACTTACAGAGCAAGTGACACGTAAAGGAATAAGGCATTGTTTACAAAATTCCATTCTCCATAAACCTTACTGTTAACAGTCAGAAATGTGCGATATTGGCTATTGATCGAGAGACCATGACCTATGTGTTCAACAGACAGAATTTAAGTATTGACTTAGCCTAAAACACATGTAGCTTTAGTGTATGATTTCTGAGGAGGTTATCACAGTAACCAAACATTCATACTTCACCTACCGTCATTCCTCTGATCCCATTTGTAGATGACCTACTCTCCCTCATCAGTTCTGTGGCTGTCAATGCTTAGACAATATCTATTGATACCACTGTCATGAATACATCTCATCCAACAAAGGTTTCCCCACTTACATTATCAGAGAGCAGACAAGGCATTCAGTGTGTGTGTGTGTGTGTGTGTGTGTGTGTGTGTGTGTGCATTTCTTATTGACTCCCAGTGTTATTTAGAGATCATATTGAATGCTTCATACTTTTCTTTGAAAATAACAGAATCCATTCCCTGAAATGGAAACACTGTTGAGGGCAGAGTGTTGGTGAGAAGGAGTTGGAGAAGAATAGAGGTGGTAATGAAGATCTTGCATTTTTCTGTGACACCTCACAAATAGGGGGAAATAGATCAATGTACATATACTTATAGGTCGAGTATTAAGAAAACAGATGGACAGTGGACCCCTACACAAGTGCTCCCCCAGCACAAGAACACTTTGTTCTAACAATTAGGCAGTCTGAGATGCTCGCCTACCTGACATTATCGCTGAAGACAATGGGTGTACAAGAAAATGTGGTGAAGAAAGTGGATGATGCTTGGCTACCAAAAGATATAACACCTGAAGTCACTGAAGACAATGGGTGCACAAGCGGGTGTAGTGAGGAAAGCTGATGGTGCTCAGCTACCAAAAGATATAGCACCTGAAGCCTTAAAGACCTGAAGATAAACAAGCACCATCTAGCTGAGAGACGACAAAACCCACATGGAAGAAGCACACCAGCCTACCCCTACTCGAT
>NW_022107432.1:14603951-14641698 GCF_000313985.2 Echinops telfairi | reverse complement strand
GGTTCGGGGGGAGCGGGGAGGGAGAGGGGAAAATGAGCTGAAACCAGGGGCTCAAGTGGAAAGTGGGTGTCGAAAGAATGATGAAGTCAGCATATGTACTAAAGTGCTGGACACAGATGACATATGTACAGATTGTGATGAGTTGTATGAGCCCCTAATAAAATGATTATTTTTAAAAAAGAAGGTAGGAGACAGGAGTTGAAAAAAGTGAAAGGTCAAAAAAATTGAGAAGAGAAAGTAGGCTATGGGAGGAACATTTCTCTGTTGCTTACTGATATAGTGAGAAGTGGAATGACAACAGAGAGATCTGGCTTCTGGTCCTAACCCTTGTCCTGGGAACTAGCTGACTCCAGACGAATGAAGTAGATGCCTGGGATGACCATAGACATCACCCTAAGCAACATAACTCATCCTATGCCTCCATTTCTTCATCTCTAAAATGACCACAATATTGATATGTGCCTCATAGCATTGGTGTAAGTGGTAACTAATAAATACATGTAAAGACATTGGATAGCATGTGACAAATAACACATAATCAATGCATATCTTCATTTATTATTATTAATTTCCTAAGACCTCATTTTTCCACAGAGAAGAGTGGATTTCTAATTTTAGAAGTTGATGGGTCTTGCACAATTTTCAAAAGAGGGAATATAGGTAGGTACTCATTGAAAATTCTAATGAGCCCCTCTATTTTTTGTTCAAAGCACACAACTCCTTGCTCTTGTTCTGTACAGTAATTCATTAAGAAAAATGTGAGTTCCCCCCGCTTACAGTAATAAAGCCCAAATCATTTATTCAGACATTCAAAAGTTTTAGGGATGCAGAATAAGCTCAACTTTCTAATCCTATTTCCAACTACTTCCTACACACCAGGAGCCATCTTCTCTTTCTATATGAGAGGGCTTCAAAAAGCTTACCTTTTCATTCCGTTTTTCCTACAAACTTTTTGAAGCCTCCTTTTACTGGCCTTGGGGTGTTTGGTCATTTTCATTTCATGTCCACTGTCCCTCCTGTGTTCTCCTTAACTCACCTCAAACAGACATTCTGGCCTTTGTTCAAGGCTCAGTTCAAATGCCAATTCTTTTCAGAAAACATCCTTACTGTTCCAAAGGGAAATGGTAATCATTTTATTTTTAAAACTTCCCATCCTAATTTGTGTTTCTCTTAGGAAATTGTTTGTTTCTTTCATGATAGTCATGTTTGCCTTATAACCCTCTGTGGCTTCCTAAAGGTGGCCACATAGGCTTTCACATGCTTCTCATCAAGAGGAGGACTGTGTGCCCCTTTCTTTGAAACCAGTGGGCACTGTGATTGTTGACCAACAGGACGCGTTGGAGGTAACCTTGTACCAGTTTCTTGTCGGAGTCTTAAGAAATTGGTTGATTCCACTTGCTCTCTCTCCAGAGCATGGCACTGGGAGAAAGCCAACTGGCCTAGTGCTAATCTGCATTGCTATTCTGGAGAGCACATACTGGCTTGCCTTTGGACAATGTTAATGGAGCTTCTCCATTCCACAATTCCTTTCAAGATTCCAGATATGTGCATACCCAGGTCATTTAGTAGCTGAATATGCTAACTGAATGCTACTAAGGAAACTGCCTGGCAAAGACCCACCTACTGAGTATTGCTTGAATCTGTGACTGACAAAATTGGGTGATATAAGAAAGCAGTTGTCAGAGCAATTATGTTTTAAGGAAGTGTAATGCAGCCGTAAATAACCAGAACACATCTTCCCTTCTGTTTTGGGTTATGTAGCCATAAATAACCAGAACACATCTTCCCTGCTGTTGTGGGTTCTCTGATACCAGAAGCTGTTGTATTCACCTTTGTTGCTCCAAAGCAACCGCACTAGTTCCAGGCTCTGGCATGGGTCTAGGTTGTTGGTGGAACTGTCCCCAGATCCTCAAGTTGTTGCTTTCCGTTTTGTTGTCCTCAAGCAGTGTTTTTTAAAGCATGGTTGCTCATCAGAAGCCCAATTTTTAAAGATGATTAAAATCATGGAGTAGGACCGTACATATGTGCCATCTAGTTACAGTTATCCTTCTTTGAAGTGGAAAAATAATGGAATGAAATGGAAAGGCAAGCACTTCTTTAATTTGTGTTTGAGAGATAAGTGAGTAGATGAATGAAAATATTTCAATTTGATCTCATGGAAGTGTGGACTGTTTCTTTTAAATTAATAACTATGGAAGAATCTCATTTTTCTTTGAACTGTGACTTTCTTCATTACAGGAGAAAATAAGAACTAATTTTAAAACTAATACTAATAACTGTACCATGAGGAGCTACTTGTGGACTACCTTTTCTCTGTTTGACCTGATCCTAACTCTAACTGAAGGCTGGGTAAAATATCTGTGACCCTGACCTTGTT
Source organism: Echinops telfairi (assembly GCF_000313985.2). Lineage (NCBI taxonomy): Eukaryota > Metazoa > Chordata > Mammalia > Afrosoricida > Tenrecidae > Echinops > Echinops telfairi. Next base: position 14,639,321 of record NW_022107432.1, on the reverse strand, counting down.
TCCTAGGGGCTCCTCACCTTCATTAGCAAAGTCGAGTCATCTGCATATGGAAGGTTGTTTATAAGGCTTCCTCCAATCCTGATGCCACATTTTCCTTCATATCATCTAGCTTCTCAAATTATGTGTTCAGCATACAGATTGAATAAATATGGTGGTGAAAGGCTGCAACCCGGATGCACACTTTCCTGAATTGAAATCACACAGTATTGCCTTGTTCTGTTTGCACAACTGCCTCTTGATCCATACACAGGTTTTGCATGAGCACAGTGAAGTGTTCTGGAATTCCCTTGTTTTCAAGGCTTTCCATGGTTTACCATGGTGCACACAGTTGATTGTCTTTGCGTAGTCAATAAGACATACTTACACATCTCTCTGTATTTTCTACTTTCATCCAAGATCCATCTGACATCTGCAGTGTTATCCTTTGTTCCATGTCCTCTTCTGGAATCTCTCATGTACCGCTGCAAATGATTTTGTATGATCTTTAGCAAAATTTTACTGATATTGTTCTATAATTTGAGCATTCTGTTTGGCCACCTTTCTTTGGAATGGGTACAGTTAGGAATCTCTTCCTGTCAGTTGATCAAGTAGCTATCCTCCAAATTTGTGAGCATAAACATGTAAGTGCTTCCGGGACTTCATCAGCTTTTTGAAATATTTCAGTTGGTGTTCTATCAATTCCTGCAGCCTTATTTTTGGCTAGGGCTTTCAATGCAGCTTGAATTTCTTCCTTCAGTATCATTGGTTCTTGCTCATATGCTACCAACTGAAATGGTATAAGGACAACTAGTTGAAACACTTGCTGATGAAGATCAAGGCTTATAACCTTAAGTATGGATTACAACTCTATGTAAAGAAGACCCAAATCCCCCAAACTAGACTAGTAGGTAACATTTTGATCCAAGAAAAACAAAAGCTTCATAAATGCATTAATAATGTCACAATAAATGAAGAAAATATTGAAAATGTCAAGGATTTTGTCTTACTTGAATCCATATTAAATGTTCATGGAAACAGCAATCATGACATCCAACTATGGGACACCTTGCAATGGGTGTATCTGCTGCACAGACCTCTTTAAAGCGTTGAAAAGCAAAGATGTTACTTGGAGGACTAAAGTATGCCTGATAGGAACCGTGGTATTTTCCGTTGCTTCATTATGTATGAAAGTTGGACATTGAATAAGAACAAGCAAAGAAGAATCAATGCATCTGAATGATGGTGCTGATGAAGAATATTGTAAGTAGCACAAACTGCCAAAAGAGCAAATACATCTATCTTGGGAGAAGTACAGCCACCATGCTCCTTAGAGACAAGGATGATGAGGCTTTTTCTCTCATACTTAGGATGTGTCAGGAGAGACCAGTCCCTGGAGAAGGGGATCCCTGGAGAAGGGCATCCTGCCTGGTACAGTGGAGGAGCAGTGAAAAAGAGGAAAGCCCTGACACTGTGGGCTCAAACATTTGTGCGGATGGCACAGGACTGGGCAGTGTCCAAGCTCAGTTGTTCCTACAGTTATTGTGAATCTGAACGGACTCCGGGTCGCCTAACGACAACATCTCTATGATTAAGTGCAAGTTTCAGAGTCTCCTATGGCATCCGCTTTGATTCTTTTCTCTCCTGTCCTTTGAGTGACCACTCGCCGGCTTTCTTAATGTCCTTCCACAGCTCATCAAGTCTACCGTGTCCAATGCAGCAAGTCTATTCTTGCGACATTCTTGCAATGGAAGTGGGAGAGATTCAAGTTGTAATTTGGCTCTCATGGACTTGTTTTAATTTTCTCCTATGGCAACCTGAACATACATATGAGTAATTGATTGTCTGTTCCACAATCAAGTCTCAGCTGCTGATATTGAGCTTCTCCATTGTCTCTTCTCACTGAGGTATTCATTTTGATTCTGTGTACTCCATCTGGAGAAGTCCATGTATAGAGCTAGCATCTGTGTTGTTGAAAGAAGATGTTTTATACGAGCAAGCCATTGGTTTTGTAAAACTCTATCATGTATTTTCCAGCTTATTTCCTATCATGAAGACCAGGTTTTCGTTTACTGTTCCTGTCTCTTTGTATTTCAGTTGCCAATAATTGCCAATAATTATCAACAAATCTTGATTACATGTTTGATAAATTCCCAACTGCAGATGTTGGCAGAATCTTCTATTCTTTTGTCATTAGCTTTAGTGGTTGGTGGATAAATTGGAATAATAGTTATATTGATTGTATTTCCATCAATGCAAATAGATATAATTCTATCCAGACAGCATTGTACTTCAAGGTACATCTTGAAATGTCAATTTTGATGATGAATGAAAAGTCATTCCTCTTAATTGTATCATTCCCAGAAGAGGAAATCATAGGATTGTCTAATTCAAAATGGTCAATACCAGTCCATTTCAGCTCACTAATGCCTAGGCTATCAATCTTTTGCCATTCCATTTCTATTTTGATGACTTCAAATTTTCCTATATTCATACTTCATACATTCTAAGTGCTGGTTATTAGTAGATTTTTGAAGCTGCTATTCTCACTTTGAGTAAGGACCCAATGAACAAATGAAGGTTCTGAAGCTTTACTTTCATAGGCTTTACCCCAGTCACATCATTATGGTCAACTTTACTTTGATAAGACAGCTCTTCCTCAGCCATATTTTGAGTGCCTTCTGATCTGAAAGACGGACTCATCGTCTGGCACTATCTCTGACAATATTCTATTTATATTCATTAGAACTTCCGCATCTGAAAATGTCAATACTGTTTTCAGTATTGACTGTTTTATTTTCTCTGAAGTGGACAATTAATTCCTTTAGCCTAGTCTGTTCTTACTCTTGGAGCTCTGCTGAAACCTGTTCATTTTGGGTGACCCTGCTGTCATTTGAAATACCAGTGACATAGTGTCCAGCATCATAGCAACACACAAGCCATCGCAGTACAACAAATTGATAGACAAGCAGTCTGAAGCTAACATATATAATAAGAATAATACTGATTAGAGCACCAAGTGGCTTAAAATTCATAGATCATGGAATTTCCCCATGAACTTTACAAAGCCCCCTCATATAGTCTTTTACTAAACTGTATGATGCAAAATATTGACATTCTAAGAAGGAGACATAATGAAGTATAGGATAGTCAAAGAAATAAATTACAGGTATCATTTAACCAAGGAAAGGGTATGTCAGGCAAAGAAAAAATATATGAAACCATAGACATAGCATACATTTGGGCTGCTTTGTTGAGGGCAGAAAAGAGCCCAGTCTAGAGAGTGTGCCTGCTGAGAAGGGAGAAATAAGGTTGAGCAGGTTACATGGAAGAAAATCATGACCAAGATTTTCTAAGATCCTTCAAGTCTTTGCTGCACATACAGGTTTACTAGTCTACGATTTTGCATAGTTCATAAGTCTTTCCAGCCCTGGATACTTAAGCAAATACAAGACTTTGCAGAGGCAAACGAGCCATGCTTGAGTACAGGTTTTTAATCACTTCTGCTCAAACTCTGATATGACCCTTTGCCCTTGGTGACTTTCATGCAGACACTCTCTTCACCAGAATTGGATTGGAGGGCAGATATCAAAGACATTGGTTAGCAGTTAGCAGTCCAGCTTTGGGTAGGATTTCTAAGTGGGATAAAAGAAATGGCTTTCCTGAGACCTCCAGGACTCTGAACCCTAGGGAGACAATCTAGGCATCCAGGATTCAGAAGGAAAAGAGCATTTATTTGCTGTGAAGTATTTTATATGGTATTGGGGAGGATTTCAAAGTCTGTTCATCTTTAAAAATAGACCCACAGACCCACTTTTCTGCATCTTTAATGATTGACCTTCATATATCAGTTGTCTTGCTAGTAATTCCAGCTCAAATCAGATGCACATCCTCTGAAGTAGCCTTACATATACTTGGGTATGCGTTTGTGTGTCAAACCCATGTCTGCTGAAGACAGAGTAATGAGCAAAACAGATAGGAGCTTTGCCCTCATGGAGGTTACATTTTATTCAGCAGAGGAATAAGACATTTTGTAGCTAATTATTAATTTACAAATTTGATCAGCAATGTAGGTAAGTATGGGGCATTAATGAGGCTTGTTAAGCGGGAGCTAATGCTCACATCACAACTCCTCAAGAATCCAGGTTTATATGAGATAACATGACAATAGATCATTTTTTACCTCAATCTCAAGAAGAAAGGGAATTGTTCACCTTTCCACATGTGATCACAGGTTGAGGATAACTGCATAAGCCACCTGTCCTGCCTCCTGGGATAGGGCAATGCTACCCCCTTCTTTGGTGACCAACCTCTACATTATAGGATATTAATGATCCATTTACCTAAATATCTACACTTAAAGGAGGAAAGAGAACTAATTTGCTTCCAAAGCTGCTAGCAAAAGGGCTAAAAAAGAAATGTCGCTGGGAAAATAAGCTAATTGAAAAAGTCAATTGACAAAAACCTATGGTGCCAACATTTTGGTTAAATGACATGGGCTTGAATCACATCACCATGTTGGTCCTCTGAGGAACATGAGTGGTGACTGGAAAATTACAGGCTTATGGAAAATTTTATTTTTATTAATATTTGATACTCTTGTTTTAAAAGGAGCAATATTTTATATGAAGTAGAGGGTTTTACAACTTCTATCGCTTGTCTATGAAGTGAATATTCTGTTGGCATCAGGAAGTGTGATGAAATGATCATGACGGACTCATTGTTCAGGCAATAGCTCTAGAATGTTAGCTGTGAGCATCATTGCTAAGAACCCATCTTACATAAAATAGCCAGAAAGGGTTTCATTTGTTGCTAAAGGATAATTTTAGCTGACTTAATGGAAGTATTAAATATCATGTAGGAACAATTTATAAAATGTCAATGTCAATCCTCAAAGTAAATATTACAATTGGCTGTAGCCCTGAGGCACGCCTGTTATTACTTGGGTCACATTAACCATATTTAAAAAAGGATAAACAAACAGCAAAAAACTTTTGAGTCTGTCTATATGATCTTCCTTGTCCCTTCTCCTGCTTCCATCTACCCATTTCTATTCTGTTTCCTTATACGCTAGAAAGGGAATCTTCTTCTTTCCCACTGCAGTAACTTCCTGGAGTTGAGGAAGCATACTCATATGGTCACAGACTTAGTGACTTGCTTACTCCCATAGAACTTTATTTTTTCACTGCTCTCAAGGGCAGCTCTGAAGGGGGTGACAAGTCATGCTACTAACCCACAGGTCAGCAGTGTGGGCCTGGCAGCCACTCCATAGGAGAAAGATGAGACTTTGGGCTTCTGTAAAGACATAGCCACAGAATCCCACAGGGGTAGTTTTACTCTGCCCCACAAGGTTGCTATGAATCGAAACCCAGGGCCTGGCAACGAGTGAGCTAGAGAACAACGTCCAAAATCAAGACGTCATAAGGTCAATCTCCCTCTGAAGGCGCTAGAGTAGATTTTATGTCTGGAGCTCTCAGTATCTGGTGGTTACCAGCATTCTTGGGCATGTGTGCAGCCCTTATTCACTGTTAGTATTTTCACATCACCTTTTCCTCTTCGGTGCCTTCTCATCAGGGGTCTGTTTGCTCCTTTTTTCTTAAAAGACTACTTCTGATGGGACTTAGCACCCAATGGTGATAATCAAGAAGGATCTCATTCCAAGATCCTTAATCACATCTGCAAAGACCCTTTTCCCAATAAAGTAACACATACAGGTTCCATTGAGAGGCTTGAGAGGCCAGTTTCTAATCTGCCAGACGTTGGCATTCTTTTGTGTGGATAACTCTTTTGTATTCCCTAAAAGGATGTAAGCTCCTAGATGACAGAGAGTAACACATTTTCCATTTATCATGCTCTGCACAGTGTTAGGTGCCTAATGGTGATGTAATTAGTTCTTTCTAATTTTTAGTAAACATGTAAAATAACATTAGGTAATATGGGGGGAACCCACTAACTTCTTGGGAGCAAAAGCAAAGTCGTGTATGATTGCAAGCTTGAGAGTTGCCAAATATCACTCTGCAGCCCCAGGGACGCCTCCCTCACACGTGCCACCATGATGCCTCTCACTGCCATCCAGTTCGTGTCAACTCACATGGCTCTATAGACAGGGCAGAACAGCTCTTGTGAACTCTCTACAGTAACTCTTTCCATGAGTAGGAAGCCCCATCTTCCTCCTGAAAATGATGCATAGGGATTCTGGAACCACATCACCACAAACAGGTATCTTCTCACTGGTCACCTTGCTTCTCTCCGTTCATCAGCCCCTGCTCCTTCCGCTGGGGCAAACCTCATGTCCTACTTACATGCACATTGTATCTTGTACGTGTCACTAGTATGTTCCCCAATCACTGAAACTGTTATGGCTCGGCTGCTTAGATCTCAATGAGATAATACAATGATTTAATCTTCCATTAAGTCTCATATAATAACTATTAAATCTTATGAATGAGAACCTCCAAAGAACATATGCATTTTAATTGAGACCAACTTGAAATGACAGTGCAGTGAAATGGGGATTCAGAGACTTATGGCAGCGGTGATGACTTAAATGTGTTAAATGAATTTCCTACTATCACATGTGTCATAAGTAACAAAACTTGAGCTTTGATCTGGAGATGACAAGTCCTATCTTTTCCGATTATACTATAGCTACTTTTAACCCGTCTGTGGTGTAGAGGTGCCATTAATCGTGTTGCAAACATCTTCATATTTCCACCTATGGGATAAACTGGCCCTGCTTCCAAAGGTGGGGCCATTTAATTTTCTCCGACTCACATTCATTTCCTCTTTCCTTTAGTAGATTTAAATGTGAACTGGTCGTGGCTCCATCTCTTTCCAATGGCTTCTCCAGGGGATTGTTGGGCCTCCCCTGTCGATGGCAAACACCATTTTCTACACCTTCTTAACCTTGGAACTAGGAGCATAAAAGGGAAACTTTTAGAACATGTTCCCCCTTACAGCCATAGAGTTCTAAGAACGCCCCAACCAAGTTACTTATTACACCCCCAAAAGGAAAGTAGTAGAAAATTCTCTTCTAGACTTATTTTCCATGTGCGGAGTTTAAGCCTGAAGCACTTTTTTTTTAACTGCTGGAAATCGGGGGTTATAATGTAAATGCCGACACAACCTCAGCCACAGAGGTGCTAGCAGGCACTGCTGTCGTAAATAATGTGGCAACTATTTTACACGTCAAGGCAAATGACATGTTCAGCCATCTTTAGGATAGCTGGCCCATGAAGGGCGGGATCAGGTTTCTGTGACAAGTGTAAAAGACCCATGGCTCATGAATGCCAGAAGGCACAAATGAATTACAAGAGCAGAGTGAGAGCCACGTCATCACTGATGCTAGGTTAAAAAAAAATCTGTTTATTTGCAGGTGAGAAGGATGGCAAAGTCTAGCCAGGGCATTTCTGCCAGTTTGGGACCTGACCAACAAGCCTGGAGGGACTAAACGTCAGGCAGTGCTCTCTGTGAACTCCACGGGCACTGCCACTTGCGTCTGGACACGAGTTTTATTCTTGACCTTTCCTTCATCTGTAAGTATGTTTTCGTTGGACAGGAAAGTGATGACTTATCCCCAGAAGGATGAGGGTGTCAATGTGACCCCAGATCGTTCCATGGCCAGGGGGACACTGGGGACGGTGATGGTGCCAGAGCATTCACTAATGTCGTTTGTCTGTTCAGCCTCTCCGTTGATCAACAGGCCCTGTCTTGCCTTTCTGGTGCTAGTCATTTCTTCAGCTGAGAATAACGGCAGTGGTTCAGGTGTCTTCCCCTCAGGCTATTCACCTGTAGGTACAGGAAGTTTGCTTTGACTTCTCTTCTTCCTTAAGTGACTTGTACAAACATGAGAGTATAGTAATGAGTTAGGTCATATGAGTTACAGCACCCCTTCCCATCTACGTGGCTGGTTCTGTGTTCGCTAACAGTACTTAGCACACTCTACTGCCACTGCGCGTGCCTTGAATGCATCCTGAATTTCGACTGTAAGCTTAATGAGAATAGGGATGGTTCTGTTTGAGCCTAGTTTTACACCCCAAGCAAAGTACTTCCTAAAAAAATCCAAACCAAACTCCCTGCCATCAAGTTGATGCCAATGCATAGCTACCCTATAGGACAAGGTAGAACTGCCCCTGTGGATGTCTGAGACTGTAACTATGGAGTAGAAAGGCTTGTCTGTCTACCACGGAGCCTTCTGGTGGCTTCAAACTGCCGACTTTCATCAGTCCAACACACAACCTCAATGAGACCACGACTCCTCAGGGCTTCCTAACTATGTTTAATGAAGTGAAGAAGTGAGTGGTCACATGTATTTATTTCATAAACATATATTGTTGATCCCATGTGCAGGGTTGGATTTAGTCATTTTGATATGATACTCTCTGCTCCAGATGAGGTCCCGTTTTGGTAGAGTTAAATGTAAAAAAATCATCACAATATAGTGACAAAGACTGGATCACAGAGGCGTGGACCAGGTAGAAAGTTGGCAAAAGGGAGGGGTGATAAGTCCAGCATATAGCACTTATTAACTCTATTGTTCTGTAGGTATATATGATCATATTGAACTTACATTGTTTTAGTGGATCCGTTAGTTTCCGTTCATTTATTCAATTCTTCCAAATAATCATCAGTTGTATCTCCTGTATATTATCACTTCAGTAATTACTCAGACAGAATGTTTTATCTAGATAGGTTTGGAATAAAACCTAAATCAAGCCCACTGCCCTTGAATTGATTCTGACTCAGCAACCCTGGGCGGGGTTCTGAGACTAAAGCTTTCTAGGAGCATACAGCCTCCCAAGGAGCTGGCTGTGGTTTGGAACCAACCACCTTGCAGCTAGCCCCTCCACCAAAACTTAGCCCACAGGAGGGTCAAGAAGAGGGTCCAAAAAACATGGCTTAAAGTTAAATGAAAGGTAATTGAATATGAATCTTACAACTTTAAGTAATTCAATCTTGGTGTACTAATACAGAAAAGGGAACATAGTTCATTAACCATATTCTTTAAAGTTTTTAATTGGCGTCTCAACCTAGTTTCCCATACCCCTAATGGAAAGAAGTCAGAAACTGCATTTCGTGTGTGTGTGTGTGTGTGTGTGTGTGTGTGTGTGTGTGTAGAATTGTCAGAAACCTTAGAGAGCAGAAGGGTCCTGTGACCTTAGCAGCAATGCTTTCTTTAGTTTATCACCCGAGGCCACAATTTGGGGCTTCTTCATTCTGGACCATTCTTCTTCAGTAGGCTGAAGCCAACCTGGCTGACCCCTCATGAGAGCCATACACGTTTCAGGGAAAGAAGAAGAGAAAGCCTTTGAATTGAAAATTCACATTTATTATATTTTAAACTTTAACGTGGGTAGGTTCTGTATCCTAATTTTAAGTATTATTTGATGAAATGACTTTCAAGTTGTGGTTTTGACATACAGACTTCCTGAAATGTACTATCCTTGATAACAGAAAACCCAGTGAATTAAATAAGCTTAAACTCATCCTTCTGCTGTCTGAGCTATGTGTAGATACCTTTATAAATACTGTATTTCATTTTTGCTTAATAAAAAATCTGAAAGTGAATCACAGTATTTCAAAGAGGACCTCTTTAAATATTTGCAAGGTAGTATTAAGTAACATATTGGAGTACATGTATTATTGCAGATGTATATATTTTTCATTTCCAGACAAAGCCATGATTATTCAAGAGATTTAAAATAACATGCACTAATTTATTATCACTGGTTATAAAGACTTTCGCAGCATGCACTGAACATCATGTTAGCATTGATGTGTCAATCTTTGAGTTGAAGGATGGCATGTCTAAATCCCAGAACAGCCTTAATTAACAGAAAATAATTAGCATCATTTCCCCAGAAGATAATATGAGAGGTTTTTTTTTTCTTTCTTTCCCCATCCAACAGGATCCATTGATTGATAATTAAGAAGGAGTTCATTGTAATAAAACTCCCAGTATTGCAATTTCTAATTGGCCTTTCAGGACATTTTACAGTTAGTTACTTTGTTCCAGGCATTCTCTGCCTTTTGAAGAGTTTTAATAAGAATCTTTCTTCTCTTAAGCCAAGGCTCTGCAGGTGATGCAGGACGCATAGGTGGTGGCACAGTGGAGCGCTTTACGGTCAGGTGGGCAGAGTGGAGGCTGGAAAGCTTTCATTTCTTTGAAGTTCTTGCGGACACCATGGGTCGCTCCTTCAGGGCTAAACTTTTTCATGGGACCATAGGAGCAGCCCGAGGACCTCTCTCTGCAGGAAGTATTCTGCAGTCTGGAACCTTCTTTTGTAGTGGAAGACCCTTTGAGAGCTGTCTACGAGTGGGTTATTTATTTTATTTTTCCTTTTTTTTAAAACAGAGAAACCTGTCTCTTTCTACATAGTGCGCAAATCCATATTTATCTGTCTCTTAAATACTTCCAGCTTTTCCCGAAACCTAGACACAAGAACGTGTCTCTGTCAGTCTTCCTAAGTTTTTCTTTCTCTGGCCTTCTGTATGGAAGATACATGTGTGCATATTTTATATTCATATTGCAGGAAAAAAATTGGAAAATATACTGATCCACAAAAAGAAAAGAAAAATACATTCTTCCAAATAGACCTTTATAAAATGACTATAATTTGGGAGTTTTTCCTTCATGTGTTTTGTTCTATCTGCTTTTCTACACTCTCCAGTTCATGCTATTTTTTTAAAAGACGCATGAAATTTCAGTTCATTTATCTTTCTTGAAACCAGTAAAGTTATGATGAAGTTTGACTGTTGTGGGACTATTTTTTTCAGGTTTGTTCCTAGACACTCATTTGATTAAGCAAAAGAATCCTACATTTTTATCAAACACAATTTGTATTGTGTGGGTGCACATTTTCATCTCAGATGTGAAAATGAGTGAATGTAAATACAAACTTCTCATTACTCTCATGTGTAATTTGAAAGATAAGCAGATGTGATCAGTAAATTGTGGAAGGAGAGGTCAGATATTAATGTCACAATAGTAGTGGTTAACTGTTGCTACTCGTTTAATTGAGAAAAAAATCTAGGTGATGCACCACTAACATGTACAAGCCATGAATTATTTGATCGAATTTTGAAAAGATAATAGTCCACCCATAGGCAGAAGCTGAAAAGAAAGAAATTTAAGTGTTTGATAGTCTGTTTGAAGTTATAACCATTCATAAAGTTTCCCATAGATTGTATCAGATGTTCAATTTCAAGAGAACAAGAGATTTAAAACCAGGGAGAACATGTATTGAATGGACAAATGTAATACATGTGGTCACTTCCTATATTTGCATAAACATATGTTGTTTTCTTAAAATATTAACAATCTCTTGGAAGTATTAAATGAAAGTAAATGGAAATTTCTATCTAGGACTGCATGGATTATATATAACAGGATCCTGGTGAGCTCACTGAGTAAATGCTCTTGTGCTAAACAGAAAGTCAGTAGTTTGAATCCATGAGCTGTTTTGCAGGAAAAGGACAGTGGGAGCCTGCCTGTGTACACACTGACAGCCTTGGAGACGCCATGGGGGGTCCTGCTGTGCTTTATGGGATTGCTGTGAATTGGAATGCACTTGATTGACTCAGTGGCAACAGGTTTTTTTTAATCTGTTTGTTTTCCAGTGCGGTAGATATTCATCATTTTGATTTTGAAAAACATTTTTTAAAGAAAATATAGTACAAGGAAATCTTGATTTAGAATACATTTTGCAAATAAAATGTGGCCAATTTTAAGAAACTCTCTATTGAATTAAAAATTCAGTGTAAGCACATTAGTCAGCACCTTAGTTCATTGCCCTGAAAACAGCATGTGCAGTATTTCTGTTCTACTTCAGTGTCCTGTTGTATAGTGTCCTGCTGCGTAGTGGGCTCCTAAAAAACTTGCAAGTGGGCATGCAAGGCACAATTGGTCTTTATTTGCTTAGAGCAACATAGGATGCAGGAAAGTCAGGTATAGGGGAAACTTCTCATTATTATCATGTGTGGCTTGTTGGCTCCTCTTTTGCCATGAGACCCAAAGAACTGGGTGGTGCCGGGTTACCATTACTAAATATTTTGATCCAAGATTTTATAAAAGAGTTCCAATCAAAAGGGAGAAAATGAAGAACAAAATTACAAATTTTAATGGACTCTAGACTTTCTGGACTCCTAGAGGATGGATGAACTTCTGAAACTATTGATCTGAGACCATCTTACACCAAAAATGTTTCCCTAAGTCTTATTCAAACTATAAACTAGTTTCACTTAACTAATAAAAATATCTACATTGAACATTATATCTTTTAAGTAATTATGTATATTGGGTTCCGAAGATTAGATAGGAGCCTTAGGGTTCCGTGATAGTATGTTACAGGGAGCAGAACCACTCAGAAAAGGAGAGTGAGAATGGTTGCATAACTCAAAGAATGTAACCAGTGTCACTGAATTATACATATCAAAGTTGTTGGATTTGTGTAGATTGAATTGATATGTGGTGTATGCACACAAGAGTCACTTACATCTCTGGAATTATATTACATGTTTGGTTTTAGGCAGTTTTTATAAAGGAAGCTAGCAGTTTCCTAGGCCCATAAAAATATCACAATAGTGTTTTATTTGACCAACATAGCTTCCTACTGGATATATAAAGCCAATTATCATGATCAATTCTGATTCATGGTGATTCCATGTACATAAAATTAGAAATCTGCTTTATAGTGTTCTCAATAGCTGACATATATATATATATATCCATATGATATATGGTTATCTAATATATAGGCTGATATATATGTAATTGAAATACATCACCAGGTCAGAGCTTCTAATCTTTCAGTTTTTAGCTGAACATGTGAACCATTTGCACCACTCAAGATCACTAAGATGAATCATTTCTAATTAACTATCCCCATGTAACTAAATACATTTACTGGTCATCATTACATATGAGCCAACTGTATTTTAGAGAGGACATCTCTCCCACAAATACCAGATCATCATAGTCATTTCTGTTGAACCACATTCATGTCTTTTTTTTTCCAATCGTTTTATTAGGGGCTCAACCCAAGACTGACACAGAGTTTTGTTGTACCCGCTCCTCAGGGAGCTGCACTGCCGGGAGCTTGCCCCTCCATAAGCTCTAGGAAGCCCTCCCCAACCTCATGGCTCAGGCTGGCGGTGACTCCATATTAGGCAGCGGGAGCGTCAAAGGCTGCAAACCAAGGGCAGTGTATGTGATTTACATCGTGAGCAAAGGCCCTTCCTTAGTACTGCAAAAGAATATCTCTACTCATTCCACCTTAGCAAGAATTCCATGGCATATAACTGCAAAGGAAACGTGTAGCATTTCATTCTGGAAGGCATGAGTCCGGTTAAATGTCTAAGACGATAAGACAAAAGAGGGAATGGGTCATTGGATCAGCCAACTGCTCCAAAGAAATGACGGAAGAGCTTTTTGAAAAAAATCAGGTTCCCTAGAAATAGAGCTCAAGAATGGGTCGGTGTGCATGTGATGACGATATCTCAGAAATCTGAGACTACACCTCAGGGGGTTCTTTTATTATACGTTCTATCATATAATCTATTTAACCTTGTAGCCCCATATAATTATCTTACGTATGAACAAACAACCTGCTATAGGAGTTCCCCAGTCTGCTCTGGCAGGAAGATGCTGAGACAATTGATGATTTCTGGGGAAAAATAAATACTCAAATACTTGAGTCTATGGGATGTTGGCATTTTCCCTTAATTTTTTTCCCTTTTGTTTTGTTTTTTTTTCCTTCATCCTTGATGTCCACTTAAAAGAAAGAACTCAAATGGATTATAATTGTTAGAATTTGTTTTCCCTTCAAAACAAAATAAAGGAACACGACTTGTCCATAAGGCTATCAAAAATCATTTGGAACATTTGGTGCAATCAATCTATTCGAAAGCAATTTTATAGCTATATAATGAGATCTAATTGCTGCTTTATTAGTCTGGCTAATATTAAAAGTGTCAGTAATTGCTTTGCATTTAAGTTGCTTTTCCAATTTAAATTGCATGTCCACTACATTACCATTAGCTTATGTACTTCTTTTATGTAATAGATTTTCTTTTCTAGTCCACATTTATAGAATTTCCTTTTCCCAACTATTTGAAGTAGGAGAAGGGGAGAGCTGAGAATAAAGGACAATGCTATACAGTAAATATTTATCTTTGTGGAGTGTGCAGTACATCTTTCAACATTGTGCACTTGGGTGGAGTACATATAGAATGAGGTTTCTTTATGTGATGTTTTAAATTGTGACAGCCCAAACCACATCATTGCCATTACATCAGAGGTAATTCATGGTAACCCGCTGTGTGTTTCCGAGACTGTAACTGCTTGTGGGAGTAGAAAGCCCAGTTTTTTTCCCATGGAGTTGCTGGTGGTTTCAAGCTGCTGGTGGTTTTGAACCACCAACCATCAGGATTGCAGCCCAACGGTAACCACTGCACCACCAGAACTCCTGTCTAATTGTGATAGTTTGGAATGAGATAATAAGTAATGCAAATGCTATTAGGTAGAAATGCCAGATTCGACATTCATAATTCAATTAATTCAATGATATTAATAGATAAAATGATACTTTATGAGATAATCGTGTGATTGGAGAATGTGAGAGAGGTTTCAAAGAACCCATTTATACAGTTACTGCAAACTGCAGTATGGAAACATATCCCATTTCCTGAGTATGAATCACTAGGCTCATATTCTCTGAGGAAAATATTTCCTAAAAAGAATGCAGACCTAATGATGTGTTATTCCATATCACTTTGAGGTAGATAAAATACAGTCTCGTAGAAGTCAACAGGAAGTTGATGTTAATTTTGAAGAATTTTTTTGTGTGTGTTTTATGGGTAGCTTATGGCATCTGAATTTTCACTTCAGGGACCAAAATAAAAATTAAACTGTATTTCAATTTGATCATTCTGCCTTTTAAATGTATATGATATCTTTTTCATTTTTATCATAATTTTCAAAAGAATGGTAGTCTTGACAAAATAGTTATTCTGTTTGGTACTTAAAACTTTAAAACATATTCTCTTTTGGTTGTAGTTCGTTTTGTCAGTCTACTTATAGTGACAGGAGCGTGCGTTCTGTAGGCAGACAAAGCTAAAATCCAAGCTCACAGTCGTCAGAAGTTTGGGTGAAAGAATAAGTAAGCACTTTTATATAAGACCTACTTTTATTAATAATATTATTATTGGTATCTTGAAACAAAAGTTAATAAAATAAAATAAAATTCAAGTGGATTACTGTTCCATCATTTTAAAATATCTCAACAACATCCTACCAGCAACTGGTATGGTAGTCCTGACAGTCATCACATTTGCCCCAAATATCTTATCTGGAGTTTAGGGAGTCTTTGACTAATATCTATGAATGAATGAATTTTCAAACCTAAGATAAATGTTTACTGAGGGAAAAGTGGCATACTTACTTTCAGATCTCAATAACTTGTTCAAATTAGAAGTTATTTATGATATTTAATCTTTTCTTAGTATCTCTCGCCTAATTTATCACCAAGGATTGTTAGTTTTAGCAGAAAGATTGCTCTCCTGCAGGAGTTATAGGCTCAAATGTAATCTTTGAAAAGAACAGGTAGGAAATACTAAGGAGGACACTGGAAAACAGGCAGCTACACTTTCCAGACCCTTTATAGCACAGGTGGAAGAAACCAAGTGAAATCAATGGATGGCATCCCTGGAACCCCAAGTTTCAGAGGAAAGAAATAAAAATGTATATCAGATATGAATGAGAGGAAAAGGCTGATTGAAAACCGCAAATAAGGAGTGGTAAACTGCTCACCGGTAGTGCGTAGGCATTATTGCAAAGTTGAGTGTCCAAATAGGAAAAAATCAGACCATTGGCCCCACTGACCAAGGACTGAACCAGCAACCGCATCAATCATCAGAACCAGAGATGTGGCCTCCTCTCTCACCTTACACAGCCTCCCAGAGACTGGCGGTACCTCCCATCCTTCAGCACATACACTGACAGAGTTGTGATGCCTTTTCCCTCTTAACTCTCGTATGAGTTCATACCTCTCTCTCACATTTGTTTTATTTTTCACGTGTTCTTTTTTTCTGTTAACACGATGTGAGTGTCCCTCCTCTCTGCCGCTCATGCAGTTAGCATACAAATGGAGTGTGGGCTGTGTTTCTGCTCAGCTGTGTTTTGTTGTGGCAGGCATGTTTTTGTCATTACGATGCTTCTTTTATTTTTCCTTTTTTCCCATCTTAATCCTTCCTTCTCTCACTCATCATTTTCTTTCCTTTTCCCTGTCCCTGTCCCTTTTATTTAGAGCCCATGGAGCAGAAATCCCTCCTTCTACCAGCTGCCCCCATGGTCCACAGCCCCCACATCTACTCTCCCACAGGTCTGTAGAGTGAGCCCTGAAATTCATGCGCTAGGTGTGACACTGTGCCACCAGCTATTTATATATTTATTTATTCCATTTGTCTTTCTCTTACTGTTTCCCCCCTCCCTTTTTCTTCTTGTTTTATTTTTTTCTATCTCTATTAGCAATTGGGAGCCAGTGATCCTACCCTCATGCCCCACACACCTCTCACCCCATCCACTGGGCAAGTGCTGCCAGCAGCTCTAGCACCAATGGGTTGATGGCACATGGTGGCCAACACCTGCCAAGCTTGCGCTCAGCTGCTCTGCAAAATCAAGAATCAGAGACACGCATCCACTTTCCCACCTGATGCCCTATCCCCCGGAGACAAGGGATGGGTCCCCAGTGCTGCAGCCAAATTAGTGCCCGGAGTAACCCACCTTCCCTGTCGTCTTGATATAATAAAACAAAAGAAAACACAGCAACAGGGTAAGGCAAATTTATAACTAATTCATAAATGCAATAACACTACAACATCTTGGAGACAATAGCGAACAAATTTCACACACACAAACATACAAGAGAGTTCAAGTACATGACCAAAATACTGGGCCATAGAAGCTTCATGATGAAGAAATGCTATGAAACTGCTTGATTAGGCATCCAAGAGAATGATATTTAGGTTATCTTCAACAGATTGAGAAAAACTTTGGAAGCTCTGGACAAAAATAAAGAAAAACACAGATAAACTCTGGCAGAATTAAAAAACAACAATAATGACCAAAAAAGAAGAAGAAATTTAAAAATAAATGGAAAAATTTAAAAAGCATACAATACAAAAGCAGTGTGTCTAGAGAAACAAAAGCAGTGGCCTTCATACATGTATAAGAAATAATTTTATATCAAGCAGTAATGTATCAAGAAGGTTTCCTGTCTTCATTCAACTCAAGTCCATGGGCCCAGGGCTCACCAGTGCATCCTTCAGACTCACATAGCTATAGCCTATGATGCAGAAAGGTGAAGTGGGATGCAGGAAGATCACAAGCCTCAGTGGATGTTTATATGTACGCATTTATATTTGCTTCAAATATATCCATGACTCTCGTAGAGCATAAACCAATACTGAACCCACTGCCATTTAGTCATTTCTGATTCATAGCGTCCCCTATACAGAGTTTTCAAAACTGAAAATCTTTAAAGGAACAGACAGCTTCATCCTCTTGAAAATAGAGCACAGGTGGAAATAGTATGAAAACTTTTTAGTTATAATTAAAATATTTAACACCTTGAAGTAATAAGTCACAGGCTCTGGGGACATTGGATCACAGTCTTGGGGGACATTAAGGTCAATTGGCATAACATAGTCTACAGTATTCTACATCCATAGGAGTGTAGTGACTGGGATTCTAAAAGCTTGAGTGGTCATATAAGGTCGCTCCATGTCGTTTAAGGTCTCTCCTTTTGTCCAAAGAAAAGTGAAGAAAATAAAAAACTCAGTGGAATAATTAGTTCAAAGACCAGTCTTGATTATCCTGAACCCAGAAAGATTAGATGGTGCCTGACTACCAATTTAAACCACAGAAATCACAATACTAGATCCTGGAGAAAATAGAGTAGGAGAAAAATGTGTAACAAATCTCAAATTCATAAAAATTATCAGGCATATTGGTCTTATGGAGATTGAATCCCTGAGATGAAGGCCATTAGACCATACTGATGCTATTGTTCATCTTATTAGTCTGTCTGTTCATTAACGTTAAGTCATGAAGGTAAGTTCAGGTCCCCACTTGAAGAATGTGTTAAGGCCATTGCTTTATCCCTGAGAACATGATGCCCTTTTGGTTTTACTTGCTGTGGGGTAAACTCAGAAGGCAAAAGAGAGAGAGGAAGGAAGGAAGGAGGAATGGAATGAGAAGAGCGTGGTTACATAGTGAGGATTGCAATCAAGGTCATGAAACAACGTGTGCATTAATTGTTGAATGGAAAATCAGTTTGATCAGCAGATGGACTTTGGACCTCAACTTAAATAATATCTCAGTCCAAGAATGGTTTGTTCTAATAATGTGGCAATGTATGATACTCACCTTCCGGACATGATCGCTGAAGACAAAATGGGTGTGTAAGCAAATGTGGTGAAGAAAGCTGATGGTTCCCAGTTATTAAAAGATATTTCATCTGGGTTCCTAAAGGCTTGAAGTTAAATTAGTGGCCATCTAGGAGGGCAACAACAAAAACAACTTTTTCCACATGGAAGAAGTACACCAGCCGGTGTGATCATGATTTGTTGACAGGAATAGGTACCCGAAGTTCAAAACCAAGCTATCAGATTGATGTGAAGGAGTGGAGACAAAGTGGAGACCTAAAACCCACCTGTAAGATAATTGGACAGTACCTCACAGAAGGACCGCATGGAAGGAATGATGTATTTGAGGTGTAGTATAGCACTAATGAAACACATAACTATCCTTTAGTTCTTTAATATTTCCTCCCCTTACTATTATGGTCTTGGTTTCATCTCATTAATCTTGTTAGACCTGTGTATGTCCATTTGCATAATTAAGTTTGGCCAGTGCATGGAATCCAAGATACCTAAACTCTTCAGAAATAGTAATGGGAGTAATGAGGCTATGGGGAGAAAGGGCAGTGGGGGTGGGGGGCGGGAGAGAACTGATAGCAATGATAACTATATAATGCCACTCAAGGGAAATGAATAACAGAATTGTAGTTGAACAGATGCATTGGATGTTGTAAAATACTGCAAAAAATACAATAAGTTATGTGTGTGTGTGTATATATATGTATATATATACATATACATATGAAACATATATATAAGGGTTCCTGGAAGGTAGGGTAGGGTAGAAATGGGATTAAGGAGAGCTGATATAAAAGATTTCAGAAGGAAGAAAATATTTTGAGACTGATGGTGGCAGAAATTTTACAATTATGCTTGATCTAATTGAATTATGGATTGCTATTATATCTTTAAGAGCGCCCAATAAAATGATTTAAAAACAACAATTACTACAACAACAAACAACAGTTTATTCTATTTATGTTAACCCAAATCACCACTTAAAAAACTGTTAAAAAAGACAATAGAGAAATGAATTGAATTAAAAGACAATAGAGAAATTAGTTGAATTAAAGACAATAGAGAGATGAATTGAATTGAATTAAAATGAATAAATAAATATGTATCTTCTCTAATTAGAGTGGTTGCTATTAAGCTCTTATCAAATATGGGCAAGATGCTTCCATGATTTCTATGGTTTTAAGAAAACCTAGAAATCAAAACAATTGTGTGAATTATCCTTAGTTTTTAAGATATTGTGAAGAAACAAATAAACATAAAATTAAAAAAATAAAATAAAACTGGTTCCTGGGAGTTATAGATGTGAATTTTTGTGCCTCTGTTGTTTTCTTCACTCAGGGCTAATTATTCCCATCCAGTGACTACATGTGTCTACAGCTTCATCTTTAAGTTCTTTCAAGGATGTGTGCTTTTTTTAGGGAAAAAAATTAACATGGCCAATGAGATCGTTAAGGTTTATTGTGCCAGCCTGGCCGATAAACACTTGAGGGATAAATTGAAGGGCATTGAGATAAATGGGTTGGTGAGCGCCGTCTTTCTAGTTCTCGGGTCTCTTGCTTTCTGACCTTAGTCAATTCCCTGCTTCAGCTGGCAAGGCTCACTTCCTACAAGATATCCCTGAAGAGAAGCCACATGAACCTACCCGGATGCGGCCCTGGGTGGTGGAGCAGCCATGTGGAGCAGCCATGTGGAGACCCCTGCCAGCACTGAGATGCTTACACGCTCACTGAATCAGCTTTCCTCCTGCAGTCGGCGTCATTGCATGTGTTTTGTGGGATGGAGGAGGACTGTGTAGATCGGTGTGGGACATATGGGCTAATGTTGGACTTATGGGCTTGGACAGCACAGGGTTGGGATGCTTTCTTAATGTACACTTACCCTTTATATAAAACTTTCTCTTATATACATATGTGTTTCTGTGGATTTGTTTCCCTAGTTTACCCAGACTAACACAGCCAATAAGACCTGTCCAATGTCTCAGGCACCTCACTCTGTGTGCCACACACACAACTTTATTCCTAGCGTGCTCTGTTACTCCCTTCTTCAGGTGTCATGCGCACACTATTTCAAGAACCCTTCCCAACTTTTTCCCTCTGACCCTCCTTCTTTGCTTTACTAGTTTATATCCCTGCCTCCTTCCACTTTATACCAACTTCCTTGGAGAGCCTTTTCTCTGATCCTCACATAGAACAGGCTTAGGTTTTATACAACCAATGAAGCAAAATTACTGGGGGAAGGGACAGCATGCATTGTATTTATTTATTTATAGTGTTCAAGAAGATTGTTTAGATTACCACTTGTCTTGAATACTAAATTATGAACTCCCACAGGCAGATTATAAACTCTGAAAACCTTTCCTGTTTTGATCACTATTTTATCCCTAGGATTTTTCAATGACTTAGCTGTACATATCTATTAAATACATATTTACTATACAGATAAAATAGATGAATAAAGCTATGTTAGGAAGAGTCAAAATGCATCAATGGCTCATTTCCCAATTACAGTTGCTTAATTGTGTATTTTTTAGCAAGTTACTGCATGCCTCTGGGATTCATGTTTTGGTTTGTGAAAGATGAACAGACTAGATAAAAGCTCTATTCCCAGCATTCCACGAGCCTGTGGTTACTTCTGCTGAAAATTCTCCCCGAAGTGTGGGTCTCAAATATATATTGGTCGAGCTCACGTGCTATGAAAAATGGTCTGATTCAAGACTATTTTGCATCATTTACTAGTCATTTTCCACACATTATTTATTATGACTTGAATGGGGCAGAAATACGCAAGCATGTGTGTTTATGTGTTATGTTCTCAAAGCCCCGCACCGAGCCTGGCAATTTTGGGTTCTCACTGATATTTGCTCAATGAATTAAGACAGGGACTCCATGTATGTGTGGAAATGGAGACCTTTAAAATTTTAACGCCAAAGTATACTCAAATTTTATCATCTCTGTTCTCTCTTACGGCAAACAGTGGTGACTGAAACCAATATAAGAGTTTAGAAGATCAATATTTTTCATTTTTTTCTTATTCTGGTTTCTAACTGCTTTTATCATTGAAAAGACCACAGGTAAAGAAAAAAAAACACACACACACAACAAAACAAAACAGAGAAACAAGAAAGGTTAGAACTTAAAGCCAGACATCCAAGGTAATTAGATTCATTCCATCTGAACTCCATCATCGGCCAGGTCCTGGGAGTCAGTCAACAGGGAGACTCCAGAAAGAAAACAGAGATTTTCAAAAGTTAGTTGATTTCATGCAGCATTTTTGAAAGCAAGCACTTTGGGGCATTTTTGTCTCTTTTTTCCCTGCCTGGTTTGGTCCTGAATCTCCATCCAACATGCTGTGATGCTGGTAATTTGTTAAATATCGTGCATATCCTCAACTCTGAGTGGAGCTTTATATCTTGCACATGTTGGGTAGTAATTGGGGATTTGTATTTTCCACGGGGAAATTTAACTGAGTAGCAAGGTTTGTTCCTCTTTTATGAAAGGATTGCTATTTCTTTTCTTTCATCCCCCCCACCCCTTTCTTCCCTGCATGGACTGCTGTGATCTCAGACTAGGTTTTTAAAGGAATAACCTGCCCCAGCCCAGGAAAGTGGTTATGATTTTAATGCTGATTATTTATTGCCTTGACTGAGAGATGCCTGGGCCCCATTCTGTAGTCAGAAGGGAGCCATCAAGACAGAGGTGTCAGCACAGGTGGCTTATAATTAAGCATAGATGAAAAGAAATTGGCTTGACTCTTTTGTAATGCTTAGTCCAGAAAAAGAAAAACAAAAAAACAAAATTTGCTTAATAGTCACATTTCTTATTAGAATTTAAGCTCCTTAAGAGCCAGGGTTATTAAGAATGCTATCTGTGTCCAGAGAATCAGGCTTGCTTGGGAGGCCCTAAGTGGATTTTGTGTTGGGCTGCTAACCACAAGTGTGGCAGTTCAAACTCACCTAGAAGCTTTGCAGAAGATAAAACTTGTGATCTACTTCTGACAAAATCAGCCATTGAAAACTCTCTGGGGAACAATTCTACTCTGACACACACCGGTAGTCCTGAGTAAGAGTTATTGACAACTAATCTTGGCTATCTTGGTTAAAAGTATGGAGACCCAGGTTCAGCACACATTTGCTAATCAAAATGTTGGTGGCTTGAAGCCATCAGCCACTTTTCAGGAGAGAGATATGGTAGTTTGTTTCCATGAAGACTACAGCCTAGGCAGTTGGTGGGGCAGTTCTACCCTGTCCTACAGAGTTGACCAGGGGTCTGAATTAACTGGAAGGCATTAGTTTTTGTTTTTTCTAAAGGGCAGCAGTTCTCAACCTGTGCGTCGTGACCCCTTTGGGGGTTGAATGACCCTTTCACAGAAGTCTCCTGATTCATAACAGTAGCAAAATTACAGTTATGAAGTAGCAATGAAAATAATTTTATTGTTGGGGATCACTATGACATGAGGAACTGTATTAAAGGGTCACAGCATTAGGAAGGCTGAGAACCACTGCTACAGGGAGGTCAATGGGTGGCACTCCTTCCCATACTTTTAAGCCCGCAAAGCAAAGCGAGAGGCCAGGGCTCATGTGCATGTGTTCATTTGAAAATGCATAACAGAGAAGAGAAATGAAAGACAAAGGGAGAGTGGAATATGGGTAAGAAGGAAACTCAATATAAGGGTGCATTATCATGTTTAAGACTGGCCTATACATCTGGTACTCACTGCCATTGGGACTTTTCTAAAGAGTAGTTTAGACTGCTTTTTATATTTATCAACCAAGGTTGGGAAGGAAGAAGCATTTAGCCACTGTCCTTCTCTGGTGACTAAGACTTGCCTCCACGTATGTTAAGTAACTTCTCATTCAGAGTTGCATGTGCAGATGACAAGTAGGCTCCCATAGGCATCCACACCATGGTGTTCCTAAGCACTGGGTCTGAGTAAGAAACACAAAGTTCTTTCTAGATAACAGTAATTGTTGGCATGCGAGGGAAGTTGTTCTCAACCTTCCTAATGCTGTGGCCCTTTAATACAGTTCCTCATGTTGTAGTGACCCCAACCATAACATTATTTTCATTGCTACTTCATAACTGTCATTTTGCTACTGTTATGAATCGGACAACCCCTGTGAAAGGGTCACTCGACCCGAAAAGGGGTCACAACCCATAGATTGAAAACCACTGTGCAAGGGTAGCACAGATTGTTAGGAATTGAAAATAGCACCTGAAAAGTGTAGACATTTGCACATCACTGCTCACTAGTTTTGATTGGATGCACTGGTGAGCCTGAAAGAAGGTAAGGCAGTACACAGCATATTCTGGGTGACAAGAGGGATTCCTGTCATTTCCCAATTGGTGTATCGGCACAGAGGCTAGACGCTATATGGCCCTTTCTCACAGCAAGGTGGTACACAATAGGTTGATCTCCATCCCTTCAACAAGAGTAAGCAGTAAACAGTCATTCAATCCAATAGGCCAATCTGTGAAGACGGTCTTGTTAGCCAGCCAGGGTACTAGAATTTCTTTCCATGGCCCCCAAATAGAAAGGAAGTGCTCAGTGGTACTCTGTTTAAAGATTAATCAGATTCCCCAGGGCAAAAGAGAACTCAGATTTTCAGTGTTTGCCAATTTCTGTGGTGTAAATATTCTCTTTATGGCCAGTTTCAAGCTCCCAACATGTCAACCAGTGAATAGATGAGAAGAGAGGTGCACAAGCTTCTCTTGATAACTGGTGCCGGTCAACCTCAGCCACCATGGTGATGCCAAAGTTGCACAGGAAAGTAGAGCAGAAGGCCTTATAGCAAAGTTGTTAAGAGCAGAATATTTAATATATGAATGTGATGGTTGATATAGTTAAAGTTTATTGTACCAACCTGGCCGATAAACACAAGTGGGGTTAATTGAAGGATTGATTAATTGAAGGAGAGATAAATTGAAGGAGAGATA
This sequence comes from Echinops telfairi, assembly GCF_000313985.2. Classification (NCBI taxonomy): domain Eukaryota; kingdom Metazoa; phylum Chordata; class Mammalia; order Afrosoricida; family Tenrecidae; genus Echinops; species Echinops telfairi. The sequence goes on along the minus strand of NW_022107432.1, from coordinate 14,614,977 downwards.
AATTGCTCAGTGAGCCTCGCCTTTCTAGTTTTCGGGTCTCTTGCTTTCTGATGGTCAGAACAAGGTGCAGCTGCCTTAGCTAGTGCCCTCTTCAGGTGGCAAGGCTCACTTCCTGCAAGACATCCCTGAAGAAAAGCCACACGGACCTACCCCGAAGCAGCGCTGGGTGCTGAAGCAGCCGTGTGGAGACCTCTGCCAGCACTGAGATGCTTACACACTCACTGAATCAGCTTTCCTCCTGCAGTTGGCATCATTGCATGTATTTTGTGGGATGGAGGAGGGCTTTGTGGATTGGTGTCAGACTTATGGGTTAATATGGGCTAGGGCAGCACTGGGTTGGGCTGTTTCCTTGATGTGTAATTACCTTTTATATAAAACTCTCCCTTATACATATGCATTTTGTGGATTTGTTTCTCTAATGTACCCAGACTGACACAGATGTCTAAATTCTTTCTCAATTACATGGTCAAGTTTGACAAATTTCCTATCCTATTTATGCTGTAAGTTTTATCCCAAACTGGGCATAGTAATCATACTCATTGAAAAGGTTTGTTGTAAAAGTTCAAGGTTGAGATTATTTACCCAAAGCATGTATCTATGTATCATGGGGCCTAGCACAGGGTGGGTGTGGGGTGACGGAAGCCACTGCTAGGGTATGTATGAGTTGAGAAGGAAGGAAGGAAGTGTAAAGTAAACTTTGTACAGATTAAAACAAAATGAAACAGGTAGGAATATTGCAACCCTGTTCTTCCTATTCCACCTACATTGGGCATAACAAAAAATCAAATATCCCTCCTAGAAAATTATTCTTAGAAAAAATGGTAAGAAAAATAGAAAAGTCTTTTACTTGCTTACTGGAGTATTAGTAATAGTATAGCTTTCTATGCCCCATCTTCTGGTGACTTGGATATCATATTATTATAGGAAAATTATGTGAGGTTTTATGGATATGTGTCAACTAAGTAGAAAAAAGAAAACAAAAAAGTCAGCATATTTAAGAATTGAGATATTTAGTAGTAACAATTACATTTAATCAGTGTGCTTGTTATTTTTAACATATATATCAGTACATTTATAAGAGCTTTTAATACAACTACTATTCATCAACAATATGCATTTGAAAATTGGACATTGAATAAGGAATACTAAAGTCAAATCAATGTATTTGGACCATGGTGTTGGTGTAGAATATTGAAAGTACTATGCGCTACTAAAAGAACAACCAGCTCTGTCTTGAAATATGTACAGCCAGGGTGCCCTTTAAAGGCAAGGATGTCAAGGCTTTGTCTCACATGTTTTGGACTTGTTCCCAGGAGAGATCAGTTCCTAGAGAAATACATCATGCTTGCTGAAATGGAGGGTATAGAAACAGAAGAAGGCCCTCAATGAGATGGATTGACACAGTGGCTGTAAGAATCAGCTCAAACATATGAACAAATGGGAAGATGGTGTAGTATCAAGCTGTATTTCTTCCACCCATAGAGTGTCTGTGAGTTGGCACCAACTTGATAGCACTTAACAACAGAACAATATACCTTTTTACTAAGAAGTTTTGACCTGTCAGCTGTTTCAGTTTATACACTCGGATAAATATAATGATTTTTTTTCAAGAGTAATTCAGAATGGACTCACTGTATATTAGTTCCTGGGTTAGAATAAATGGATGAAGCCTTACTATATAGTATGTTAAAGAAAGAGATAGAACATAAAATTTGTAGCTTTCTAAATGAAAAATATTTTCACCAAAATGACTTTCTTTCTCTAACTTGTATTCTAAGCAATACAAGCTTGAAACTTAATTTAACCTTTTGCTTATCTTTCTCCTTCTAAAGCTACTTCCTACACTCAATCATGATGGCCTTAAATTTTTTTTTTTTGCCTCACAGTATCAGTGAGCATTAAACAATAAACAAGGACATAAATACAATGCTTTAGAACAGGCCATGCTACATGATAAATTGCTTCTGTGTGAGTATGTGTCTATTTTTCTTTCTATTTATGCATTTATCTATGTAACAATGTGTGTATCTATGTGTCTATCATCTGCCTATTTGTTTATCTATCATCTCTTCAGCTATACATCTATCACCTATTTACCTATATATCTATCATCTACCTACATATCAACATATTTACCTAGCTCTATTATTACACTAGACACCGTTAATACCTTTTCCATTTAGCTCTGTATGTGTGCTATCACTGAGCTAGAACCTGCCCCCCTTATTTTTCAGTCTGGTCTCTTATTTTACATCATCTGGAAAAATACTGTTGAGCATGCCTACTTTTGAGGCAGCCTGAAGAATTTAGTGATTAATCTTAAATGCTCAGAAATTCTTGAATGGAATGAAAATGATTTAGGAAGGCATAATGTGCAAATCCAAATCTATATGCCTACAAAGAGATTGGAGAATTCCACAGTGTTTTATTAGAATTGTAGGAATTTAGATATTAAAAACAAGCATGTTGCTTTTGTGAAGGGAGAAGAGTCATTTCTATTCTTTGGTGCATGGGGACCAGATATTGGTAGCAGGCATTTGACATTTGGTTAGTCCCAGTTTCTACTCCAGAGTAAAACCATATTGAGTAAGATGACCCTCTTACCTTAAAGGTTATTTTTGTCTAACAGATTGCAGATTTTTAACCTGGGGTCACAGTATGAGCTGGAAGAAGGATTCTAAAACCCGTGCCCAACAACACAATCAGCTCCATTATGTGACTTGTTCTGCGTTACATCCACGCTTTATTGAGTCCTGCTCTGACACATTTGTTCTAAAGGGATTTGTGTGTTTGCTTGCTTTTTATCCCCTCAGAGGAGATGTAACTTTCTGAGAAATATCAGTTTTTACTCACTGTACTCTCTAAAACAAGATTAAATCTGCAGCGGTCTATGCCACGGCATCACCAAGGTATCACCTTTGAATTGTGAAGACCCACTATAGTATAGAATATTTAAAAATATTCAGAGCCTTTATACCCATTGCTTCCCTGGGAAAGGAGCAAGATAACATAATATAGGTGAGTTGGGAGAAAGGGTAAATTGGTTTTATGGGCAAAAAGTATTTTTTATGACTCTGTGCAAGTGCCTAAAGCATTATACTGAGTTACTTATTTGTGTGCCTGTTTTGTCTAACAGAATTCATCTTTTAAAATTCATGTTTGTATCCTGGACACTCAGCTGGCACATAGTGGGTGCTCTACAAGTGCATGACTGAATGAAATAGATTTAAATGACTTAGTTTTCTCCTTTTAACTCCTGGGAGTACAGCAGCAGAGGTATTCATTGAGGACACCCATTCCCATTTAATATCCTCTATTCCATTGAGCTATAACAGGAGTACATTCACTTAAAGTAAAGCTCAATTTTATAGGCACTGACAGGTGATTCCCAAATCCTTGGGCATATAAAGATGTGCAGAAGTTGAAGCCCACGATACTGTAAGGATGGTGTCTGATGCCTCCCAGATACTGCCCTGCATGAATGCAGGATCAAAAGGAAGCAATATTGCCACTAGGCAAAGCTACTTTGTATATAAGTGCTGGCCTGCAGCCACTTGTGTGCCAACATTTTACTTGAGAAGTCAATCATAAGTTACTCATTCACTGAACAAACACATTGAATACTGGGTACTGTGTTAGATAGTGGAGAAGACATAAGGAAAACAAAGATGTGTTCTCTGTTCTCAAGAGGCCCACAAAATATCAATTATTTGGTCTCAATAATGAAATACAAGTCAATATTTTATTAACCTAAGTTGGACATTGAAGGCATATAATATGCAATAGATTACACTTTAAGAGTCAAATGATGACCTATTCCCACAGAATTCCAGCCTTGGAAACCATGTAGAGCAGTCCTGAGTTCTCATCTAGGGTCACTGCTCTGTTACACAGGGTCACTATGAGGCAGCATCGACTCAGTGGCTTACTTAGGACTGTTGTGAAAATCAGGAAGTTATGGCATCTTCCTTCAAGGACTCACACAGTGTAGCGATGTCATCAAGTGCATGCCTATGATACACATATGTGAAAAGTAGGTGTCAAAAGAAGTGGGTATTGTCATTGTGTTTTTCCAAATACAATGTGCTAGTACTTTAATGGACTCAAAGTGATTTCTACATAATGGAAGTATTTGATTTTGTTCAAAAGAAGCTTCATGTGGAGAGAACATGTTCTGACTCCATTACTGTTTCTTGTTTGATAAACTTCATCCCTCTGAGCCTCAGCTTTTCCTCTGAGTTAGAGTAGCTCAAAGACCATGAGCAACTTTAAGGATATGCCATCATTAGATGTGCCGGAATACCATATACAATAAATATAACACCATGAAAAAAATGTAACCATATCCTGGAGTGAGACTCAGATTTTAGAGTAAAGCCAGAATCTCAGAAACTCAGTAAACACTCATGATTTGAGACAGGTTAAACTGTAAATCTAAAAGAACTTGCTAATTCAAGTATAGTACGCTACAGTTTCCTGATGAGATGTTATTCAGGGAAAAAACAGGCGATATTGAAAGTATCAGGCTTTGGACATTTTTGTTAGGTGTGAATCTGTAGTTAGGAATTTTCATTTTGGAGTTGTCAAACGCATCAGGACAAATATGTCACGCAATTGTGTGGCAAATCATATTTTCATACACACACCCTCTTCTCTGTTACACATATCTATGACTTGATGCCTGCCATTAACGTGTCAGTAACTGATCAACTAAGAAAAGAAGGTCATAGTGGGAAGCTAAGAGCCTTTTTCTTTCTTAGGGCATTGTTTTTTTACACTGTTTGCTCTTCTGCTTTCCATGTAGTTTTAAAAAAATTATAATTCCCTCTTGCAAGTTTGACAGTGATTAATGTATATATGAAAAAGAGAGATATGACTTATACGCTGTCACAAAATAACCAGCAACAAGGACAGAGTCAACAGAGCAATCCCTCCAACAGCATAAGAAAAGAAATAATATAAATCAGGATCGAGTTTAACAAGTGTAAAGACAAGAGAACTATGTAAAAAATCAAGGCATTAAAGAGTTGGTTCTTTGAAAGGATCAACAGAATTGACAGACTGATGGCAAACCTAAGCTGAGAAAGGAAGGAGCAAATATCAATAGCCAGGATGAAGGATGAAACTGGGGAAATAACAATGGGCCCAATGAGAATAAAAGGATAATCACAAAGTACTATGAAAGTCTGTATTCTAATGACTTCAACAATGTGAAAGACATGGACAAATACTTGTAAAGACAATCTCTCCCTAGATTATCACAAATAGATGTCAAGAACCTCAACAGGCCCATAGCAAAAGAAGAAAGTGATTTGGTTACCAAGAAACTACTTACGAAAAAAGCTCCCCAACCAGATGGCTTCACAGGAAAATTCTATCAAGCATCCAGGGAAGAACTGACACCGATCCTCCACGAACATAGAAAATGATGGCAAATTCCCTAATTCATTCTACAAAGCCAGCATAACTTTGATATCCAAACAGGGCAAGGATCCCACAAGAATAGAGAATTACAGACCAATATATCTAGTGAACATAGATGCAAAAATCCTTAACAAAATATTGGCCAATAGAACACAAAAGTATATAAAACATATCCATCATGATCAGATGGGATTCATTCCAGGGATGCAGGATGGTTCAACATCCAAAAGCCCATCAACATTATTCACCACATTGGTAAAGAAAAAGGATAAGAATCACATGATAATATTGATAGACACAGAAAAAGCATTTGACATCCTCCAATACCCATTCTTAATTAAGACACTTCAGATGGTAAGAATGGAAGGCAAAATCCTCAAGTCAATACAAGCTATTTACGGAAAGCCAACAGCCAACACCATAGTCAATGGAGAAAAGACAAATATGATCCCGCTGAACAAGGAGACCCAGACAAGGATGTCCCTTGTCCCCAGTTCTATTTAACATCGTAATGGAGGTCCTAGCTAACAACATGAAGCATCAGAAGGACATTAAAGGTATCTGTTGGGGAGAGGAGAAGGTGACACTATTGCTATTTGCAGACAACACGATTCTATACATTGAAAACCCCCAAAGCTCCACAACAGGAGCACTCACAGTGATAGAGGAATATGGCAGAGTGACAGGATACAAGGATCAACACACAGGATTCTTTTGGTTTGCTATATACCAGGGACAAGACCAGAGATCAAGAAGGCAGTACTCTTCACAATAGCCAAGAACCAATATAAATATTTAGGGATATATCTAACCAAAAAACCAAAAGACTTATACAAGGAAAACAACAGAATCCTCCTACAGGAAACCAAAAGCGACCTTCACAGATGGAAAAATATCACATACTTGAGAATTAGAAGACTTACTATAGTAGAGATGTCAATCTTACCCAAGGCACTGTATAAGTTTAACACTATCCCGATTCAAATACCAACAACCTTCTTCAATGAGTTGAAAAATTGACGACCAATTTCATATGGAAAGGGAAGAAGCCCACAATTAGTAGAGAATTCCTCAAGAAGAAGGACAAAGTTAGAGGGCTTGCCTTACCTGACTTTAACACCTACAACACAGCCACAATGGTCAAAAGAGTGTGGTAATGGAGTAATGACAGATACTCAGACCAATGGATAATATAAGTAAACCCAGAAATAAAAGCATCGGCATATAGACAACTGATCTTCTACAAGGGCCCAAAAAGTATCAAGTGGGAAGCGGATGCCATCTTTATCAAGTGGTGCTGGAAACAATGGATCTCACCCTGTATAAAAATGGAAAAAGACCTTTGCCTCACCCCATGCACAAGAACAAACAAGGTGGATCACAGACCTAGAAGTAAAACCCCAAACTACCAGGACCATCAACGAAGGAATCAGGACAACTCTAAGAACCTAACTGCAGCGAATACATAGGCTAACTATAATAGGAAAGGGTACACACATAGATGAAGATGAAATAGACAAATAGGATATATTAAGGATAAAACACCTGTGTGTATCGAAAGATTTCACCAAGAGGATAACAAGAGAACCCAGAACTGGGAGAGGATTTTTCAGCTATGACACCACAGACAAAGGGCATATTACTAAAATGTACAATACCCTCCTAGCCTGCAAAAAGAAGAAAACTGTTAACCCCCTGAGGAAGTGGGCAAAAGACCTGAACAGAAATTTCACTAGGGAGGAGACACCAATGGCCAATAAACATATGAGAATATGCTCCCGATCATTAGCCATCGGAGAAATGGAAATTAAAACAACTATGAGACACCACCTAACAACCTTAAGGAAAGCCCAAATCAGAAACTCAGAGAGCAGCAAATGTTGGAGGGGATGTGGCAAGGTAGGAACTCTCCTCCAGTGTGGGTGGTTGTGTAGATACATACAGCCACTGTGGAAAGCCACTGTGGTAAAGCAAATGGAAATTGAGTTACCTTATGATATAGCACTCCTTCTACTGGGTATATACCCAGAAGAGGTAAGAAATAGACCATGACAAGTTGTCTGTGCTCCAATGTTTATTGAGGTACAATTCACAATTGCAAACAATTGGAAACAACCTAAATTTTCATCGATAGATGAGTGGATTAGAAATCTCTTGCACATACACACAATGGAGTACTATGCATCACTAAATAGTACTAATGATCCCATGAAACCCATCTTCTTCTGTGAAGAGTTGAAGGAAATTATGCTAAGCAAAGTTAGCCAATCACAAAATGACAAATACAACAATAGTCCACTGAGATAAGTATAATCACCACAGTAGATGTAGAAGAAAGGCCACTTACCTCATACTTTATGGGTTGAGGTACAGGCAATTGGGTTGGGGACAGATAAAACCCAAGGGTGTACATGTCATTCCAACACAAAGAAGGGGGAGGCGGGGGAGGAAAAGGTGGGGGGGGGGGAGGATATGATGGCACTGGGGGAGCAGGGCACTAATCCACCCAGCGGGTATGGTTTAGGTCTTCACAGAAATGGGAGTGGGAGTGCAGACCCCACCACAGTGCACCAAACCAAGAAGGAAACATAATCACCCGGAGCAGCTCATGAACGGTGCGATCCACAGGGCCACCCCACCCAGAGCCAACCTGACCTCCTCCCTAGAAGTATGTGCTACCAAGGACACCGCTAAACCTACAGATTGGGGAGAGGGGCCAGCTTGCCGTGTCCACACAAAAGCAAACCAAGAAGGAAGAAGGGAGAATGAGGGCCTAGAGCCCATACTGGCACACCAAGCCCTGAGGACAACCCTGAATGGAGCTGCTAAGGCACAGAGAGGACTGTAGGGCTGAAAGCAGCTTGAGACATGACTGATGTCCTCTCGCTGGAGTATATCATGACAGAGGACAATACTGGGGACATACGACAGGGAGTAAGACTGGTCTGACATTCACCTACCCCCATCCCCTCACAGTTGGGTGAAGCAAGAAGGGTATTAACATAACAGATTGGCAATGGGAGCAAAGCAAAGCCACAAAGCTCCTGAGGAGGCCCCCAAATAGACTTCAGGCTGGGAGGGGCAGTTCCGGAATCCCCCAGAACTGGCAAGGAGATAGTCAGAAAGGTTAGCAGACAGATCTGGAATTATACATACTTTTTCCGTTTTTTTGCTAGGTTTCCTTTTCCTTTCCTTTTATTCAATCTTTTGTTTTATTTTAGTTTTGTCTCCATTATTGTTGTTTTGCCTACTAATATAAAATAGGTATGGAAAGCAAGCCTGAGGAGAAAGAAATGGGACCAATGGTTCCCGAGAGACTTGGGAGGAGGAGAAGGCGGGGGAAAGGAGCAAACAATGCCATTGGCAGGGGAGCAGGTAGGGAATTAAAATCAACAACCAGGAGGACATAAGAGATCCTGGTGGTGTTGGAGCAGCAGCAGTCTAGCTGAGAGGAATTACTAAGAGGCAGAAGAAGGGTGAGCATGATGGTGGGGCAGGAAGAAAGTAACAGGAAGCAGAGGAAAGATCTCGGAAGCAAAGCTATGGATAGAGGCATAAATATAGGTGTTCACTTATGTAAATATATTAATTCATAAATATAGAGGTATTGTCCTATGTACATATATTTTTATGGCAATACATTGAAGAAGTGGATAGACTTTGGGTCACTGACTAAGCCCTCCCTCTACACAAGAACAGTTTTTCTAACAACCTGGCATTCTGTGATGCTCACCCTCCCAACATGATCAATGAAGACAAAATGGTGCATAAGCAAATGTGGTGAAGAAAGCTAATGGTGTCAAGCTAACAAAAGATATAGCATCTGGGGTCTAAAAAGCTTGAAGTCAAATAAGCAGCCATCTAGCAGAGAAGCATCTAGCCCAAATGGAAGAAGCACACCAGCCTGTGTGATCATCAGGTGTCAATGGAATCAGGTAACAGGCATCAGAATACCCAAAACAACAACAAAAATACATACTGCTGAGAATAAGGGGAGCTGAGCAGAGACCCCAAACCTATCTGTAGACAATAGGACATCCCCTCACAGAAGGGTCACAAGGAAGAGATGAGTCAACCAGAGTGCAGTTTAGCACCAATGAAACACACAACATTCCTCTGGTTCTTTGAGGCTTCCTCATCCTCCATTATCATGACCCCAGTCCTGCCTTTCATTTCTGGCTACAATGACGGAGCATGTACACTGGTGCAGATAAGAGCTCAGGACACACAGAATGCAGGTCAAATAAACCCCTCAGGGACAGAAATAGGACTAGTGATACCAGGAGGGTGGGGGGGAAGGTGGTGGTGGGGGGAGCAGAAGAAAGGGCAACCGATTGCAATGATCTATGCATAACCACCGCCCCCACCCCCAAACCAAGGGGATGAACAGAAACATCAGTGTAAGATATGAAAATAAAAATAATTTATAGTTTATTGAGGGAAGAGGTCACAAGGGTGGGAGCGAGGACAGAGAGGGTAAAAAAGAGGAGCTGATACCAAGGGCTCAAATAGACAGTCAATGTTAGAAGATGGTGATGGCAACAAATGCACAAATATGCTTGATGCAATTGATGTATGGCTTGTTATAAAAGCTGTAGGAGCCATCAATAAAATGAACTTTAAAAAAATGCCCCCTTGCTTAGAGCACCAAGGATTTGGCAGATTATTTAGTACAAAGGAAGCTGAAGTGTTCTAGCCCCGTACACCCCAAAGAAAAATTACCTCAAACTGCATTATTTTAATCTCTGAATTATCAATGGTGGTTTCTGCAATCACTCCATATTATTCTCTACCCTTTCCCCAGAAAGAAGTGGGGTGGGGGTGGGGGCTGGATGTCACAGATGATGTTTATTTCAGTAACTCACTGCCGTTGATTCAATTCCAAAATAGCTGCCACACTTACCTGACCTAGCATTAGTAAGATTGCGTCTCAGATTGGATTCTCTAGAGAAGCAAAACCCATTAAGCTTGTTGTTGCTAGGTGCCACCAAGTAGTTCTAACTAAGAGTGACCCTATGCACAATAGAATGAAATCTTGCCTGGTGCTGTGCCATTCTCACAATTGTTCCTGTGCCTGAGCTCATTATGCCAGCCACTCTGTCAATCCACCTCCTCAAGGGCCTTCCTCTTTTTGGCTGCCTCTCCACTTTATTGAGCACAATGTTCTTCTCCAGGGACCAGTGTCTCATGATAATATGTCCAAATAATATGTAAGCTGAAAGCTGGCCATCCTTGCCTTAAAGGAGCACCCTGGCCATACGTCTTCCAATACAAATCTGTTTATCCTTTTAGCACTCCACGCTATTTTCATATTCTTCACCAGCACCACAATTCAAATCCACCGATTTGCCTCTAGTCTTTCTTTTTAAATGTCGAACATTCGCATACATATGAGGCAACTGACAATACCATGGCTTGTATATAGAAAGAGATTTTTTAGCAAGATATGACTTATACAGTTGTAAACATAGCTAAATCTAATCCAGTTCAAACCAAACTTCCCTTGACCCATGGAAACTGATGAAAAAGAAGCAGGATGACAAAACAGAGACAGGTGTGTGTGTGTGTGTGTGTGTGTGTGTGTGTGTGTGTGTGTGTGTGT